>NC_081415.1:452955467-453274911 GCF_030272615.1 Cryptomeria japonica
AATATGGATTGGTTCATTAATCATACAACTGAAGGTTTTAACTAGCGATTTCCATGATAAACATGTGATCATCGATTACCATTTTGATCTTAGACTTCCTTAATATAGGTGCTGTCTGTATGGTTTATTTATTGGATGGGAAGGCAGACAGATCTGACATGCGTCAGATCTTGTCTGCCACTATATTGTTTTATATTGTTTATTAATGTTTTATTAGTCTTATTAGTTATTGTTGCCTTGTCAATATTGCATTATGATTACCATGTAAATAAGAATATTATGTAATATTTAATGAATATGTATAGTTAGTGTAAATGTGTGTAATAATCTATTTATTATGTTTATGAAACTGATTGCATAATACTAAAGAGTTTTAGTCATAAACTCATATAATTAAATAACTGATACATAAGTATATTCAGATATCAATCACTATTATGGGGACATCACACCTTTAGTACCAAGGTGGATTCTACATAACACGCTTTATTGGATGTTTCAATAATGCATACAGCTCCTCTTTCTTCGCATTTGGGGATATCGCATTTGGGGATATTGGAGGCTAGCCCTCCCCCCTCCCCTTGTTTTGAGCCTTTGCAGGATGATAATTCGTGGATGATTGTACAAAGAAAGAAGTCAGATCTTCCTAAATATGCTTGTGCCTTCATAGTTAGTGTTATCACAAAAGCTTGCACCCTTGCTAAGCTATCGACTCAGCAACCTTGTGAAACATGGAAACAACCCCGAAGTGTGGGACCTTGCGCATGGGGGTTGAATCTCCGGAGAAGGCCGGCTTCCTTCCTCAAATAGGTGCAGGTGTTGAACCAACTCAACACTTCAAACCTAATTCCTAAGCCTACCCTAACAACTTGCAGAGGAAAAGAGAAAAGAGAAATTGCTTGAAACAAGGAAGGTGATGCACCAAGAAGAGATAGTTCCTCTCCCTACCTAAATGACACAAGTAATTAACTGAAACACCCTGAAGATGCACAACTTTCAGTTATATGAGTCACCCCAATGCATAGATGAAGGTTAAAATCCACTGAATGCCAAGAGGGTGTAGAAGTTGAGAAAGCCAACTTCACAAACCCCGAAGATCACCTGCATGCAAATAACCTGTCACAGAAAGAAGAGATGGAGACAAACAAGCAAGGGTGCTCTGAAAGCTAAAAAATGTATTCATCCAAGAGAGAGATAAATTACAATGATGAATCCTTATAAAAGGATATTGTGCAACCCTAAAAGAAACCCTAATAGGTAGACATTTAATAATTAATATAATTATTAAATGTCACAAATGCAAACTAAAGTGAAATCTTAAGAGAGGAATAAAGGTAATTTAATCAACATGATTAAATTAAAACCTTTACTCTAACACCCCCCCTTAAGATGAGCAAAAGTGCAGTTACAAACATGTGCAAGAAAGCAAAGGTAACTACAATGCAAGAAAGTAAACTTGGGTCCCGGCAACAAGGCCTGATCAGGTACCCAATTACAACCAAATCTCTGTAAAGTGGAGAAATAGAGAAAACCTCATGGGAAAAACTCTACTCCAAAAAGAGATGAAAGAAATAAATGCACTAATAACAGAAGGATAGGAGGTGGATAACATGATACCCCCCATAGACAACTTCTATCATATAAGTACATATACAATGGTCTCCATAGGAGAAAAAGAAAGAGACTAGAAGCCCCCCCCACAATGAAGAAACTCCTGTCGCACATATGGATGCCTGAGGTAGAATCCAGAAAGAGATCCTGAAGCGGCATATAATATTCCTCCCCTTGGGAAGAAATGGATCCAAAGGACGAAGATGAAGAAACCTTGTGAAGAGAGAAGAATCAATCTCTCTCAAGATGTGTGCCATAATAGGATGCTGAAGAATCCCTCTGTCTGAACTGAAACAAAAGATGTCAAATCCAAACTGAACGGAAGACTCAAAAACTGCAACCTCTGAATGCACAGATGATGGTGGGCTAACAGCTGGAATATGGCTGTCAACAAAGAGGAGCTGAAAATCCTCAAAGTAATCCTCCAAGTCTGCAATATAGGACTCTACAAACAAAGACGAAATGCCTGCAAGATAAGAATCCCAAGTAGCCATGTCTGAAAGATGTATGATGTCCTGCTTAGCTGAATCAATAGGAGCCAAAGAAGAGGCAATATCAAACTGATCAAGAACAAAAGGAGATGATGTTGATACATATATAATCTCAGTCTGAAGAGTAGGAACTGTGAGACAATCCTCTGATTCATCGGAATATGTAAGGGTGTCTAAATATTGAAGTTCCTTTAAAGTAGCATGATCAAAAGGTGTGTTATCTCTCCAACCAATGGGTACAAGACAATCTGAAGCAGGATCCTTTGGGAATGGAGAAAGACTGGGGTCTCCATAGATCTCCCAAAGACGTGTCCAAAGTGAGTGAGGACAATCAATGCCCGATATAGCCCACACAGTGTCAGAATCAACACTAGACAAAATAACTCCTACTATGTGATTTCTAATGATATCCCAAGCTAGTTTTCCCTCTAAAGTTGCTGGTTCAGGTATGAGATCATACAAATAAGGCAAAATATTAAGCCACCTACAGTGTGTAAGTATGCCCTTTGCCCATGACTCATAATTACCCCGTTCTAGAAATACAACTGCAGGGTGAGTAGGAAAACCCATGATAACTCTTCAAATTAACAAATCTGAGACAAAATGACTTTAATACTGATAAAGCAGATCAAATAAAGCCATCCCACGCAAACAAATCATTGCCAAGTCTGAAACGTCCAAGTAATTGACAGATGTGTGAAAACACAAAGTACTGAATAAAATGTACCTGGTGTAGATTCTAAAAAAATAAATGACAGATCTGGAAAGAGCACAGTTTTTTTTTTTTGCTCTGATACCATGTAGAAGTTGAGAAAGCCAACTTCACAAACCCCGAAGATCACCTGCATGCAAATAACCTGTCACAGAAAGAAGAGATGGAGACAAACAAGCAAGGGTGCTCTGAAAGCTAAAAAATGTATTCATCCAAGAGAGAGATAAATTACAATGATGAATCCTTATAAAAGGATATTGTGCAACCCTAAAAGAAACCCTAATAGGTAGACATTTAATAATTAATATAATTATTAAATGTCACAAATGCAAACTAAAGTGAAATCTTAAGAGAGGAATAAAGGTAATTTAATCAACATGATTAAATTAAAACCTTTACTCTAACAGAGGGGAGAAGGATTCCCACAAGTCACACTCAGAAAACCAGTTAACACAACATATATGAAGAGAAAGAGCCACAACATGCACCTATGATGAAGGTAAGAAAGCATACACAACATACATAGGTTGAAAGAAGGCAAGAATGGTGTTCTTCAATTAATCATAAGGCCAAACGCCAATCTTACAGCTGCAGAAATGCATAGATTACAAGTCTTCAAGAGAAGAGGAGAGCATGAGAAAACTCCAGGCAGCAGGGAGAGAACCCTTTACAATGAGGCTTAACAGCCTTATATAGAAAAATGGGTTACAGTGGTGATCATGACCCCTGCATGTCAGTCTGGAGGTGCAGGGAAGTGCATGCACTTGACTTGTACATGCAGGCAACCTAGCCATACCTCCAAAGGCAATTCTGAGGAAGATAGATTGACTAACTTTCCAAAGTCAGACATGACATAAGTCACCCAGCATGGCCCCGTACCTCCCTTGATGGAAATCCTGCCAAAAACATTAAATGCACCCCTGTGGCTCCACAAAAAAAGTGCATAAGTCACCAAAACTGTCGGAGCATTTAAAGCCTTGAGTGTCGATCACGCCATCCAGAAGTGTTGCAAGCCAGAAAAAAGTTTGGAAGACTTCAGAGACGGGACTCCCGAAGTGAGGAAGACAAGGGAAGGAGCAAGGAACTTCGGAACCTCGGGGTTCCGGAGTTCCGGAGGAACTAGCGAGAGAGGGCAAAAGGGGAAGGAACTTCAGAACCTCGGGGTTCCGGAGTTCCGGAGAAACTAGGGAGAGAAGGCAAAAGGGGAAGGAACTTCAGAACCTCGAGGT
The DNA here is from genome assembly GCF_030272615.1 of Cryptomeria japonica. Lineage (NCBI taxonomy): Eukaryota > Viridiplantae > Streptophyta > Pinopsida > Cupressales > Cupressaceae > Cryptomeria > Cryptomeria japonica. The sequence goes on from NC_081415.1 coordinate 452,959,511, forward strand.
TCCGAAGTTCCAGGGAACTGCTCAAAGGAACTTCGGAACCTCGGGGTTCCAGAGTTCTGGGATAGAGAGGGAAAGGGTCAAAGAGAGAAGGGGAACTTCGGAGACCGGGGTCACCGTAGTTGGGGAACTTCGGGGACCGGGGTCACCGTAGTTGAACTAGGAACTTCGGAACCTGGGGTTCCGAAGTTCCAGGGTAGAAGACTAGGCAAATTCGGAACTTGGGGGTTTCGGAGTTCCGGGGTTGAAAACTACGGAACTTCGGAACCTGGGGATTTCGGAGTTCCAGGGTTGAAGACTAGGGAACTTCGGAACCTGGGGGTTCCGGAGTTCCGAGGTAGGAACTTGGGAACTTGGGGGTTCTGGAGTTCCGGGGGAGGAGAACAGAAGAAAAGCTAAGGGAAGGAAGGGAACTTCGGAAACTTGGAGTTCCGGACTTCCGGAGCAGGAAAGAAAGAGGCTAAGGCAAAGAAACTCAGAACCTCGAGGTTTCGGAGTTCCGGAGAAGAGAAAGAGAGGGCCAAGGAACTTACGACAGGCAACACTTCAAACTATGATTTCACTGCTTTTCTCCTTGATCAACTAGGCAGCGCTGGTCCATGGAACATATCTCTGATCGGTTCTCGCTGATGGACCAAGGGTGTCATAAAATGACAACAGTTAGTTCAAGAGTTCTTGGAGTTTTAAGAAGGGACCAAAGGTGGTGTAGTTAGCCATCCTTGTTTGTTGTGTTGGCAGCTTGGTTATAATTGGTGCTATTGGTTTGTGTCAGCTTGATTGTTGTTTCGCAATTACCTAACTTTTTGGCCACAATTTTATTATTTTTTGGCTTTAGTCTAGACATACTCTGTTGTAAAGGGTTTCGGGACCCCTTTAAAACCTGTTTTATCCATATAATCAAAAACATTGATCATGATGTGATTGAAGACTCTATAGTTGACATAAAATGCTTATTGTTATGTTTGATAATATTGGTTATCCAGCAATATATTAATTAATTGTATTAAGCGGGTTGTCCCTCTCAGGTAGTTATGTGTCTGTTGGTTGACAATTGTGTTCCTCTCGATAACCGTCAAGTCCTTTAAATATGTTGTGTACCGCCAAGGAAGGTAGTATAGTATAATCAGATCAATTGTAATCCTTGGCCGACCATCTTTGGTCTTCCTCTCTGTACTAATTCCATGTGCGAATGAAGATATATTTTACTGTTTTTTATTAAAATAATGTAATGTTTCTAATGGTCATCTAGTTGTCTTATAGTTAGTTTAGGTAGTTTCCTTTTCTATCCTCAGTTAACGATTGTTTCGTTTAGAAACATTGTCTTGTACTTTTCTATTTAAGGAGACTTCGTCTCCATTGTTTAATAGAACATCGATTTACCATAACATGGTATCAAAGTAGGTCGATGGGGTTTTATTAAATTTGACGAATTTTTTAATAAAAAATTAGTAGCCTCTTCCTACTAGGAATTTATTTCCAGATATTTTTTTGATCATTAGGGTTTTCGAAGGTCTTTTTTTGGTGATTTTTCAAGGGTTTCTGGAGGGCAAAACTCAGTTGGCTTTTGCAGTACCAAGGGTTTCTGAAAAAAAATTCTACGATCTCATTTGTGTTCGTTGGGCATGTTTTGTTTCTGCACGCGATCTCTGTGGTTTGCGCGGCAAGGTTTGTTCATGTCGCACGACGCCTTTGTATTCTGTGTTTTTCGTGCCTTGCGCGTGCGATCCACGCTTGGGCGGCTTTCTCTATTGGTGGCGGAGGGTTTGAATGAAGATATAATTTTTCCTTCACCTGTGCGACGGCTGTGCGACGGGTTTGTGGGTGCCGCGTGACTACTTTTTCCGCATTATTTTTCCCAGCCCACGTTGCGTCTTTTGTGTCGGGATTTCTGCTCTACTCGTGACAAAGGTTTTCCGACGGGTTTTTTGAGTTCTTTGTCTGTGTTTTTTGTTTTTTAACGACTCGTCTTTTGTTCACGACTGGTCTTCTTTGTGCATGCAGCTTCCAATACCTTCGGCTAGGGTTTCTCATGGAAGGGTTTTATATTTTTTTGTCCACAAAAAAATATTTGTGGGTTTTCATAATTTTCACAAAAAAATTATTTGTGGGTTTTCTAATTTTTGTCCTTAAAAAATTAGTGGACGGGTTTTTAATAATTTCTTCTCCTTAAATAATTGTGGGTTTTAATCATTTTTTCATTAAAAAATTCTAGGAGGGTTTTATAATTTTTGTCCATAAAAATTATTGTGGGTTTTGTGCAATTTTTTGCCTTAAAAATCATTTTGTAAAAGGGTTTTACCGTTTTTCCTCAAAAACGAAGTTTTGTATTTTGATCCGTGTCTTGGATTTTGTGTCGGGTTTTGATCAATTTTTCACCTCAAAAATCATGTCGAGTTTTGATCAATTTTTCTCCTCAAAAATCGTCTAGTCATCTGTAATTCGCGATGTTCACGTGGGATTCTAGGTTTTGCCTGATTTTTTCTTCCAAAAACATGGGTATAGGTGTTCCTATCTTAGGGTTTTTTACCATTTTTTCCGAAAAAAATGATGCTTTGTTATCTTCAGTTTTGGGGTTTGGTGATTTTTTCCTCAAAAGTCATGGCTTCTTGCAGTCTGTTTTGGGGAGTCGTGCTCGTTTGCAAAAGTTTGTAGCTGTTTTGATTGTGGCTACAAGGAGGGACAGCTTTGTAACCCAACATCAGGTTGGATGATTTGTAGTGATATCCAGAAGTTCTGCAGATTCTGGGAGGGTCAGTGGTAGGCTTTTGTTGCAAAACGTTTTGAGAAGGGGGCAGCCTTGTTTTTTCTCTTGGTTGTTAGGATGAAGACGATTAAGGGAGGGCATTAAAATAATATAATGTTTCTACTTGTCATCTAGTTGTCTTAGTTAGTTTAGGTAGTTTCCTTTTCTATCCTCAATTAACGATTGTTTCGTTTAGAAACATCATCTTGTACTTTTCTATTTAAGAAGACTTTGTCTCCATTGTTTAATAGAACATCAATATACTATAACAGTTTTGTTTGGTATGCATTGTCATTTGTGTTATTATTTCTTGTATTTAATTTATTAAATATAGCAGTAAACATTTTGGCATCGTTGCCGATTTGAACCTGGAGATCTAAGAGTACCCAAGAGTGGCGACAGGCATGGCGGAATAATGGGCCGATCATTTGAACAAGTAGTAGTAACAAAAAGTAGCAAGGAAGAAACACCAAAAGATTGGTTGACCTATGAGAATTTTCGATCGATTAGTACGTGCAAAGGGAAGCTCGAGAGAGAGCAGTCCCTGAGAGCACAGTACACGATGAACTCTTAGTAAACCACGGTCTTCGATCTTCTTGAGAGAATTCCAAGGCCGTTGGCACGAAATTTGATTGAATTGCAAGACCAACGGGAGGAAAGGAACAAAGAGCAACATCGATAGCAAATATTGCAACAATACAGAGAAAGGATCCATAAAGAGGAAGACGAGCGGGATATTGGCAAACATCGTACCCTTGGCAATTAATGCCCCTACGACCAAATAAGGACCGACGTACCAAAGACACTCCAAAGGAGAGGAGGGATTAGTAAGGAGATCTCACCGCCTAAGAGACCAAAGTGAGAAGAGGCGACGATTATGGGGAATCGTCAAAAAATCGAAGAGTCCGGTGAGAAGTAAGAGTCTGGGTGTCACTATGCACTCTGCTTCAAGCAAAGACTCTGAGTCTATAGACAAGTCCAGCAACCCATCCGTACAACCAGTATGTGACGAAGGGGAAGAAAGGAACCTCCAAACTAAATTTTCCGAAATTTTTGAAACCAATCTGCACCATATTGGGAAGCTGTCCCTCGTCGAGGAACCGAAAATCGGGAGCTTGAGTCGAAGACTCCAAGGAGAGAGTATAGAAACGAAGGTGACCAAGGTGTAGAAGATACAAAAGGTGAATGTGTAGAAAACTCGCACGTGGTCGACAATGCAAGAGAGGCACAGGAATGCAAACAAGAGTGAAACAGCCAATCTAGTCGAATACACACGGTACCTTTCGAGTGAAAACAATAATGAACACCTAGGAGAAACAGAAGCTCCCTAAATTCACAAGAGACAGATCAGAAGATCTCGTACACCATTGTAAGACTTACATAAAAATGTAAGAGGTGAATGGTTAAGACGATCATGATTACTAGTTAAAGGCATTTCCCACCATGCTACGAGGAATCACCATCGATTGGTATACAAATCTGGCAAATCAACACAAGGTGTCATGGAACGAACTGAGAAGGCATTTCAAGAAGAGTTTAAACTGTTGAGACGACAATGAAATTGTTGCAAAAATTTACAACACTAAGGAAGGGAAAAACAAGAATGTACGAGCAAACAAATCGTAAGCTCAAGGAATTGCTAAACAAGATGCAGAACAAGCCAGCCAACAGGTTGAAGAAGAGGTGGTTCATCGAGGGATTGATCCCCTTGCTACGCAAGAAGATGAAAGTAGTGTATGCGATGGACATCAAGAGTAAAAACAAAACATCCTCCCGAGGAAAGAGGAAGACTGACGATGATGAAAGCACCAACGGCAGTAGTCACGAAGAATTCAAAACAGTTCAGGCCCTTCGACAGGATATGTTGAGAATGATGAAAGAATTGAAGACCGAGAAAGGAACCAAAAAAGAAAGTAATGAACTATGGTGTACTGAGTGCAAAATTGAGGGACACACAAAAGGTAATTGTCCTCAAGTGATAGGTCATTCAATAAAGGAGTGTCCATATAATTTGAAGACTAAAAGTATGCAAGTACTCTTCACTCAGGGTGAGTCTACACCATCGAAACCACAAAATGTATCACCAAGCAGTTATCGAAATTAACTAGAGCAAAATCAAATACAAGTACAACTCCAGAGGACGTCCTATCATACAATGTTGACAATGTAATGAATGGGGACACTTTGCGAGAGACTGCCAAAATAAGAAAGACAACGTACAATTATTGTCTAAATGGTGTGGACCAGGTAACCATGAAGACACCAACTGCCCAAAGTAAAAGGGCATTAAAATGTTGGACGCGGAGGAACAAGATGAGGCAGTTTTGGCAATCATGAGAGCATAGACGAAGAAGGCGATGTACTTGGACTAACAAATGCTAGCGAAGGAACGAATAACCTCCAATGGAACTACATGTACGTCATTGCGGGAGTCAGAGAAGAACATGGTTCGACAATTGCTACAGACAACCATACCCATCAAGGTGGCAGACCTTCTTCAAACTATGTTGCAACTGAGAATGCCAATTACCAACACAGTCATCCAAACACAATGTAAGCCACTAGAGGAACTGACGGGGAAACCACCATGCAAAGGGAATAAGACCAGTGATCCAATGTTGCTCACGGTGAGCATTGGGAGGAAGCCAATTGTCATCAACAGGGAAATAACGGGCCCAAAGTTGCAAAAACACCATCGTTGACGAGGGCTCGAGAGTTAATGTGTTGTCGAAGGGCACTTGGAAATGTCTAGGTAAGCCGACACTCTGGTCGCCAACCTTCCACTTAGTAGTTGTCGAACAACATGGCATCAAGTTGTTGGGAACATTGATGGCACAAAAAGTAATGCTTGGGACACAAAAAAATTCTTGGACTTTGTAGTCATCCCATTGCAGAAGATGGCATATGACACTCCACAACAACCTCCTAATTTTGTAGGAATGATCCAGACATCATCTGAAAATCAAAAGGATATGACACCAGAAGAGGTCCTTATGGACACAGATATATTTCAAGAAGAGATTTTAACAAGTGAGTTGCCACAAGCCTTGCAAAAGACTACATTCCCTTCGGGGAAGAAAGAAGAAGAGAAACAAGAGAAGCACCCTGTAGTCTTCTACCAAGGTAAAGATGAGCCTGCCCACATCTTGTTATCAGTAAGAATATTTGGCAAAATGTTACACAATTGCATAGTTGATTCTGGTGCCTCCAGCAACGTAATGTCGCTAGCCGTCTGCCAAAGGTTAGGACTTGTTCCTGCAAGGACTAATAAGAAAGTTACACAGCTGGACAAAACAGAGGTTCCTGTTATGGGAGAACTAAATAATATCCACATGTCGCTAGCAACAAATCCGAGAGTACAAAGTTGTATCGACATTTCTGTCGTAGATATCCCTGATGGATACGGCATGTTGTTGAGCAGAGATTGGTCAAGAAGGCTAAATGGATATATTTCCAGCGACTTTTCGCACATGTGGCTGCCATGGAAAGGAGATCCTAACAAGATTAAAGTTGATAGCACGCCAAGGCTTAAGCTGATAATTACACAGTACGAAGAGAACAATGAAATATTGTTTCTCGAAACAAACTTAGGTTTCTACACACCTAGGGTGAATGAAGTCTTGATGTTGCAAGCATCATCTAGTCGAAAGAGCACCGGAGCAGGATCAGAACCTGCAATAGTGGAAGATCAAAACAAAGATGAGAAACTATTTGAGAGTTTCAAAGATTTCATCTAGACAAGTATAAGCCAAAGAGTTGAATTGAAAAGTAAAATTCATGAATTGTTGTTAACCAATTGGTGTCGGATCCATGACACATCCCATTCAGAGTTCACTTGCAAGATGTGCCACAAAGCAATCAAGGAAGCTCGTCAGATGCTCCTACAATTTGCAGATCCCGAAGTGATACAGAGAGCAAGGAAGATCATCAAAAACATGAATCTCAAGGAAACATAGTTGAATGTGTTGAAGAGGATCAACTACAAGATCGTCGTAATCGTATTTTTGAAATACAAGCTTCATCATCCTCTCAAACGATGGAACAAGAAGTTGGATGTAGAGTGGACCAATTGCAAAGTAGACATGATCATAGCATTGTTGAGATACAAGCTTCGTTGTCCTGCCAGACAATAGAGCAAGTTTGGATCCTAAGGTTTGATGGATCCCATTCAAAGAAAGGAGTAGGAGTTGGGTTCAAATTGACTAGTCCCGACGGAGAAGTATATCTTGTAGCTCACAGACTCCAGTTCCCTTGCACAAATAATGTCGCAAAGCATGAACCATTGATTCATGGGTTATTACAAGCCATAAGTAAAGGAGCCAAAATTCTGCAAGACTTTGGAGACTCAAAGATAGTAGTGAAGAAAGTAAGAAAACAGTATGTGTGCCATGACAAGAGACTATCTCATTATCGTAACCAAGTCTATAAAACAGTGCGAGAAACGCAATGGATTTCAAAGAATCGATGTTGTTCAATTAATCAAGGAGACAAAGCTCCTTTAAATAGAGTTACAAAGACGATGTTTCTAAAAGAAACAATCATTAACTAGAGGCAAAATTAGAAACAACTTAAATGACCATTAATAACACAAAGAGAAAGATATTATTCTAATACCCTCCCTTCATGGTCATCGTTCTAATTACCAAGAGAAATAACAGAGAAGATTGCCCCTTCTTCTCAGAACACACTACAACAGAAGATAAAAGCCTGGCACTGACTCTGCCACTTGAGATGAGTCTGCCACCAACCCTCCCAGAAATTGCAGAACTTCTGGAGATACCCAAAACAACACCAACCGTCCAACCTGATGTTGGAGAACTCTCCCTCCCTGTAACCAAAGACACACCAAGAACAGTTGTCACGATTTTGAGGAAAAAATCAGCAAACCCTCCAGACTATTGCAGATGAGCAAGATGCCCGAAAATAGACTGCAAATAAGAGACTAGTGCAAATGTTCGCACAACAACTCCAAGTGCGACGAAAAACAGACTGCAACAAAGTACAATTTTTGAGGAAAAAATCATAAACCCTCTTGATTTTTTACTTTTTTTTACAAGGACAAAATATTTAAAAACCCACAAATAATTTTCAAGGACAAAATTATTAAAACCCACAAATTTTTTCAAGGGAAAAAATATTAAAACCCATCAGAATTTTTTTTCGGTAAAAGAATATTAAAAACCGAAACAAACATCAATGCCCATAAGCCATCTTCATGCTTTTCGAGGCACGAAAAACGAGGTACTGAGAAGATGCTAAGTGCACAAAACCTGACTGCCTTCGAACATCAAGTTGGTCAATGACGCCATCTTACACGTTTCCCAATGCACGAAAAAACGAAAAACTGAGAAGAGGCGCTGGCACGGAATTCAAAAAATTTGAATCCCAATGCAAAAACAAAGTCAAATGCAGGGGCAGACTTCAAAAAATGAAGCACGGCGGGCACGAATTTCAAGAAAAAAATTTCGGCTGACCCAGGAAAAATCCGAAGACAACCCAGAAATCCTTGCAAAAAACCCAAAACGAATCTGCTGTCAGAATCTGGATCCGTTGGCTTGAAAATCGAGGCACCCAAAAAATTCTGACGACAACCTAGTTGAAATCTCGAAAAACCCACCACGAATCTGTGCTCAAAAAAAAAATTCGACTGAATCTGGAGGGTCAAAACCCTAGCCGAAAATGCAGATTTCCGTCCAAAAATGGCAGAAAAAAAAATCTGCAGGCAGGAAAAAAACGCGTCGCGTGGTTGCGCGAAATGCAGGAGAGACGGGTCGCGGGAAAGGGCAGAAAATAGCGAGAATACCCTAGTAGCTGCAGCCAAAATGAACTACCAAAGTAGCAATTTCGAATAAACAAAGAAATTTTTCAAAAAAGACTGTTAAAAATTCATGACGAATTTTTAATTGAAAAATTATTTCGAAAATAACCAAGGCTCTGATACCATAAAACAGTGCGAGACACGCAATGGATTTCAAAGAATCGATGTTGTTCAATTAATCAAGGACACAAAGCTCCTTTAAATAGAGTTACAAAGACGATGTTTCTAAAAGAAACAATCACTAACTAGAGGCGAAATTAGAAACAACTTAAATGACCATTAATAACACAAAGAGAAAGATATTATTCTAACAGTCTGGGATCTCATTGAGAGCTTTGATGCTTTCAATATTCAGTGATTATATCAATCAAATAGCCAGGTTGCAAATTCTTTAGCACAAGCAACAAGTTCACTAGAGCCTCTCGCCGTAGAGAGCATGAATCAGTTCACAATAGAGTTTTCATCAGTCCCATCAATCCCAAACAATGTCACAACTTTCCAAGTGTTTGATGATGATGATCATATTCGTGAATTCCTGACGAGTTCAAATGTATTTAGAACTCAGATAATTGATGAGGATGAGACAGTAGAAGAAGCTGAATTTGATAATGATGGCATCCTAAATCTGAAAACAAACATCACCCTAGAGGAATGTGAAGAATTTTTAATTGAAAAATTATTTCGAAAATAACCAAGGCTCTGATACCATAAAACAGTGCGAGACACGCAATGGATTTCAAAGAATCGATGTTGTTCAATTAATCAAGGACACAAAGCTCATTTAAATAGAGTTACAAAGACGATGTTTCTAAAAGAAACAATCGTTAACTAGAGGCGAAATTAGAAACAACTTAAATGACCATTAATAACACAAAGAGAAAGATATTATTCTAATAGTCTAGGATCTCATTGAGAGCTTTGATGCTTTCAATATTCAGTCATTATATCAATTAAATAGCCAGGTTGCAAATTCTTTAGCACAAGCAACAAGTTCACTAGAGCCTCTCGCCGTAGAGAGCATGAATCAGTTCACAATAGAGTTTTCATCAGTCCCATCAATCCCAGACAATGTCACAACTTTCCAAGTGTTTGATGATGATGATCATATTCGTGAATTCCTGACGAGTTCAAATGTATTTGCAACTCAGATAATTGATGAGGATGAGACAGTAGAAGAAGCTGAATTTGATAATGATGGCATCCTAAATCTGAAAAACAAACATCACCCTAGAGGAATGATACAGCTACAGAGGATGATTGATCAGGACCAAATCAATGAGATGAAGAATCAAAAGACCGATGGTGACCAATATGAGAAAGTGAATGTGGGAACCAATGATGAGATTAGAAATGTGTGTATAGGTAAAATCTGTACACCAAGAGAAAAGGCCGGAATAATTCAGAGCTTGAAGGAATTTGCTGATGTCATAGCATGGAGCTATGAAGATCTAAGAACTTATGATACCTCTATCATCACGCACACAATTCCCCTCAAGCAAGACAATAAACCTTTCAGGCAACGCCAAAGGCCGGTCAACCCACTAGTGGAGCCCCTCATATACTAGGAAGTAAAGAAATTGTTATCAATAGGGATCATATTCCCAGTACGCCATTCAACATGGGTCGCCAACCTTGTCCCAATCAAAAAGAAGAACGGAGAAATCAGGCTATGTGTTGATTTCCAGAATTTGAACAGAGCTTCAAAAAAAGACAATTATCCCTTGTCGTCAGTTGCTGCAGGTTTGCAATTGGTGAATGGATCACACATGATGTCCTATTTGGACAAGTATTTAGGGTACAATCAACTACTCGTTGAGCATGAAGATAGGCTGAAGACAACATTCACAACAAAATGGGGGACATTTGCCTACAAAAGGATGCCCTTCGGGCTATTCGATGCAGGGGCCACATTTCAGAGGGCCATGAATATTGCCTTCAGAGAACTGATCGGAAAGTGTATAATCATCTACATGGATGATTTTTTTGTGTTCTCAAAGGAAAGAAAGGATCACGTTGAAGATCTAAGGAAGATATTCTAGAGGTGTCGAAGGTATGGGATTTCCTTAAATCCGAAGAAGTACATATTTGGCGTCACTGAAGGCAAACTGTTGGGACACCTAATTACAGAGAAGGGTATATTGATTGATCCTGAACGCATAGAAGCCATTTAAAGAGTCAATTTACCCACCAGCCAAAAGGAGTTGAGATCCTTCTTCGGAAAGATCAATTTTGTCAGAAAGTTTATCACCGGTTTTGTTGAAATAGTAAAACACTTAAATGAGATGTTGAAAAAGAATGCAAAGATGGAATGAACACCACAGGCAAGGAGAGCATTTGAAGAAATCAAGCAAGCCATAGCTGATGCTCCTATCTTGGTCAGTCCAGATTACACCAAGCCATTTTACTTATATTCTTTTGCATCGAAGCATTCCTGTGCTGCAATACTCACGCAGCGAACAGAGGAGAAAGATGAGCATCCTATAGCTTTCATGAGCTCACCTCTCAAGGATGCAGAACAAAGGTATCGCAGTATTGAAAAGCAGGCCTATGCATTGGTAAAGGCCATTAAAAAGTTTGAGCACTATATTTTAAGAAGCAAAAATTTTGCCATCGTTCCTGATGCAGCAATTAAGATGCTCCTAATGCAGAATGAGCTAGGAGAAAGACGAGGAAAGTGGGTCGCCACTATCTAGGAATATGATATTGAGCTATAGCCAATGAAGCTATTCCGCGGACAGGCATTGACACAAACTATGGCTATTGAAGGAATTGCATTAGTGCCACAAACATATGTTTTGACCGATACTCCACAAGAGGAATGGTACCATGATATAATGTCATATATGCTTAATCACAAATATCCCACTCCCATGAACTCAACCCAAAAAAGAGCTTTCAGGCTCAAGTGTCAACGTTACATGCTCCAACGATCAATCCTTTACATACCTCCGATGTGTGGGAAATGATGAAGCCAAAAGAATAATGGAGCACTTCAACTCCAAATACGAAGGAAGTCAAGGAACTACTTTTCAGATATTAAAAGCAAGATATTATTGGCCTATTGTTTTCAAAGACGCTTATGAGCATGTAAGGACATGCCACATTTGTCAAGTTGTCGCAACACGAGGAAAGAATCCCGCCATGACACTACAGCCAATCACAGAGGTGAAACCATTTGCTATGTGGGGACTTGATTTTATCAGCACGATAAACCCACCATCATTAGCGCGGCATAAATACATCTTGACAACAACCGATTATTGCACTAGATGGTTTGAAGCTCAAGCACTGAAGAATTGTACAACAGATGCAGTAGCCAAGTTTTTAGAAGAAAACATTATCACGAGATTTGGATGCCCAAATACTTTAGTGTGTAATAATGGTTCCGCTTTTACCTCTTTAAGATTTTCAAACTAGGCATTTCAATATGGGATCACCCTAAAGTTTTCTTCAAATTATTACCCTTAGGGTAATGGATTGGCAGAGTCAACCAATAAGAATTTGCTCAACGTAATCAAGAAATTGTTAGAGAAGAACCCAAAAGACTGGCATACTCAGCTAAGGTTTGCTCTATGGGCAGACAGAACAAGAGCCAAGAAGTCATTGGGCACTTCTCCGTATCATTAGGTTTATGGACAAGATCCAGTTTTCCCGATCCAATTGAGGATTCCCAAACTGAAATTTATGCAAGAATATTTGGATCCAGAAAAGAGAGTTCGGATTCGTCTCTCATAACTCTTATTGACGGAAGAGCAAAGAGACCAAGCCCTAGAGAATTTTGCAAAATATCAAGGGGTAGTCAAACGATGGTTTGACCGCCAGGCCACTGTGAAAGCATTCAGAATCTCCAATTTGGTCCTTTATTGGGACAAGGCCCATGAGCGAAAAGGAGATCATGATAAGTTCGATTGCTTGTGGAAAGGACCGTATCAAATTGCAAAGATATTCGGAGAGAATGCATTCAAATTGAAAACCTTGACCAGAGATGACATTCATGTTGGAAATGTGTTCAGACTAATCGGAGTAACCTATCCCGATGGAACAACTGTCGGTGTGACTCTTGCCGATGGGCCGATGGACCCTCTTCTTGTGATCGGGCTATCGAGTGAGCAAATCCGAGATGATCCAACGGTTGCCACTATACCGCGATGGGAAGATGATCGAAATTTCCCCGCGACATGGCAACCAAGCACGTGCAAAAAGAAGCGAGTTAAAGACCGAGCAGATCAAGGTTGATCCAACGGTGGTCGCTAGGTCACAATGGGAAACTGCTCGTTAGAATATCCATCGCGACCCAGCGACAAAGAAGAGCTTCATTCCGGGCGGTTAGTGAGGTCGTGCTAAGGTGGCAGGGCAGGGGTTCCAGAGCCAATCAGGAAGTGACACGTGGCATAAGTGAGCAGCCCAAGTGAGATAAGGGTCGTGCAAATCGAGAAGATCCAACGGCAGATCCGAGGAAGATCAACAGTGGAGTAAAATTTCGGGACTATCAACGGCTGTCGTTGTACCGAGGTTGTGAGGTGCCCGAAATGTTATCCCTCGCGACATGGCAACCAAGTGGTGGGAACCGATAAGAGAGCGGCTAAGGCGAGTTAAATGTCAAGCAGATCGCAGATGATCGGACGGCGATCGCACAAGATCCGACGGTGTTCGCTAGGTCGCGATGGGAAATTGCTCATTAGACTTTCCATCGCAACCCAGCGACAAAGAAGAGCTTCACTCCGGGCGGTTAGTGAGGTCGTGCTAAGGTGGCAGGGCAGCGACTCCGAAGCCAATCAGGGGGTGCCACGTGGTGGAGCCGCATTAGTGGAGTCGTTGGTTTATCGAGAGATCGAAGCAATGCTTTTGTGGTCTTTCCGATGGCCGATGGAGTAGAGACTAACTACGGGTGTGCGCTCGAACCGGAGTCCAAAAGGTAAACACTTGGACACTGAAGATGGTCTTGTCGGTGTATATGAATACGAACCGACCCGACTTCCTGGTGCATGTGGGACATTGTGTTTCTCATGAATGCAGACCGACGCAAATGGTTAGACTTCAAACCGTTGGTGCAATTGCTCAGATGAACTGTCGACAATCTAATATATGAAGCTATTGGATAACTATGGTGAAAAAAAACTGATATCCGAGATCCGATTGTAGTGTCCAGTTCGTGAGAATCTGAGAACGAATACCTATAGTTGCAGACTGAAACTTTATTGTAAATTCATTTACTGGAAATAAAGTGTTTCAACTGTTGGTGGTGGGTTTTTTCCCGAAAGGGTTTTCCCACGTAATTCTTGGTGTTCTGTCTCTGTGTTGTTTCTATGTGTTCTGTCTATGTTATTCTTAACGTTCTGTAAAAGTTTTAAACTGCATTCTTGCATGATCTTCCCTGTTAATCGACATTAGGAAGGCGTTTCTGCACTGTGCTTTCCTTACAAGTGGTATCAAAGCTTGGCCCGTTTTGTTATCCTTGTTGGGTAGGGTTGGTTTTTTGTGTCAGTTTTGTTTCAGTGGGAGTCTTGCAGAGTGTCTACTTGTTTGTTTTACAGGTTAAGATGGCAAGCACCTCAGGGCCCATAGACATGGAAAAATTTAATGGTTCCAATTTCGAACTATGGAAAATCAAGATGGAAGACTTGTTGGTTGACCGAGACCTTTGGATTGCTATGTCTGGGCAAAAACCTACAAGCATGAAGCAAGAGGATTGGGAATTAGCCGACTAGAAGACAAGGGGTCTAATCAGGCTATGTCTTGCTGATTTTGTTATGTTAAACGTCCATGAGGAGAAAACTGCACATCTTCTCTGGAATAAGTTGGGAGATATTTATCAAGGCAAGTCCTTGGTGAATAAACTTTTCTTGAGGAAGAAGTTGTACTCTCTGAAGATTGATGTAGAAACACCATTGGCAGACCACTTGAATGATTTCAACATGGTTCTTGCACAGTTAACTTCTGTTGGTGTGACCATTCAGGAAGAAGAACGTTGCATGTTGTTGTTGTGTTCATTACCTGACTCTTGGGATCACTTAGTGATGGCTATCGGTAGTACTACAACCCAGTTCAAGATGGATATTGTGGTTAATACTCTTCTGTCAAAAGAAATGAGAAAGAAGTCTTCTGAGACGACAAAAGATGCACTCTCTGTTCGTGGCAGACCGAAGGACAAAGACAAGAAGAAAGGAAAGAAGTCCAAGTCCAAGTCTCAAGAGAGATCAAAATCTCCAGGCAAGAAGTCAAAGGTGAAGTGCTAGAACTGTGGGCAAAAAGGGCATATCTGAAAAGATTGCAAGGAGGAGGAGAAGAAGAAAAAGTATTCTGACATTGAATCTTCTCAGAGTGATGCAGATGCATTTGTAGCAGCCCTGGCAGTGCCTACCTCAGATGACACATGGTTAGAAGATTATGGCGCATCTTTTCATGTGACCTCCCACAAGGAGTGATTCTCAAAGTATGAACCATACGCTGGTGGAAAGGTATACTTGGCTAGTGATTCTACATTGGAGGTTGTAGGGAGAGGCAGAATTAAAATTCAATTCCTAGATGGTAGAGTGAAGGGGATCAATGGAGTTCTTCATATACCAGGTCTGGCAAGAAACCTTCTCCTTGTAAGTAAACTTAATGATGCTGGAGTACAAGTTACATTTGTATCTGGTGGTTGCAAGATGACTAGGGGTTCCATTGTATTGGCAAAGGGTGATCGCATTCGTACACTGTATAAGTTAAATGTTGAACCTATATGTTGTAATGTAACCTCTGAAAAGTTTGTTAAGACAACTATAATGATGCATAATGCTAATCCATTGGAAGCTAAACTTCCTGCTGAGAAAACAATGCTCAGGCATAATAGGTTAGGCCACATAGGTGAAAAAGGTTTAAAAGCTTTGAAGAATAAGAATCTGGTTGAAGGTCTGGATGATTGTAGTTTTGAGTTCAATTTCTACGAACACTACATATATGGAAAACATAACCGTGTTCAGTTTTATTCCAGTTCTCATAAGTCTTCTGACATTCTGGATTATGTTCACTCTGATGTATTTGGTCCAGTGGATGTTTCTTCTCTGTCTAAGTCTAGGTACTATGTATCTTTTGTAGATGATTATTCAAGAAGGGCATTTGTGTACTTTCTTAAAAGTAAATCAGAAGTGTTCAGTCGGTTCAAGGAGTTTAAGAACCTTGTTGAGAATCAGACTGGGAGAAGGATTAAATGTTTAAGAACAGACAATGGTGGTGAATACTGTAGTGCAGATTTTGACAAGTACTGTATTGATCATGGAATTAAGAGACATAAGACTTGTTTATGTGTCTTTTGTACACAACCAAACACAGAATAAATCACCTAAAGGTACCTTATCCTCTCTTGAACAAAGTTTCCGAATGCTGAAGATATCGCACAAGGATCAATCGGAGAAACTCCAAGGTTCTGTTACGTAGGTTCTCTACTCGTGGATAAGCTCTTTGTGGTATGATGTGATTTTGCTGGAATCGCAAGGGGATTTACACTCGATGACCTGAACGTCTGATTTGCTGGAATCACAAGTCCTATTTACTGACTGGAAGATAAAGAAATGGCAAAAGATACAAGGTTCAGGAAGTCTACTCTAAGACCTGGAATGCGAGAAGATGGATGAATGACTAGGTAGAATCCTACTGGGCCGGGTCTCACCATCAGGTTGAACAATTCAACACCAACTCAGTGCGATCTTCTAAGGGATGTTTCAAATATGTCCAAATCGTACACCATTAGATACTGATCACCATTCAAGATAATGCGTGAACAACAGAAGTGCTATGACTCGGGATTAAGCTCGTTATATGCTAGTTGACCACGCAAGGCGCTCTTACAGTCAACAAAAGGCTAGTGATTTGGACTAGGTGGATTCCACGCGAGTGCATTCAATAACTTCTTTCATTCAATTTAATTATCTATCATCTAAAATGAAGATTCAACAAGAGACCATGCATATTGCAAAGAAACAACACACTTCACCATAACTTCAATGAAGATGGATTTTATTTACAACCAATGGCAACAATTTCTTGCCTTGTCATCCTAATCTACTCTAATTGCTATTCTATCAACTGATTATTCACTATTTCTAACTATTCACCCCACTACTGCTATTGACTAACTATTAGCCTTTACAAATGAGGAGCTAGGGCTTATATAGTGCCCACAATACAATTCAATGGCTCAGATCAATTTGAGATGAATGGCCGAGATTTTACAATAAAAACCCTAATTAGGGTTTGTTACAACAAACTCAATTCTGGCCAATGAAATAATTGCATTATTTGGACACATGTCTTCTCTGGAATATTCGACCAATGGATAACCGGGGTAGGTACATCGAAGTTTGTGTCATCCCCAATGAGTCAGGTACATTGAATCTGGACACGCTGAGGTGGACCAACCCAACTGGAGGAATGATGACTAGGACGCCACCTTGTCTGACACTTGCAACTTGGTTGATGTTCAATTTGATGATGTTGAGAAGCTAACTTTAATTAACTCTTTTGAAACTATTTGCTTCTCTAATGGACCCTTGCTTTAACCTCCTTTGTCTTCGATGTGCAAGATGGATGGTGTACCTTTCCTTCAAATGCTGGATTGGAAGAGGTCATCCTTGATGATGTTGGGCTGGAAGTGGTCGTCCTCGATGATGCTGGACTAGGGGAGGTCGTCCTTGCCCTAGCCTGGTCTTCTTTCATCTGTAAGACAAACCATAAGATGATTAAGGACACATAATATATTTATTCTAACATAGCATTTTATACCTTAAATCATCAACAAGAAGACATCAAAATGAAGCTTGCTCAAGATTCTCCCCAGGGACAGGCCCTATTAGAATTTCGCCCTGGACCCTTTGGAAGGGTCAGGAGCGAAATTTGCTATTTTGCCCAATTTAGACCTCTCTTCAACATTATTTCACAATTAGCTCTTCGCCTGGCCCCAAACAAGGTGAAAAATAGTAATTTCAAAGAATTTCACCCTGGACCCTCTGGAAGGGTCAGGAGCGAATTTCTTCCTCTAGCCCAAAATCATCACTTTTAGAGACAACAATCAATTCAAGGGCAATCTCAAGGGCATCCCTCACCTTAGTCTAGGCATGGCTTGGCACAAATTTGAAAGGAATAGGTGGATTTTAGGATTTTCGCTCTGGACCCTTTAGAAGGGTCAGGAGCGAAAATCTTGTTTTAGGCTCTTGTTTTAGGCTTATTCTTCCATCTTTCAACCTTAACCAACTTCAAAAGGGCAAGAACACCAATCCTGACACTCATCCAAGCTACAAAAACCCAAGTTTGACTTGACTTTGCTAGGAAAATAAGGGTTTTTAGGAATTTCGCTCTGGACCCTTTGGAAAGGTCAGGAGCGAATTTCCTATTTTGAGCTTGCTTTGGCTACTCCATTACCTCAATCCAATATTCAAAGGCAAGAACACATCAAAGTCCTTCCAACCATGCCATAAAACTCAAGAATTTGACCATCTCCAAGAAGAAAATATGAGTTTCCAAGAATTTTGCTGTGGACCCTTTGGAAGGCTCAGGAGCGAAATCCATATTCTTGATTGATTTCTCACCTCCTTCATCCAATCCATCTTCAAAATTGATCTAACTCAACTCTCCTCTCCGCAATCAAGTCCACTCACCACCAAATTAGCTTGAAAACTTCACCTCTCAATGCCTTAGGCAAAATAAAGGGGGTAAATGAGGATTTCGCTCTGGACCCTTTGGAAGGATCAGGAGCGAAATCCATCTTCTGAGTTGATTTCCACCATTTCTCAAGGAAAGAACACATAAATCTACCTTTCAACACGCCTTAAAAACCAACATTTGGCCAAAACTAGGAAGGAAATAAGAGCTATAGAGATTTTCGCTTTGGACCCTTTGGAAGGGTCAGGAGCGAAAATTACTTTTTAGTTTTCTTCCTCCATCCTTTCAACTTGAATCCACCTCAAAAAGGCAAGAAAACACTTCTCCTCACTCATCCAAGTTATAGAAACCCAAGTTTGACTTGATTTTGCTAGGAAAATAAGGGATCTTAGGAATTTCGCTCTGGACCCTTTGGAAGGGTCAGGAGCGAAATCCACTATTTGGCTCAATTCCTTCACTTTCAATGATTTCCTAGCACTTGAAGTCATTCCTAAGGATCTCTTTCACCTCAATTCACTTTAGTCTGCAATTGCATTGGCACAATATTGGGAAAAAAGATGGTTTTGAGAAAATTCGCTCTGGACCCTTTGGAAGGGTCAGGAGCGAATTTCTCATTCTTGACTTGATCCTTCATCTCTTCAACTCCAATCCTCTCTAGAAGGTAGCTAAACATCATTCTTCACCCAAGGGACAAGGTTTGTGGTCTAAGCAAGGTCAAAAAATAGGTGTGTAAGGAATTTCGCTCTGGACCCTTTGGAAGGGTCAGGAGCGAAAATCTCCTTCTTGGCTAAAATCCTACATTTTTCAATGCTTTCAAACATTTCCAAAGGCCAAACATGTCCATTCTTCCTTTCAAGATACCTTGCAAATCAAAATTTGGTCAAATAAGGAAGGGAGTGAGGTCTAAGAAGATTTTCGCTCTGGACCCTTTGAAAGGGTCAGGAGCGAAAATCTTGATTTAGGCTTTGATTGCTCATTTTTCAAACTTCAATCTTTTCTGGAGGCAAACATAGATCATTTTCCACCTAAGGAACAAGGTTTCAAGCTCGAACAAGGTAGCAAATGAGGTTTATAGTGAATTTCGCTCTGGACCCTTTGGAAGGGTCAGGAGAGAAATTCATCTCTTAGGCAAAATCTTGATCATCCAAAGCATCCAACTCCCTCTCAAGGCAAGAACATACCCATCCATCCTCCATCATGTCAACACCAAGCCAAAACAAGGAAGAAAACAAGAGCTATAAGGATTTTCACTCTGGACCCTCTCGAAGGGTCAGGAGCGAAATTCCTAATCTTGGCCAAGATCCTTCACATTTTCACATCCCATCACCTCAAAACTAGAACATTGGTCTAAACAAGGGAGAAAATGAGGTGTTTTCAAGAATTTCACTCTGGACCCTTTGGAAGGGTCAGGAGCGAAATTCCTAATTTAGGCTAATTTCCATCATTTTGTCACCTCAAATCTCCTCTCAAAGACAAATGTGCATCAAAACCTTCCCATCACGCCCCAAAAGTCAACAAACTTGGTCATATCAAAGAGCAAAGTGGAGAAAAATGAATTTCGTTCTAGACCCTTTGGAAGGGTCAGGAGCAAAAATCATCCTTGGGCTCAAATCCTGACTTCATTTTCACATTTCCTCATTCAAACAAGCGTTTTTACCTTCATTCAAGCCTAAGAATGCGTTAGTTATAGGTTTTGGTCAAAGTAGAATGTCTTATGGAGAATTTCGCTCTGGACCCTTTGGAAGGGTCAGGAGCGAAATTCGCTTTGGACCCTTTGAAAAGGTTAGGAGCGAAATTTGACATTTTGGTCTCTCCGTCATGATCATTTTATGGAATATAACATTTAAGTATAAGATACTTTAAGTTATATTCCATATATACTGTCAGGGTGTTTGAGAGTGGCTTCGGACCTCCAGGAGTTATATTGCAAAATCTAGTTTTTGGAAGATTCTTCAGTTTTCCAGACTTAGTCAAATTTCAAGATCAGGACATTCCAGACTTAGCCAAATTTCAGGACATTTGAAGATCAGGATGATATTCCAGACTTCATCACTCACCAACTCGACCTAACTCAGACCTTCAAGGATGATACTCACTCACCAAGCAAGACACAATTAGCAACAAGAGCAAAACCAAGCCCTAACGAAGACACTCAAAGAAACCCTAATTCTGGGGCCCTGCGTACTCACCCTGGCTCAAGCAGAGCCTGCCATCCTAGGGATCCCTCTGGCAACACTCAAAATGCAAAGGCTAACAGACAAACCCTAAAAACCAAGAAAGCAAACCCCAGAAAGTAAAAAGAAGGGGTCCCCATTTGCAATGGGGCGATGTGTGAATACATCACAACAAGACTGTACCTTACACTCCACAACAAAATGGAGTTGTTGAAAGGTTGAATCGGTCTCTAATGGAGAAAGCAAGAAGCATGTTGAGCAGAGCTGGGCTGGAACAAAAATTCTAGGCTGAAGCAATTGATACAGCAGGTATTGATACAGCATGTTACCTGCTGAATCGTTCTCCTACTTCAGCATTGGTTGACAAAACACCTATGGAAGCTTGGTCTGGTAAGAAACCTTGTTTAAGGCACCTTCGTGTTTTTGGTGCAAAGGCATATGCTCATGTACCTGATGTTAATAGATCTAAGTTGGATAACAAAGCTGTGAAATGTATCTTCATTGGCTATGGAGTTGGTGTGAAAGGATACAAACTTTGGAATCTAGTGACTGGTAAGGTTATGTACAGCAGAAGTGTGATTTTTCATGAGCTGAAACCTATGTCACTAGATCACAACATAGGAAAGCAAGGAGAAGCTGAGGTTGAAATTCCTCCAGCTAAGGAAGAATCTCCACAGATACCTGAAGATGAGGAGAGTTCAAGCAGTTCAAGTAGTTCTAAAGAAGAACATGATGATGAGCCTCCTGTTAAACCTCAAGAAGCCTCCACACCAGAGTTGAAAAGATCTACTTGAGAGAGGCGGCAACCTAATAGGTATACACCTAATAAGTACAATCACTCTATGTTGAATGTTAATTGTGCCTATGCTTTACTTGCAGATACTGATGAGCCTAGGACTGTCAAAGAAACTATTAAAATGCCTGATTCAGATTCCTGGTTGGAAGCCATGAATGATGAAATGTCATCATTGAATAAAAATGGAACTTGGGATTTGGTGCCATTGCCTAAAGCCAAAAAGCCTGTAGGCTGCAAGTGGGTGTTCAAAAAGAAGTATGGTCCAGATGGCAGCATTGACAAGTACAAAGCAAGATTGGTTGCAAAGGGGTATTCTCAAAAGGAAGGTATTGACTATGGAGAGATCTTTTCTCCTGTGGCTAAGCTGACATCTATCAGATTTCTCTTGTCACTTGCAGCAACATATGATTGAGAGATTGAACAGATGGATGTGAAGACAGCGTTTCTTCATGGTGATCTTGAAGAAGAGATTTATATGTCTCAGCTTGAGCACTTTGTGGAAAAAGGTAAAGAACATTTGGTATGCAGACTCAAGAAGTCTCTGTATGGTTTGAAACAGTCTCCTAGAATGTGGTATCAAAAGTATGATACATTTGTTTTGTCCTTGGGATTTGTGAGATCAAAAGCTAATCATTGTGTTTACTACAAAACTGAGGGTGATAGGATTCTTATCATAGCTTTGTATGTAGATGGCATGCTGTTCATAGGAAATACAGAAGGTATGATCTCAGATTTAAAATCTCAGTTATCTATGAAATTTGAAATGAAGGACTTAGAAGCAGCAAATTACATTCTAGGAATGGAGATCAAAAGGGATAGATCTAAGAGGAAACTTTGGCTCAGCCAGAGAAAATATATAACCAATGTTCTTGACAGGTTTCATATGTCTGACTATAAATCACAGGTTGTTCCCATCTTGCAGGGAACTAAGCTGTTTGTGCTTGACAGTCCGAAATCTCCAAAAGAGATTGCTGACATGAGGAACATCCCTTATGCAAGTGCTATTGGCAGTTTGATGTATGCTATGGTCTGTACAAGACCTGACATTGCCCAACTAGTGGGAGTACTTAGCAGGTTTATGTCGAATCCAGGAAGGCCGCATTGGGATGCTATAAAGAGGGTGTTTAGATATCTGAAGGGAACTTCAAATTTTGCTTTGTGCTACCATGGTCATTTTGATGATTCAAAGAAAACTCTCAGTGTATGTGGCTTTGTGGATTCTGATTGGGCAGGAGACATAGACAGCAGAAGATCCACCAGTGGATATGTTTTTGTCATGAATGGTGGACCAATTAGTTGGATGAGCAAGCGGCAATTTGTAGTCGCTTTGTCCACTGCAGAGGCAGAATACATGGCGGCCACACATGCTTGTAAAGAAATTGTCTGGCTTAGGCGTTTGAGTTCAGATATTGATTTTGGTACAGGGCAAATTGAAATTTGGAGTGGCAGTCAGAGTGCTATATGTCTAGCGAACAATCCTACTTTCCATGCCAGAATGAAGCATGTTGATGTTCAGTATCACTTTGTTCGTGACATGGTGGAAGATGGAAAAGTTTATCTTAACAAGGTGGACACTCTGGAAAATGTTGCAGATGCCTTGACGAAACCTGTGAGCACTCACAAGTTCAGGTGGTGTTCTAATTCTATGGGTCTTGATACCCATGTTTCTCAGTAACGTCTGGAATGGTAATCGGTCCAGTGAATTCCTTATCAAGTGGGAGTTTGTTGGAAATGTGCCTCGAATTAACTTGACTTGTGTTCAGACTGATCGGAGTAACCTATCCCGATGGAACAGCTGTCGGTGTGACTCTTGCCGATGGGCCGATGGAACCCTCTTCTTGTGATCGGGCTATCGGGTGAGAAAGTCTGAGATGATCCAACGACTGTCGCTAAACTGCGATGGGAAGATGATCGAAAGTTATTCCCCACGGCTTGGCGACAAAGCACGTGCAAAAAGAAGCGAGTTAAAGACCGAGCAGATCAAGGTTGATCCAGCGGTGGTCCCTAGGTCACGATGGGAAACTACTCGTTAGAATATCCATCGCAACCCAACAACAAAGAAGAGCTTCATTTTGGGCGGTTAGTGAGGTCGTGCTAAGGTGGCAGGGCAGGAACTCCAAAACCAATCAAGAAGTGACTAGTGGCATAAGTGAGCGGCCCAGGTGAGATAAGGGTCGTGCAAATCAAGAAGATCCAACGGCAGATCCGAAGAAGATCAACGGTGGAGTAAAATTCCAAGACTATCAGCGGTTGTCACTGTACCGAGGTTGTGAGGTGCTCGAAATGTTATCCCTCGCGACATGGCAACCAAGTGGTGGGACTCGGCACGAGGGCAGCTAAGGCGAGTTAAAGGCCAAGCAGATCGCAGATGATCCGACGGCAATCATAGAAGATCCGACGGTGGTCGCTAGGTCGCGATGGGAAATTGCTTGTTAGACTTTCCATCGCGACCCAGCAACAAAAAAGAGCTTCATTCCGGGTGGTTAGTGAGGTCGTGCTAAGGTGGCAGGGCAGGGACTCCGGAGCCAATTAGGGGGTGCCACGTGGTGGAGCCGCATTAGTGGAGTCGCTGGTTTATCTGGAGATCGGAGCAATGCTTTTGTGGTCTTTCCGATGGCCGATGGAGTAGAGACTGACTACGGGTGTGCGCTTGAACCGGAGTCCAAAAGATAAACACTTGGACACTGAAGATGGTCTTGTCGGTGTATATGAATACGAACCGACCCAACTTCCTGGTGCATGTGGGATATTGTGTTTCTCATTAATGCAGACCGACGCAGACGGTTAGACTTCAGACCATTGGTGCAGTTGCTCAGATGAACTGTCGACAATCTGATATATGAAGCTATTGGATAACTATGGTCAAAAAAAACTGATATCCGGGATCCGATTGTAGTGTCCAATTCATGAGAATCTGAGAACGAATACCTGTAGTTGCAAACTGAAACTTTATTGTAAATTCATTTACTGGAAATAAAGTGTTTCAACTGTTGGTCGTGGGTTTTTTTCCAAAGGGTTTTCCCACATAATTCTTGGTGTTCTGTCTCTGTGTTGATTCTATGTGTTTTGTCTATGTTATTCTTAACGTTTTGTAAAAGTTTTAAACTGCATTCTTGCATGATCTTCCCTGTTAATTGACATAAGGAAGGTGTGTCCGCATTGTGCTTTCCTTACAATTCCTTTGCCCGTTAACGGGCAGTTTCTGAAGCATTATTTTAAGCCTAGAGTTTCGTGGTGGAACTTGTTTGTTCATAGTTAGAGTAGTTTCTTTCAGGTTTTGCTTTGTTAGTCTAGTTGCTTTGCTTTGTTAGTTTAGTTGTTTTTGCTCACGCGTGCTTTAGGTTAGGAATAAAGAGGATTCCCATTAGCGAAAGGGTGATGTTGCACAACACGCACACTCTGGTTTGACCCTGCTAAGTTATGTTTGGGGTATTCCTTTGGTAAATATTTGTAGAGAACATTTGAATCTTAGATTAATTATTTCTAAAGTATCTTAAAGTTAGGATTAGTACTTGACTAGAAAGGGAATCATCCATTGTGTCTTGACACTGAATCTTTCAATCATTATATCCTACACACTTAACAAATTCTCTGAGTCATTTTGGTCTCCTAGGAGAAGTCATGGCAAGAAAACATAAAGAAATCATCAAAAGTCTTACTTCAGCGCCACTATAATGCTCAAGCCCATTGTGAGCTTCATTGCTTAAGAGCCAAAGTGTGGAAATATGTGAAAAGAAAAGAAAAGACAAAGAAAAGAGAAAAAAATGAAATCAAAATACTTGGCTTTTTGGGTGTGCGAAAATCTCTATAGGTGTGCCCTCAAAAAAAAACTATAAATTGCCGGAAGTAGAGCAATCTCCATGAGATTATAGAGATAACCTCGTCGGGGCTATGGACGTTCACTGGCAATGAGGCTCTATCCAAGGATGCTTTTGGAGTTACGACAAAATAACACTTAAAAACTATAACTTGCCATGATGGAACCGAAGAGTCATCTTGTTCTCGTGAGACGGGAATGAATGCATCTGCACACACCTATAATTGAAGGATGAAAGATCTTGATACAATCTAGGATTCCTCTTTCTTTTTTAGTACCCTTCTTAGCCAAGGGGTAGGTTAGCTATAATTAATTTTTGATTCTAGGTTTGAAATAGGTTTTAAATTAGGAATATTCAGGAACATTCCCCTCGTGGAGTCGCCAGATGTTGTGAACTTTTCACACATCACCCCATTGAGAATGGGGACCCTCCCTTTTTCCTACTTTCTAGGGTTTCTGTTAGAGCCTTGTGACCTTTTAGCATCGGTATTGCCAAGTTTTGTCAGTTTTGAGTGGTCTGAGTTTTGAAGTCATGAGTCAATTTGTGCAAGCCATGGTCAGACAGAGTCTAAACACTGTCAATGTGCCTAGAAAGCCCGAAGAACAAAGATTGCAATTGATTTGAGTAGATTTGGGCAACTTTCTATTTTTGGAAAGTTTTGCATTTTGCTTTTTCCTATTTTTTAGGATGTTTCGTTTTTGACATTTTAAGCACGATCCCCGAAATGGCTATTTTTGGAAAGTTTTTCCTATTTTTTAGGGATGCTTGCTTTTTCTATTTTTTGCAAAGGGGTCTAGGGTTTGCATTGTTGGCTCTGAGTTACACCGAAAACGATCAACAAATTCCTCTGAAATTCAAGTTTTGTTCAAAAAAGCCAAATTCTTTTGAAATTCAAGTTTTGTTCAAAAAAGCCAAATTCCTAGATTTTAGGATCTAGAGGAATTTGAAGGATGGTAGATATGTGGTTTTCAAATTTCAAGACAATCTGAGAAGAATTGTTCAAGATATGAGGATTTTAAGTTTTGATCTCATGGTGCACAAGTTTCTACAAGTCCGCCCAGCAATGGAGTTCAATGGGTCTCATATTTGGCAAAGTCCGCCCAAGCTAAGAAGAACGACATGTTGTGAGGACATGAACTCAACAAAGTCTGCCCAAGGACATGAACTTTAGTGCCTAAGTTTAACAAAGTCTGCACAATCTGCAAGGTGATGGTCAAACATCTCTCCAAGTCCGCCTTGACTTGGTCACATGAAGAGTGAACTCCGCCCTTGATCAAGGTAGAAGGTGCACAAGTCAAAGTAAGTCCGCCTAGGGATGTGTGAGCATGATCAAGGCATTAACCAAGTCCACCCCAAGGTGAAAAGAGATGATGTGTGGTGCAAAGAATGAGTGAAGTCCGCCCTCCTACAAAGACCAAATGCATAAGATGAATGAAGTCTGCCTAGGACTAGTTTGAATTGGGGAATTAAAGGCATGAAGTCCACCTTCCTATTTGGGAAGAGAATCAACCAAATCCGCCCTACCACAAGTGTAAGTAGAAACACTTCAACCAAGTCCGCCCAAGTTTGGAGAATGAAATCAATGAAGTCTGCCCTCATAAGATACTTGCTAATTTGGAAGGAAATAAGATGATTTTGCCTTTAGTTCGAACTATAACTAAAGGCAAAATTAGAAAGTTTCTGAAAGAGAATATTGAAAATCAAGTTCGAACTATAACTGAAAATTGATTTAGAAACTTTCATTTAAGACTGAGATTCACAATTCGAACTTGGCAAGGAGATGACAACTCAACTAGGATTCAATTTAGAAACTTTCTCTTACAACTCAAAAGACTGAGGACTAAATAGAAACAAATTTTAAGAGATCTTTTGTGTTTCTAATTGAGAATTCGAACTTCATTACAAATACAATTCATTCTTTAATTTTCTCATATGAAGTTCGAACTTTGGAGAACAAGTAGAGAGAGTTTTTGAGAGAAGTTTTCTGCAGGTTGAAGAGATTTTGAAGGAGACTTTGTGCAGGTCTGAGATTTTCAACAATTTTTCACAAGTTCATACACAGATTTTGGAAGTACCTTGACTGTTTGAAGGACAAATTCTCTGATTTTCTGAGATAGACCTCTGAGTTTTACCTCTAAGCAGCTTCTTTTCCCTTCTTTCTCATTCTTTCGAAGGTAAAAATGAATCTTATGGGGGCAGATTATTGGGTTTCTTACCTGATTCTTTTAAAAGTTTTCAAAGAGAAAGAACAAATTCAACTAATTTCCCTTCTTTTCTTTCTCATTTTCTGCCCTATAAGCGAGTTAGAATGAATTTAATTGAATCTTCTTGGACTTAGTTTGTTATCAAATCCTGATTTTTTATTAAAATCAGACCTTCAAATTCCTAAGTTTGGTTATTTTCAGGAGATTTTCTTGAGATTTTCAGAATATCCAAGTGTTGAAAACCCCCATTTTAGGGTTAAGTATTGGAAAAAGAGTAAAAATCATGATATACTTAGCTACCAAACTCCAAAATCACACCTAAAATGCAGATCCTAACTTAAATTTATTCATTTCTTTTGCAGATTTGGATGACCTCGGAGGTTGGAACATCACGCAAGGTCTGGATGAAGTTCCAAGTTGACAAGGATTCCCCTCTGGAATCAAAAATGAAATCCAAGTGGAAACAAGTGGGACATAGAAACCTAGGGCACATAAACCTTAGGGAGTTCAAGAAACGGATGCTTGGCACGGACACTCAATCACCTACAGCGATAGCAAGGAGAATGATGCGGAATGGTATAGTGCAGGCTGCTGGTTTCCTTCCAGCAATGCAATGTACCGAATTGATGGTAGAGTGTTTCAAGCATTATGACCCCAAAAGCAGAGAGATAATAGCACCCGATGGAAGGATTCTCACAAATATTGGAGAAGTGGCAATCAAGGAGGCTTTCTGTATCACTGAGTATCACAATACGGTCTATATGACCAAGGATGAGGCAACCCAATTGTACAAAGACAATGTAGAGGAATACGAGGCTAATATCAACCATTCATGGTTGGAGAAGCCTAGAAAAGGTGTTTCCAAGATACCTAAGATCCTTGTGACGGCATATTTCAAAGAAGATTACAGAGACATCATCGTTTTACTAAACAAAGTCATGGGCAGCCAGCAAGGTGCACCCTTCGAACCATGGATGTACTATTTTATCCATGAGGTGACTGCTGGTGTGAAAATGATAAATTGGGCAAAAATAATTAGCGACAATCTGAATGATCAATTCAAAAACCTGGAAAAGAATGGAACATTTTACATGAGTTCTTACTTGGTCTATTCTTTGGCCCGAACATTCAGATACAGAGGTCTAACATGTAGAGGAGCTGTTGGAAACAAGGAAAATGAGTTTGTTGTTTATGACTGCTATCCACGGCTACACCTGGAGGAAAAGTTTCATTTCAAAAGAGTTAATGATGCATTCTTATGCACATTACAAGAACCCTTCAAGGAGGTCTCCATCAGTGACTCTCCCGAGAGTCGAAGGATTTAATCAGCAAGTTCGGGCATTGGTATATCCAATATCCGAGGTTCACTTACTTGAGAATCCAGGGATTCTCCGGACCTTCGTATAAGCTGCCCATTTTTCCTCCAAACAGAGTGGTGCTACTTGAGGTAGTCAAACAGCTGGAGAATTTTACGATTGTTCAGAGAGGGAAGCAAAAGACAAGAGCGTCTTTCCCTCTAAGTATCGGAAATGGATTAGAAACTTGTCCATCAACCCAAGCTGTCATGCATGTTGAAAAGGAAATTTCATGGTACCCGTTCTGTCAATATCAAGCAAGAAGGCATTCTAATCCCTTTCATCGAATGAGGAAGGTTATTGGAGAGAGGTTTGAGCATAGACCAGACCTCGAAGATTATTGGGCTAGTGCAGCTGATAACTTCGAAATAAGAAAGAGATTTTGGTCCAGGATCCCACTGAGCTTGATCAAGGCATCCGAGGTGTTCAGAGTGGCTGACCAAATTGAAGAAGATAATGAGTTTTTGCAGCCACACTTTGATAATTTGAAGAACGAGCCTCTTGCTCTGGTTGATTGAGCAGATTCTGAAAGATCTGACTTAGGTGATCTTATGAGACCAGTGATTGAGTACTCATAATGGTGGATGTCTCAAAAGACAAAGGAGCTTAAATCAAGGAATATCGCCCTCACCTATGATCTCACGGGGACTAATGAATCCCCGTCTTCGAATCACAAGAGTACATCGAGCAACCCAAAGAATCCAGAGAGTGTTGGGTCAAGAAAGAGAAAAGAGCCCACTGAGAATTCCATAATGGCTAAAGAAAAAAAAATCAATGGAGACGCAGATGTGAGCAGAATGCACAAGTCTGGCGAAGGTCATTTGACTATAAGCACTACATCTACTGCTCCAGTAAGAACTGTAATTGATGAACAAGAACAGGATAGTAAAATGGGAGCTAGTGAGACAGAAGTTACTCCTCTCGTAATTGAGGAAACCATGGAGGAGATGGTTCAAGAACCAATTCAGACCCCTATTCTCACCAGGGTTCTAGAAGTTGAGAACCCAGAACCTCGGAGAGAATTCCTGGATGGCATAGTTATTGCGCCCATGGGAGTCGAAGACAATTTTGATGAGAGTGGCATGGAACAATAAACCATCCCGGATTGGTTGAGGGAAAGAATGAAAGCCAAGGTTGTTGAGGAGGTTCGTCAAGTAGAGAGCACAACAGCATTCTTGGCTGAATTAAATAAACTAGCTGAAATAAGACCACCTAAACCAGCTAAGAAGTTCTCTTTGATTCAAAGAAATAGTACAAGGTTCAGGTCAGTACAGGTAGCAGTACCAAAGGCAAGAAAAACTCAAGACAGCATTACTCCTGAGGACTATGAGGTCACTACTATAAGTTTGGGAAAGACCACCAAGAATCAGGAAGTCTAGGAATTCGATGATACTTGCAAGTCCATGAAGGAGAGGCTAAACAAAGAGGTTGCAAAGAGAAAGAGATTGGAAGCTGAGAACGAACGATGGAAAAAGTATGTTCAACACTTAACAAAACCACTTGATCGAGAAGTACCAGTTGCTCCTCTCGTACCTTTTCCACTGGAGTCAATGAAGGATTATGAGGATATGAAGGCTACATACAGAGAAGCCAAAGAATGGACTTTTGATGCCTCGGAGTGTGCTGACATACTTGTTGCAAACCTAGTATCAGAATATGACTCCACCTCTTCCTTGTTGAGCAGAATCCAACACATAGCTGAAGCATGGGAAGATGTTGAGGAGAGTCAAAACAGAATTATCCCACACTTGAAGACCATCAGAGGGCTTTCTCAGCAAGATTTGGTGGATGGAGAAGTTATTCAGTCAGGGGATAGATATAACTTCAATACTTGGTACTTTGCTTTGACGACCAGGGTTGAATCCCTGAGGAAATCCGAGGCTAAGAGTTTGGAGATTGAAAACATTGTCAGAGGTATCCAAGACAAGGTTTTCCTGGTGGCAGCAGAAATATGGCAGCGAGATGATGTGAGAGAAAAACATTTACATGCAGAGAATCTGAAGGCTAAGATCCAAGCAAACTTCTTCAAAGTTTCAGGGCCAATTCTCAAGGAAGATCTCACCAAGATTTCGAGTTTCTTACTCATCGATGAGAAATTCCTTGCACAAGCAGCTGACTGGGAGGACACTCTCACCACCTGTACCGATGGCATGGACATGATCGACTACCAAATTGACAACTTGCCAAGTGTCACCATGGAGGAGGTTCGACTATTAGTGTCTAGATACATTGCATCTACCGAAAAGGAAACTGGATGCCCACCTCAGTGAAATTAGCAGTTGTGCCACTTGTCTCCTTCTCTTTTGTTTAAACTTTTAGAGTTTTGGGAAACCCTAATTAGGGTTTTTATCTTTCAATCCGGGCCCTTGATCATTGTTTGATCTCGGCCATTCAAAATTTTTAGACTCCTATATAAGGTTGCCTCCTCTCATTTGGAGAGTGTGAAGTTTTTGAAATATTGTTACAAGAAGGTCATTTTCAGATAATATATTACTTGTGTGTTTTTTAGGCTTTGAAATCTCTATTATTTGAGTGATTAGCAAGGTTTTCAATTTCTTCAACACCTTAGTTAGATTTTATTTCATGTTGTTAGATTGAATGAAAGATTTGATAAGTATTGATTCGTGGTGTATCTTCCCTCATACTTTTGATGAATAGATGATTTTTATTCATTATGCAAAGTTAGTCTGAGCTTTCCCTTTTGTGTATGCTTAAACTTTAGATCATAAGCACATTCCTTGAAGATTGCATCCACTTTGTGTAATTGTCTTAAGTGAGGTGAAGCAAAGTATGGTTTATTGATTTCACCAAATCAATAACTTCTCTTGAATTCATAGGAGTAGAGTAGACTTCTAAACCCTTATCCTTTTTATCCATTTTGAAAATCTTAATCCAAAAATCCAAAAAGAGAAGAGCATCAATTGATAAACCCGTCTAAATCCCAAAGTTGTGAACAATTCAAACATAAGCCCCTTTGTGTATTACCAGCATATCACAACGCCCATTGAGCTTATCCACACATCAAGACCTGACAAAAGAAACCTTAGAATCGCCAAATGATCTTCTAGCAATCTTAGCATACGCGGTGATTTTGTTCAAGAGAGGATAAATTATCTTTGGGTACTTTATTCTAATGTTCGGTATATGATAAAACGTACACCAACAGAACTCATCTTTACCGTATGACGCACGAACTACATGGCAAGATTCATCTTCACTGTACGGCATACGAACTGCACAACGGAATTCATTTTTGTCGTATAGTGTATTGACTCTCCCAACCAATAGATGGACCTTGGTACCTGTTGTGACCTTTTTTTCACACATCACCCCATTGCAAATGGGGACCCCTGTTTTTTGCCTTTTAGGGTTTTCTGTTAGAGCCTTGTAACCTTCCGGCATCAGTTTTGCCAAAGTTTGTCAATTTTGAGTGGTTTGAGTTTTGAAGTCGTGAGTCAGTTTGTGCAAGCATCAAATTCGAAATTTGGCGAATTTCAATAAAATATTAAAAATTCGTTCTAATTTGGCAAAAAATTCATACGGAACAGAGCTAGGGCCGTCGGTAAATCAAAGTATGAGGGGAACGGACTGTTATCGATGGACGATCTCGGGGTAGTCCTCACTGGCTCCACAATGAGCCAAAGGATCCTACATCAACACGTGGGGAGTGCACTAATTTTTTTAAGCCATGAGCAATAAGAACCCTCTTTTGGCTAGAATCTTGCAGTTTTTTTAATGCCTGTTTGCAAAGAAATGGGCACCGAGAACAATATCGTGTTTGCAGGGTATGCGTATATGATGAATACGACAGCGGAAAATGCCTTCGACACGGAGTTTTCTCGTATACTCGAACAAAAAATAATAATAAATATATTTTAAGCTTGCATATTTAACATTTTTTTATTTATATATTAATAAGTTAAAAAGTTAAAATATTAAATACATTTATATTACAATGTTTTTCTAAATTTATTATTATGTATTAGAAAATTCATAATATTGTTTTATTTTTAATAATTTTAATTTAATATATAAAAATATTTATATTAATTTTTAAATTTAATATAATATTAATTTATTTGAATAAATAATAAATTTGATCATTTTATTTCAAATATATTTAAAATGCTAAATTATTTTGACAATTTAATGAATTTATTATTTATATATTTAAAAAATTCAAATTTATGTAGGCAAATTTATTGTCAATTTTTTTTTCAAATTTTTTACCCTTCCCGAACTTCATCCGAATTTTATTGTTGCCGAATTCGAATTCAAATTCGAACTTGGTGACTTAGGTTAGAACAGAGTCTAGACATCGTCAACATGCCTAGAAAGTCCGAAGGACAAAGATTGCAATTGAATTAGGTCAATTTGGACAACTTTCTATTTTTTAAAAGTTTAGCTTTTTTGCTTTTTCCTATTTTTTAGGAAGTTTCGTTTTTGGCATTTTAAGCGTGATCCCTGAAGTGGCTATTTTTAGCTTTCTTTTTCTATTTTTGGAAAGGGGATCTAGGGTTTGCACTATTGGCTCTGAGATGCACTGAAAACAATCGTCAAATTCCTCCAAAATTCAAGTTTTGATCAAAAAAGCCATTTTCCTAGATTTTAGGGAGCCTGAGGATTTCAATGGATGAAAGATGTATGAATTTCAAATTTCAAGCAAATCTGAGAAAAATTGCACAAGTCATGAAGATTTTGAGTTTTGATCTCATGGTGCGTGGATTTCTTGAAGTCCGCCCTCCTTGGTTCTTGAAATTCATTAAGTCCGCCCTCCTTGGTTCTTGAAATTAATGAAGTACGCCCTAGAGAGACATGTGGTGCACATTTTCCACCAAGTCCGCCCTGAATCATGGGTCAAGGTTCCTAACAGCTAGCAATTCCACCCTACCTTGCAACCAGCAGTTCCTAAATGTGATGAAGTCTGCCCTACAACATATAAATGATGGTGCACAAGTTGAGCAAAGTCTGCCTTGGAGATGGTGTGAACAAGTAAAATGAGGTGCACAAAATCAACCAAGTCCGCCTTGGGAAGAACAAGAAAATGGAGCAAATGTGTCTAAGTCCGCCCTACACTAGCATGGCCATGGTTCCCTCGAAGTCCGCCTAACCTGCATATGGTTCCCAACTTCTATGAAGTCCGCCCTAGGGAAGTGATTACAAGGTACATGAAACAAGTAAAGTCTGCCTTGGAGGTGTTGAGAAAAGAATCAAGTTAAGTTTACCTTGAGGATGAAGAAATATGGCTAAGTCGAGGGGCATGAACGCAGAAAAGTCCGCTCAAAGACATGAATTTTGGTGCCTAAGTCTCTCTAAGTCCGCCCAATCTGCAAGGTGACGGTGCATGGACTAAGAAAAATCTGCCCTAGAAGACATCACATCATGAAGGTGATGGGTCATGACTTGAGCAAAGTCTGCCCAAGAGAAGAGTAATGGTGCAGCACATCATCAAAGTCGGCCCTACCTTGCAACTTGAAGTTACTAAGTCCTACCAAGTCCGCCCTACATCAGCACATCATGGTTCCTAACTCAAGGAAAGTCCGCTCTATCCTGGTGGAAGTGGAAACTAACTTGAGCAAAGTCCGCCCAAGTTTGCAGAACAAAATCAGTCAAGGGTACTTGCTAAAATGGAAGAGAAGAAGTGATGTAAGCAAAGATTCACCATCCAAGTTCGAACTAAGGAAGAATTAGAAAGTTTTTTTAAAAAAAGAGAATATTGCGGATCAAGTTCGAGCCACAACTGGAAATGGATTTAGAAACTTGCATTGTTGAGCTAAGATGAAAAGTTCAAACTTGATAGAGATGACAAGTCAACTAAAGATCAAATTGGAAACTTTCTTTGCAGATTCGAAGGACTGAGAGCTAAATAGAAACAAATTTTAAAGAGATTTCTGAGTATCTAATTGAGAATTTGAACTCTAATACAAATACCTTCTTCATTCTTCATTTCTTCATTTGAAGTTCGAACTTTCTAGAGCAAGTGGAGAGAGTTTCTAAGAGGTTTTATGCAGGCGAAGGACATTTTGAGAGAATTTTTAAGAGTTTTGCAGGTTGAAAGAAGATTTCAAGAGGATTTCAACTACAAGTCTGAGTTTTCAACCATTTTCCACGAGTTTGCACACAGATTTTGAAAGAAACTTGACTGATTGGAGGGCAAATTCATTAATTTTCTGAGTTAAACTTCTGATTTTACCTCCTTGGCAGCTTCTTTTCCCTTCTTCCTCATTCTTCCAAAGGTGAAAATGGATTCTATGGGCAGAATATTGGGTTCTCAACCTGGTTTTTCTTCAAAGTTTTAAAAAGAAAGAATAAATCCAACAGATTTTCCTTCTTTTCTTTCTCATTTTCTGCCTTGTGAACAAGTCAGTATGATCTCAATCAAGTTGTCTTGGACTCAGTTCTGATTTTCGATTGAAATCAGACATACAGCTTCCTGAGTTTGGCTATATTCAAGGGATTTTCTTGAGATTTTCAGAATATCCAAGTGCTGAAAAATCCCCTTTAAAGTGCTAAGTGTTGGAGAAAGAGTAAAATTGTGATACACTTAGCTGCTAACCTTCAAAATTTACACTCAAAGTTAGAATCTTAACTTAATTTTCTTTTGGTTTTGCGGATCATAGATGATGGCTGAGGCGGTATCATCGCAGAAAGCGCAAATGGAGTTTCAAGCCAAATTCCGGATTAAAGACAAGTCCACAAGCAAGGTTCGTCCGAGTATGAAAATGGGCAAAATTTGGCTAAGTATGGGAAATACTTTACAATTTCCTCCATTGTGGTGAAGACATAGAGAAATTCTCCAAATACAAGGCACTTTAAAGAATTTCAAGATATCAAGAGAGAAAAGTCCTCAAACTTGGTGAAAATATGGAAGAATTAAATAAATTTCCGACTTCTTGGGGGGGGGGATTTCATCTTCAATCCCAGACCTATTGAGGAAATCCAAAGGAATAGCACCAATCCAAGATCAAAGCTAGGAAGAAGCAAGCACAAAGGGCAGAGTCGTCAACAAGGAAAATATTCTAAGGCAAGAACGTGGAAGAGGAACAAAGTGACTCGCGCTAAGGTGGCGCCTCGTCATCTTCCAACCAGTCAGATGATTCCAAGTCAACATGTCCAGATTCAATGAGCTTGACTTATCCAAAATGAAACTAGACACCCACTTCAGTGAAATTAGCAGTTGTGCCACTTGTCATCTTTTCTCGTCACAACTATTAGAGTTTTGGGAAACCCTAATTAGGGATTTTATCTTTTAATCTAGGCCCTTGATCTTTGTTCAATCTTGGCCATTCAAAAATTTTGGACTCCTATATAAGATCGCCTCCTCTCATTTGGAGAGTGTGAGGTTTTTTGAAATATTGTTGCAAGAAGGTCATTTCCAGATATTGCATTACTTGTGTGCTTTCTCTTAAGGCTTTGTAACCTCTTTTATTTGAATGATTAGCAAGGTTTTCAGTTTCCTCAACACAATAGTTTAGATTTTATTTCATGTATGTTAGATTGAATGCAAGATCTGATAAGTATTGATTTGTGGTGAATCTTCGCTTATACTTTTGATGGACAGATGATTTTTGTTCATTGTGTAAAGTTAGTTTGAGCTTTCCTTTGTGTATGCTTAACTTCCGATCATAAGCACATCCCTTGGAGATTGCATCCACTTTGTGTAGTTGTCCTAAGTGAGGCGAAGCAAAGTGTGGTCATTGAGATCACCTAGTCAATGTCGTCTCTTGAATTCCTAGGAATAGATTAGAATTTCTAAACCCTTGTCTCCTTTTCAGTTTTTCCATGATCCAAGTCTCAAATGATAGAGCTTCATTGTCTAAACCCTCATTGTGAATTGAACGAGCCAAGCGTAAGTCCCTTTGTGTATTACCAACATATCACAACGCCCATTGAGTTTATCCACACGTCAAGACCTAACAAAAGAAAACTTGGAATCGCCATATGATCTTCTAGAAATCTTAGCATACGCGGTGATTTTGTTCAAGAGGATAAATTATCTTTGGGTACTTTATTCTAATGTTCGATATATGATAAAACGTACACCAATAGTACCAGCCTTGTCGTACGACGTACGGCATAGACCACCTATACAATATTCTTCAACTCTACCATACGGCGCACGGACTAGACACCTCATACGATACTCTTCAACTTTGTCGTATGGCATATGGAAACCCTCGATAGCACGCCCATCAATTTAGTTATATGGTGTACAAAGGGCAATTTTGGTTTTGCTAGATAGTCTTTGGCAGCACCGCATCAAGCAGTCCATACAAGTATGGGGTTTAGTACATCGTGTGGCAGCAGCACAACGGCACCTTGGTAGGAGTGTAGTGTGGTCAAGCCATTGGGTGTGGCAGTTACGGCATCATAAGTTCAGTCCTCTAAGACTTCCACAGCTTCAACATCATAATTTTGACATGAAAACCATTTTTTTTGGCTTCTTCAACATTATTCTTGGCATCTTAAAAAATCAGAAAAATGATGCATGCCATGCAGTTCCGTGCAATTCTTAAGGTTTTAATTTGGTGTTGGCGGTGGGGGCTACACCCTAGGCACTGCCCCTTGACCCCACTGGGGGCACTACCCCAGAGCCCCGCAAGGGGCGTTGACCCTTGACCCCGTTGGGGGCGTTGCCCCTAAACCCCCATTTGATTTGGCAAGTACACTAGAAGTTGGGGTTGTCCAGTCTAAGTCATTTTCTACACTCTTGTCATTAGTCTTCTCGGATATTACTTGATGATTACTTGTCGTCTGCAAGACGACTTTTTCTTTTTTTGGGGGAGGGGATGATGTAGTTGGCATAAAATGCTTATTGTTATGTTTGATAATATTGGTTATCCGGCAATGTATTAATTAATTGTATTGAGTGGGTTGTCACTCTCAGGTAGTTATGTGTCTATTGGTTGACAGTTGTGCTTCTCTCAGTAACCGTTGGGTCCTTTAAATATGTTGTGTACCACCAAGGAAGGTAGTATAGTATAATCGGACCAATTGTAATCCTTGGCTGATCATCTCTGGTCTTTCTCTCTATACTAATTTCATGTGCGAATAGAGATATATTTTACTGTTGTGTCTAGTATGCACTGTCATTTGTATTACTATTTCCTATATTTAATTTATCTGATATAGCAGTAAACAAACTCAGGGGACGCTCTAACCAAGAGCTCCATCATTAGGACCAGCTACCCTCTTGTGTAGGTCTCTTTGTAGCAGCATCATTGGTTGCATCTGACTTTTTAAACTCCGTAATTAGTTTGAAGGTTAACTTTGCACAAAGTAGACTGTAATCAACAATTTGAATTAGCAACTAGTTATCATTTATGCGCTACCCTCATTTTTATTTTCTCTATTTCTCTATGCTATTTAAATTCCTTCTAAATTTAAACACCAGGATGCTTTTCTCTCATTTTTTCACATCTTTCTAGATTTTTTTGAAAAGCTGAGTTTTCCTGATCAAATCCCAATTTTTTGAAAAACATCTTCATGTATTGGTTTGCCAATTTTTTCCCCAAAAAGAATTTTGTTGCTAATGCCCAGACCCATGCTTATGACAGCAGAGCTATGCATGTACGCACAAACAGTGAGAATGAAATTGCAGCAATCTACCTCCAGAACCTGCACCAAAACAGCCATGTCTCCAAGATGCACCACCATTAGACTTGGAAAACCCAATGTGGCAATATTAATGATGAACCACACTAACAATCTGTCATGTGCTTTCATCTGAGGAGATCTCCTCAGTGATACATGTAGAGATGCACAATTTTAAGTTTTTTGTTTGGAGTGGTTTTTAAAACTGTTAGCAGCACTAGATAAAAAGTTAAAAGTTAGTTTTTTTGTTTTAATAAGCTACACATATAAACCCTGGATTTGAAGTTATACATGTGTTCAGGTGCACCAGTTCTAATGAATATCTTTCCAACTTTGTAAATTTTATTTCCATCTCAGCTGGCATAACTCTGATGTCAAGTCTATGAACAGGCAGTTATAAAGCCTGTAACTTGCCCTTCAGATAATTAATATAATTCTTTCTCATTTTACTGAGCAAAAAAGCCTAAAGCTATGAAATTTGATCATCAAATATGTTTACAATTGAATGCTTCTAAGAAATCATTAATGAGAGAAAATAAATAGCAAGTAAACTCCAAGTATTCCACAAAACTTGCAACACTGAACAATTTTCCAAGATTTAACTACAAATCCTTTTAAGGAAAAATAGATTCAGTGAATTCTTTTGAGCTGATATGTTATGGACATCAGTGACCAATTATATGAAACATGAAAAACAAATCTATAACTTTTGCATTTGAAGAAACTTGAAGGATGCTTCCACAATGCTACAATTAGAACATAATAGGATCATAGAGTTCAGAAATTCCTGTCACTTGAAACCAAGTGTGAAAGAAAGTTTGGGTCGAGCTTTATTTTTACCCAACAACTTCATTTGCTCTATGCGTTCTTGTTCCTCTTCAAGCTTTTTGCGTCTAACGGCCTCCTCTTTCTGTTGTTGAAGAGCCTCCAACTCCCAGTACCGTTGCTCCTCTTCATGCTGCTGTTCCATTGACACTCTCCTCTGTGCCTCTTCAATTTTACGCTTATTCTCCTCCAGCATTCTGTCTAGATCTTCCTTTTCCTTTCTTGCTTGGTCCTGTAAATGAATAGACTTAAAGTAACAAAGGTCCAAAAATCAAATCCCATAGTCCTTAAAGACAATAAAATTATACTTTTCACAAAAATATATCAAACTCACTTCTTTCTTGGTTGAACTAGAAAGATTCTCTTCCATCTCCTTCTGAAGCTGCACAGCAACATCTTCAAACATCTTCTTCCTAGAATCTTCTGTGTACATCTGTATTTCTAATTGAACTTCCTTGGAATTCAATGCTTCCTCCACCTTCTTTTGAATAGCTTCTTCAACTCTCCTCGTTGTCTCCTCTTCTAAAAGTTTCAATTCTGCCTCTTGCTGACGCCTGTGAAAATAAATTGTAGATCAGAAAATGGAAAATTTACTTTTACAAACAAGCACACATCATTCTGAACATAAATCCTTTGTGACAAACCCATCCTACCAAGCATAATCAATCCATTGACAAGATATACAACAGGATTAGCAATGTCTGACATACACATTATTAATCTATGTGCAACTTATGCTTTTCAGGCATACCTCTAACAGGTTCCAGAGTGAAAAAAGAAATTTTCAGACTCGCGAACAGTGGGTAAATGTGGCAGCAAGAGGATCATCAAATCTTAAACCAACTTCAATTTAAGCAGTAGCTTCCTTCAGAAAAGCCTGCGTAGAAGAATGTAAAGTAACTATTTGATAATATTCAGATTCAAACATGGACCACACTGAAATCCAGTAAGTATAAAATATCGTTAAGCAAGCAACATGTTCTTCTAAGTTACCTTATACAGAACTCAACTGCAAAAGGAATAGAAAGGTGCTCTCTCTCTCTCTCTCTCTCACATACACACACACACACAGAGTATCATTCTACATTAAAAGAATGTTAACATTGCAATGATATTCTTGTTAAAACAGTAAGAATAATAATGTTAACATTATTTTAATGCAAAATGAAATGAGAAATCAAGCTTATATTACTGTTCCACTATGAACCAAGGTTATCATCCTAGCAATCTCTCAATCATGCCACTAAATTAGGGCACGCTTGGCAATTAACAGATCCAGAATGATACCAAGTACATGCATTAAATTTAAGAACACATAATTAAACTAGCATATACATTAAGGAAATTTAATCTTGTCTGAAGAAACATTGAGAAGTCAATATATTTCAATACTAGAAATTCATAATGTACCATTTTTAGAGTTATAAAACAGTATCAAATAAGCTAGCAGTCTACTGCAAAAAAAATTATACCAATAGGACCCATAGCAAAAATATGGAAGTCAAACTGAGAATGAAAAATGAAACCTCAATCCAATCATACATCAAACAGATGCCACAATGGAAAAGAAAACAAAGTTCCAAAAACAATTTAACAGCCGGAACAACATAACTATTAAAGTGCTTCCAGACCTAGTCCAGAAAAGCTTGTACAAGATCGGCAAATTGGCACAGAAGATATAGGTTGCACCAACCAATTGCTTAGCTGTAGGAAGATCTCAAACAATTATGGAAAAATTAAGTGTTATAATACAAGGCATGTCTCTGTGGTTGGCAATGAAATTAATAAATGTCCCATATTTAAGGGAACCTTCTCAATTAATTGGATCAAAATATGTTCATCCAATTTTAACTTGGTAATTTGTGAGCTCTTGTGTGCAGTGTCTTTGGCACAGCTTTGATGAATCAGACAATTCACATATCCCCAATGCAAAATCAATATTCTTGGATAGATTGGCAAACTTTTGAGTTTATATCTAATCCAAAGCATGGGATAAACATTACTTGGAAGTTCAAATAAACTCCAACCGTGTCAACATTAATTCTTAGCACCCTCTTCATTTTTGAAAAGGAAAAAAGGAATTATATCAATGCTCCTGAATGAACAGTGTAGATCAATGGGACTTAAGAGTACAACAAAATACAATAGCAAATCAATGTTCTTAAATAGATTGGCAAGCTTTTGAGTTTATATCTAATATAAAGCATAGGATAAACATTACTTGGAAGTTCAAATAAACTCCAACCGTGTCAACATTAATTCTTAGCACCCTCATTTTTGAAAAGAAAAAAAAAATTATCAACGCTCCTGAATGACCAGGGTAGATCAATGGGACTTAAGAGTACAACCTACAATAGAAAATCAGATGAATAAAAAAGATGCCAACAACTAATATGAGAATTTAATTTACAATAAGTTAGCACCATGCTAAAGTGAGAAACTGCCAAGAGAGTCAAGTAAGAAGAGAAGCAGCAGATAACGAAGATCTAATCTGCAACAGAAACATGATCAGAAGGACAAAAACCTTTGTCAATAATTGCAAAGGGGGCAATACCTAGTCTGAAGATATCCTTGTGAGAATAACCTGGACTAGAGGACATGGGTGAGCAAATGTTTGTTCCAATGCTTTTCACTCACAAACATAGACAACCATATAAGAATTAGGTTATGCATCGCTTTATGCCTGATATCATAATGAAGCCCATACTATTAATGGAGGTTATTTCTACCTTCAGTATAAATCCAGATTAGTAGCAGAAGCAAAAGGAAAAAGGAAACATCTGCAATGAATCTTGTTGATGAGATGGTAAATAACAGTAGTGAGCAAACAAATATACTTCTAACAAAGCTCCAATCAATAACACTCTGCATAATTGTCCTTTCACAGATAATGCCAAAGCAACACAACCATGGAAACCACCCCCACCAAATGAAAGGCAAGTAAGAACCCTAAAATTCCAGCAGAAACTGCTAAAGAGGAGATAGAATAGTAGCTCAGCACCATGACAAAACATGTAAACAACACAATTGATGCCATCGTTGAAGTTTTATAACAAATGGTCCACCTGCTGAGTAAGATAAAGCAGTTCAAGAAATACAGGATGAAGAACAAAGCAACTTAGCAAGTCAAACTTCCTCTCTATTAATCCAAAGCTAAAAACAACTAATGCAACCATCCACAGCCAGACCAACATAAACTATGGCTGGGAATTTGATCTGCCCAAACCACATGGAATACAAATAAAGCAGGGCTTTTTGCTCAATGCTAATTATTCTCAGTTCAATGAAAGCCTTTTGACTTTACCTAAACCAACACTCTAAACTAAAAGTTTCAAGATCATCCTAGGCAATTAAGGAGAATCTAGCACAGCCTCAGCAAAAATCGAGCAGATCAGCAATGTCAACACAAGTGCAATCCAAAGGTTTCAAATTTTTATGGATGTTGATTAACCATCAGGATAGCAAATACCCAACCGCTATATCACCAATTACCAACACTATTAAACAAGCAGCATTCATTTGCCACCAATCAGCAACAAACATTCTGTATTATTTTCATATCTTGTCTTCAATCTTTTGACAGTCTAGAGTCAACTGGTCCTCCAAAAGATTAGGTTGGATGATCCATCTAACCAAATCACAACTGTGAGTTGGTTGGTCTTACTAGATGTGGCAAAACTTGGATTCTATTTCTAATCAATAAAAACAGCTACCTTTTCCTATTTTTAACAAGTTACTTTTTTCAGGCATAGAAATTGTTGTGGTACTTAGGCCATAATATGCCAAATATGACTTAGCTACCATTCAACAATTTAAAATTACTAAAATCTTCGACAATGCAAATCTTAACAAATATCATGCCAAAACACACATCAACATAAAATGAAAAATGAAAATCTCAAAAGAAAATTCAAAATGATTCCAAACAGAAG
This sequence comes from Cryptomeria japonica, assembly GCF_030272615.1. Lineage (NCBI taxonomy): Eukaryota > Viridiplantae > Streptophyta > Pinopsida > Cupressales > Cupressaceae > Cryptomeria > Cryptomeria japonica. The sequence goes on from NC_081415.1 coordinate 453,002,403, forward strand.
AGTCCAACAGCTGGTAATACATGACTTCATACTTATTCCTCAGTTCAAGGCAACCTGTAGTCATGATTACAATGAAAAAGGAACGAACACTTATAGTCCAAACCCCAACCATAGCAGTCTCAATACATACAAACCATGCAGTTAATGTATGCAAAAACAATCCCCTAAAATTAACTGACCATTGGGAGAGAGGTTTTGTGCTTTTTTTTGTGCATAAACATCCACTGCATTGAAAATAAAATTAAAACTATATTTTATTTTTATTTGGAATATGCATATCATTCTAACCCTTCCCTTGTCTTCACTTTCCCTTTCCCTTACTGGCAACTTCCTTTTTCCATTAATTTCCTATGAACTAATTTTGAAAATTGATTGTGCGGTAAATCATGGACATCGTAAAAAATTAAGTAGATTCAAGAATATTGTGCATTTCCACTTGGACACACTAATAACAGGTTAGAGATGCAATTTAGATTGATTGATCAATAGATAACATCTGTAACAATAATTTATAAAGATTGAATTACATGGAAAAATGCATTCATTATTGGTTGTTGGTTTTTCCTATCTTTAATACAAGTACTAAAGAAAATTGTATCTATATAACTTGTTTTCAATAACAGAACTTGTCAATAAATAACTAGATGACACATCTTCATTGCCAATTTTATTTTTAAAATAAATACAATAAATTCAATTTTAGAAATCATTTATCCCTGAATTTATTTCTGATAAGAGTATATATCAAGTTCCTTATTTCTTATAGAAGTAGCAAGGAGATTTCCCCAAATTGGGCAAGAATATGGTGAATAATGGAAACTTTGAAATGTGCCCACATGGAAAATTGGTGAACGATTCACTGCATTGAAGCACAAGACTCGAGTCAAGTTTTTTTGTGTCAAGGGTTTAAAAGGGGAAAAAAGAAAAAAGAATAATTGAGCTTTCTTCTATTTATTAGTCACAAAATAAGATAGATTAAGGACTCAAGCACTCAACTGAAACACATTCATGTCTGCAGAGTAGAGAATTGCAAGTAATAGAATTAGCTAATGCAGTTGATGAAGAAGATAGGTTCTTTCTTGCAAAGTTGGTGACGAACAAATTAAATGATCACTAGTCAAATGTATACACTTTAAAAAATCAATGACCAGGAGCATCATATGGCCAAAGAAAAATGATTGTGACACATGATGACATAAATTTAAGTACTGTGATGTGGTAATTAATTATTCGGAGTAATGTCAGGTGCACATCCAAACATTTTATTAGAATGTTGGTAGTAATTAGGTGAGTAAATATTTATGAATGTTCATTTCCCTCTTAATGTATAGAAGACTTCTAAAGGGTTTAAATATTGAAACACTGCAAATATAATTAGGCCAAGCATCTAATGTTTTGGTGTTAAGAGTGAGTTCTATCGTAAACATGCAAGGAGGTCTAAGAACGGGAACTGTCTTGCTCCTGTGTCAGAGAGCGCTGGTGCATGATGATTGCAAGAGTTATGGTGAATAAAGCATGCATAATTAGCTAATTTATTTAATGTATTGCAAGGGAATTAGAAAGGAGGCTCAAACCTGCATATTATTAAAATAATATTGTAATGTTTCTATAATGGCCATCTTAGTCGTTTAGTTAGTATTTAGAAACTTCTGATTATGTCTTTCATGTTTCTATTTTCGGTCGATTTAAAGAGTCTTTCGTCTCTATTGTAAATATCGATTTATCATAACATCGTATCAGAGTGGGTTGATGAGGTTTTTTACGTTTTAGTGAATTTTTTATAAAAAAAATCATGGCCTCACTTGGAATTTTTTCCAGAAATTTTTAATCGATTTTCTTATGAAAAAATCGTTAGAGAAATTTTTTGAGGGTTTTTGTGGGTTTTCTCAACAAAAAAAATCGCATTTTTCCTCACTTTTGGGCCACAATTCTTCATGTGAGCCATGCTTGTGTCTGTGCAAGTCTTTTCGTGGGTTTATACAGTGAGAAATTGGGGAGGTTTTTTTGTTGAAAGAAGGTTTTGGCATGCCGTTTTCCGGCATTTCCTGCATTTTGGCTATCGTTTCCTGGTTCTCCAGCCCGCACGACCTAGGTTACTCACGATTGCTCTACGTTTTCAACTCGCTCGCGTTTCCGAGTTTTTTATGCATGATGGGCTGATTTGTTTTTGCAGCCCACGACATTTTTACAAAGCACGTGACCTCCTCACATGCCCATGTCTGCATTTGTTAAAGCCCGCACTTGTGTTTTTCCGCAATTTTCAGCAAACTACAACAAGTTTGTTTGAGCGCATGCGACTTCAATTTCGAGCTAGGGTTTTCCGATTTTCCAAAAAATCAAGGGTTTCAGCGAGAACATATAGGTTTTGTACAATTTTTTCCACAAAAATCGTGATTTTGTAAAAGGGTTTTGCACAATTTTTCCCAAAAATCGTGGTCATGTATTTTCGCTTTTTGCTTGATTTTTTCACCCAAAAAATGTGGGTTCTTTCTCTACAAGAGGGTTTTCTAATTTTTTTCCCAAGACAAATTATTGTGAGGTTTTTCAATTTTCTCCTCAAATCGTGTCTGGGTTTTCTAGTTTTTTTCAAAAAAATCATGTAAGGTTTTTGTCAATTTGTCCACAAAATCATCGATGACCTCAACATCCCATCAAGGTTTGTCGATTTTTCCACAAAAATTGTGGTTTCTTGCAGTTGTTTTGTGTTGCACCCAGCGGTGTTCATCTACAAAAGTTTTTGACCGTTTTTTTACAAAATCGTGGTTTCAATTTTTTTGCCAATTTTTTGTCAACAAAAATTGATGCTTTTTGAGAACTTGATCTTTGTGTCTCTAGATAAAGGGAGGGACAGCTTTGTTACCCAACATCAGGTTGGAAGGATTGTGGTTATCTTGGTCATATCCAGAAGTTTTGCAGAACCAAGGAGGGTCTCAGCAATAGGCTCATATCGCAGAGCATTCTGAAGAGAAGGGGGCAGCCTTCTATGCATTCGTGACCAAAAGACCTATAGATTCTATCATGTCTTATGTCAGGTAGTTAGAGTGATGACCATTAAGGGAGGGCATTAAAATAATATTGTAATGTATCTATAATGGTTATCTTAGTCGTTTAGTTAGCATTTAGAAACATCTGATTATGTCTTTCGTGTTTATATTTTCGATCGTTTCCATTATGGAAAGATCGTCTTGTATTCTCTATTTAAGGAGATTTTAGTCTCTATTGTAAATATCGATTTATAATAACACACATCAAGATTTAAAGGTGACACCTAGAACAATGATTAAATCATAAATTTTACAAATAAAAATAAAAGCCAAGGCACTACAAATTAATGAACTCTGATTTTATTGATCAAAGTTATTTCTATAACATCAAGCTAAAAAGAATGGTCAGTCCAAAAAAGTAGAAAAAACTATCATAATCTTCAAAGCAAAGCTAGGCACTAGAAACCACCGAACATTTGTAGAATAATATAGTTTAGCTTTCTAATACCAAGGCGATTAAAAATGATTATCATTTTCTGCAAACTCATCATGCCATTAATATTAATCAGAAATAGATTACTTTTCTAATATTAACAATTTAAAAATCTTTTGGCTTATTGAAATAAAAAGAGCCAGGTGGTTTTACATCATATAAGCAATGTTTTGAAGCATAAATGACCCCTTAGTTTGTGTGTCCAATAACTAAAACTTCCTAATCATCATCACCTATATAATTATGCTTTCAAAATTGAATCCCCCTCTCCACCAAAGTAAACTATGTTAATGTACATGATCAGAATGAATGATGAAACTGTTCAAGCTGTCAAGATTACCATGTATGGTGTGTAAAAGAATTTGCATTGGTCTCCTTTGCAGTAATGTTCAACTACTGCACTTATCATGAAAAAAGGTTTTACCCTCTACCTCTCACCAAAAATATTCTTTGTTCCATTCTGAGTTACAATGGTGTCAGCATAAAGATGGGATTTTACAAGAGGAAACTTGGTTTTGGGGGAAGAATAGAACCGTTTGTAAAATGATGATCTCTTGATTTCAACTTTAAACATTATATTGTCTTCTATCCTCACATTGATTGCATTTCCAAAAAATAACCGACTCTCTTTCATTGCCCGGCCAACCACAGAAAAGGGATTGAAGAGTATTTATACCCTCTCCCCCTCCAAGCATTTCACCATTAGAGAGAAGAGGGAGAGGAGCACAAAAGGTCTATTATCCTTAGTAGGGCTCATCCTATCTTAGAGTGTGCAATAGTTTAGATAGGTGGATAGGTGGTAAAGGAAAAGAACAATGAAGAAACGTAAACAGTCCTTTCCAGAACCAACAAATCAAACAAACTAATTCAATATGATTCCACAAAGTGGAGACACGGGCCAAGCCAAGATACCAGTTAACCCAACATTTCCTTTATTCACATAATACTACTTATAAATGAGCCACTAGAAAATGATTGAACACAAACCTACAATCTAGTCCAGTCCCACCTTTTATGTTACACATACTCTGCATGAGCTACATAGATCATTCTTAATTCTCACATTTGACTTATTCATGTTACATATATAATCTTAGATATCAATTCTGGAATATACAGTCTTCAGTCTTAAATCTTCCACCCAGTCATACTTCATATATAATCCAATATTCTATTTCTCAACAATTCAGTCTTGGAGTAGACAATTGACCCATTCATTTTAAGTATATAATAATCTAGAGTAGTTCGTCAAGTATCAAATCAACTATCTATAGTCCACATTCTCACTTTTCTCTTATTACCATACCATTGACACTATAACATAAGTGATCTCAGTGATCTAGTGTAATATCCCAAAGTTCATCCATGAGATTAGGAACCTCATCTAGATAACCAGATATCAATGCAAGTCCAAATTAACATAATGGAAGTAAGTGGATCCATCAAATAGACCAACTCTAAGAAAAACTTCTTGCTTTTGATCCAGGCCCAGAAATATTGATTGATGGAACTACCCCCGGCAATAATTTGTCACAAGAACAAATGTAAAGAAACAAATGTAGCTATGTTCAGTGTACTTTTTATCAGATTGGATGAGCTTGATCCCTCATTAAGAACCAAATAATAGCCAAGGCTAGAAAAGAACACGGTTCCTTGAATGAAAGTAGCAAGAAAGGTGAAGAAGATCAAGTAGTTTGGTAGCAAACGATAAACCCCTAGAGAGAATGGAGAATCATTATTGGGTCAGGAAAAAGAGGCATAATACATGAGAAAATTGACTGTTTACAAAGAAAAGGAAAAAAATCAGAAAAAATTGTCAATCTGTTCAGCTCATTAAATAACCTAATAAATTTCAGAGTGTTACACACAAATCAAATATTGTTTTATTTTCTCTCTTCAAACCACTCGATACAAATCATTTATATAAGAAGATGTCTTCCACAAATATCTCCATATAGTTTTACCTGACTCTAAAATTAGTGAGTTGTTTGAAACAACTCATAACAAACACATAATACATTGAGCACTAACAGTAATTTCCAACATTCCCCCCCTTAGTGCGAACATGGTAAAAAAACTCACACTTTCAATTGCAGTATGCCCAACTCTTCTGGCTCATTATCTTGATTCAATCGAAAGGCACTTCTCATCATAGGCTTATCACAAACCTAAAGCTGAACGGGAACACACCCATTTGTTCACCTCATATGGTTTTGTGGATCACCAGTAACCTTTTCAAGATCCATGAGCTACATTACACTAGATGAACAGGAACACACCCATCTGTTCACCTCATATGGTTTTGTGGATCACCACCAGCCTTTTCAAGATCCATGAACTACATTACACTAGTGCTTTTGTTCATTACAATATTTTACACTAGGAGGTTACATAAGGAAACAACACACACATGAATAGAAATAGTCACTGTTGTTGATCGTATCACTCGATCTCCAACAACATCTAGGAAATTGTCACTACCGGTGGAGATGGAATATTGATGTTATATCCCCCCCATAATGTGAAATTTCCAATTATTAAAGGCATAAAAGAAAGAAGCACACACCACAATAGAAAAAAAAACATTATCAAATCTGATAAGCGGCCCCATTGTTGGTGACAAGAGGATGTTGAGTACCCTCCTTCCTCTATTGCCTCTTGCCTCCAATCTTGAATTATTTAAACACATAATCCTCATCACTAGGACAAGATAACTCTTCATCACTGGCATATTCTTTCCAATCTGTTTCTTTAGACAAAGAAGCACGATGATCTAGATCTTGTGCTCTCTTCTTACAATCAAAATTACATGTCCTATTTCATTACAATAGAAGCATTTGATTTTTCCTTTTGAAGGAATATACTTGGATTTGTACTTTCTTTTTCTTGCTTTGTTATGTACAAAAAAATTCTCTTCAGATTCTAAGTCTTCATTTTGATCAAGTAGAGTAGATATTACTCCTTCAAGACTATTGTTTACCTTGCTTAATGTAAACACCATTCCAGACATATTCTTAGGCAAACTATTCTAAAGTATAGCTTTGGCATCATCATCTTTTACATTCTCATTTATCCCAGCTAGCTGATTTAGGAGAGAGTGAAACTTACTGATATGATCTGCCATTTTTGTACCTTTTTCCATCTTCAATCCATACAATCTTTGCTTCAATGTTGCCTTGGCACTTTCTGCTTCAAATCCAAAGAGCTTGTTTAATGACTCCCAAATTTCCTTTGCCGACTTCGTAAAATCCACATGGTGTACGTATGCTTTTGATAAGTCAAGGCCAATAGTCCCCAATGCTTTTTTATTTTTGCTAGTCCATTTGGCAAGTTCATTTGCATCAATTGGAGAGACTGGGTTGGGTTTAACAACATACCAGAGATCTTTTCCTATCAGGTGTAACTGCATTTGTATCTGCTATGTAAGAAAAATTTTCTACCTTCGAATTTCTCGATGAAACTTAATTTGTCCATGACTACCCCTTAAACAAAAGAAAAAATGAAGTTGTCGGGTTCCACCGATAATGCATCTTAATTGGGAGCACTATTATAAAATTCAACACCTTTGTCTACTCAACTCAAAAAAATTGACATGACAAATAATAGACCTTATTCAAATACAACTTCAAAACCATAGACACTCAATCTACATTAAAAGACAAAACCAAACACTTGTACTACCAAAACAATTTGGAAAAACACCTACTTAAGAAGAAATCACATAAGACTTTGATCTATCTATTCCAAGCCAGCAGATCACATTCACATTGTCAGCATATACCAACCTGGATATGCTTGTCTGTGTAAGGTTATAATCAGCTACTCCTATAAACAAGATCAAACGTGACAGATTTGGACCTCAGGAATAGAAATGATATGTAGCATCTATAGCAAAGGATAAGAATGAGAAAGTGACGCCGATCTAAAGGGAAGGCAAACCTCTGCAAATAAACATCAAGGTTTATCGCATAAGTCACACCACAGATTTGATAGAATGCTTGTGGATTTGAAACATCTCAGATCATTAGCTTTTGGATTGCTTTCTACATGCTTTCAAGTGGCCCCTCCAATGTGTCTGATATCGCAGGGGCAGAAACTTCAAACAAAAGGAGCATCGAACAGCTTCACACATTTTCTTGCATCTGCAGATTATCTAAACTTTTGCTCTGATAACATGATAAATTTCAGAGCGTTACACACAAATAAAATATTGTTTTATTTACTCTCTTCAAACCACTCGATACAAATCATTTATATAGGAAGATGTCTTCCACAAATTTCTCCATATAGTTTTACCCAACTCTAGAATTAGTGAGTTATTTGAAACAACTCATAACAAACACAATACGTTGAGCACTAACAGTAATTTCCAACAATGGCCACCCGCAAAATTGTGTTTAGTAGCTTACAAAGAAAAGAGAATTAAAATGTTAATGTTCGTTCCATAGTTACCAAACTTAACGGGTTGTGAGATGAGCAACCCTAAATGGCTCTAGGTGACTTGGCAACCAAGCACTTGCCAAACTCAATGAGTCCCATGGGGAAAACTCGACCATGGCTGGTTGAGTATAGATCAAGAAAAAAGAAAAAAAGGAAAAAAAAAAAAAGCAGTTCACTTAGAACAAAGTGTCTTATATTTGTCTCCTACACCCTAAAAGCAACTTCATTTGATTTTGAAGCCAAAGGAGAAGAAAAAAGAGAGTTTTGAGCCAAAATTAGATTGCATTGAAGGGAAACCAAAAAGCAGATTTAGCAAAAGTCGGCAATTCAATCACATTTGGGCAGGTTTGTAGCTACTTTTTGCACATCTAAAAGAGTCTACAAAGGATTGGGAAGAGCTCACCATTGATTTCAAGCAAGATTTAAGAGGTAAGTTTGTATTTTGAATTTTTAGTTTTTTAAAATAAAAAATTCATTTCTCCTTTACATTTCTTTTTTCTATTTTGTTTTAGTGGACCAAAGAAGAAACCCCAAATGTTTTTGTAATTTTTTTTTAATTTTATAGTTGCAAACACTCGATTTTTTTATGCACAATGTCCTTCTCCTCCACACTTATAGAAAGTTCCTCTAGATGTCCTCTTGTCTTGTCTTCCAATATTTTTTTTCTATTTATATGTTATTGTAGCATTCTTTAGATTTATAAATTGTCTTTATCACAATGTCAACCAGAACCCCAGTTTGAAGGGACCCTTATTGGAAACATGCCAATGCGGGAAAGAAAGGAGAAATTGCTTGTTTTTATTGCAAACTAACTTTGCATGGGGGAAGCATTAACAAATCAAAATAGCATGTTGCACCATGTCTGCTAAAGTTATGCATGACGTGCAAGTTCAATTAAAAACCTTTGAGTAGCAAAAAGAACTAAAAAAGAGGCAAAGAGAGGAGATGGCAGCCATTGGTGGAACTAGAGAGTCTTTTTCTTCCATTTCCCCATTTTGCCCATCTTCAAGTGGTGGCAATGGTATTGGTAGTGGTAGTGGCAGTGTCAGTGTTACCATTAGACCTAGAGTTCCTACATAGCGATTACTTTAGTTTCTTGGATAGCTAGTTGTAGATTTCTAGTCCCTTATGCTAATCATATTTGTCAAGCTAATTTGATCTTTTCTTGGGCGAGGGACTCTATATAACCCCCACTACTATGTCTACAAAAATTAGAAATTTGAATAATAATAAATAAATTTATAATATAATATATTTAAAATAATTTAAAAAATTGATACTTTAGTGAGGGTTATAAAGGGGCCCTCTCCTAAGAATCATCAACTGGGCCTAGCTAGTGGGACCACAATCGAGGGGCCATACCCTGACAAATAATAGTCCAAGCCCAAGAGTGGGGCTTGAAACTAGGTGGCCTCAACAACAATGCCACCTTCTATCAAAGCATTATGCCCTAAACAACTAATGTGATTAATTTAAATTATATTATAAATAAAAAAATTGATAGATATGCAAGTGAAGAGGGTCCCTCTCCATTTGTGTTAAGAACATAAACATATCAAATAAGACTACCATAGCTAATGATAGAGTTGCCATTTCTTTACAAGGATTTCTCTTCTTTCCATGTAGGACAAGGAAAAAATTTCTTAAAAAAACACTCATATTACTTCATATCCAACTTCCATGAGATTTGGAAGATCGTGAAGAAAGATGCTACATTCTCCATACCATTTCCAATCCTTTTCCAATATTTTATCCACACTATTCCACCTTTCATATTATATGAATAATTGCCTCCATTGGTGAATCAATACCAAAGTTTGCTAGCAAGTTTGCAATTGAATTTAATTTTTGATGGTAGTGCTCAATTAAGATTTCTTGAAAAGAGTCTAGAGTAACCAAAGCTTCTTGTAAAATACTAATTTGTTTCTAATTTGAGATTGCTTTTACAATTGTCATTGAATCTCCTTCAACACAAATTTTGGAGTCAGTCATTAAACGAACTTTCGAATTGTAATCTAAGAATGAAAACTCAAGCTTTGACCGTATTATTTGCACATTCATAAATGGCTATTGAAGCAACTTTCTCTAAATTTATTTCATTGTCTCTTACCACATAGCCTAATCTTAATTTCCCAAAGTTCCCCTAAGAGGCACCATCAAAATTAATTTTGAACCATCCACTAATTGGGTATAGCCATTTTGTTGCATCTCTATTTTCTTTTGCAAACTTAAATTGGACAATCCTATTAACAAGTGGGAGTCTTAAAAATTTCCATGAATTTGACAAATCAAAATCCCATTTGGATAGTTTCTTATCTCTTTTGAGATTTTAGACCAAATGGGAGTTCAAATCTTATTAAATGGCTACTTCTAGTCTACCAATGACTTCCTCACTTGATTGAGATTTGTTCTTAAAGATTCTCCTAGTTTTATTTCAATACTATTTTGTCATTCTAAAGTTAATATTTTAATATTCTACAGTTTCACATAAGAAAAATTGTCAACTAACCTGAGTCATGCTTCACACATCATCTCCCTTGGAGTCAAAGTTTAGTACATGGCCCTTCTTCAGTTTTTTGGCTAAAGAACATATAGGAGAATCTTTGTTTCTATGTATACATCCTCTTTTGTATTCCCTATTTCTCTTAACCTTAACTACATGTAATTAGACTATAGCCTTAAAATTGTCCTTTGTAATGTCCCTTTTCCGAGCATAAATCATAAGGAGATCCTTAGCCTATTATGTTATTTATTGTAGGCTGATGGGGTGGTGCAAGCGAAAAAATTTAATAAGTTAAGTTGTCCAAAAAGTAACTTTATGATATATTCATAAAAAGGTAACTTAGTTTTATTATTAAAAAGGCTGTTTTAAAAAAGAGAGACAAAAAATGTTGCTAGGAATGAGGTCCAAAAGTAAAGTTAATCAAAAGCACTTTCTAGACACTTTTCAAAAATTAAGTTTTGGAGAGAAAAGAAGAAAAAGAAAATAATATTATATTTTTCCCTTAAAAGCCTATATAAAAAGCTGAGATTTGGAAAGGGTTACTAATTCATTTCTCTTGATATTGAACATTGTTCATCTTTTCTGTCCTAGTATGGAAACCCTTTAGCAAAGAACGGATTCAAGAATAAAAACCCTCGTTAATTCTATATATGGATTACCAGTGAGTTGATTGTTGCAAAAGCTTTTCCAACTCGATTATTTTTGTAATGTTGGATTTTCAGAATTTATTATAGTTTGGTGTTCCAAATTTGTGTTAGTGTGTGGAGTTTCCAGATTTTGGTTTGAAGACAAATTGTATTTCTAGTTGTACCTCTTAATATTTTGATTTCTACAAGCTACAATATTTAACTATCATTTATTAATACTGAATGTGTTGATGTGTTTTTTAGGCACAATCTAACACAGAATAAAATACCCAATAGTATCTTATTCTCTCTTGATCAAAGTCTCTCAAATGCTAAAGATTAGCACAAGGATCACTTGACACAACTCCAAGGTTCCTAATATGTTGGGTCACAACGTGTGGATAAGCACAGTTGGTCGTTGTCATTGTTTCTTCAAGGGGCCTTACATTGTACATGAATGCTTGAATTGTTGGAACTTTGATTCTATCTACTTGCGTGGAGAAATAAAAAAGAGCAAAAAAGAAGGGTTTAGGAATACTACGCTACTCCTAGGAATGTAAGAGAAGAGTGAATGATTCGATGGAATCCTATCGAGCAAGGTCTCAGCATCAAACTGAACAGTTTGACACAAGCTCAGTGCAATCTTCTAAGGTGCAATTCAAAGATGTTCAAATCATTATCATCAAACATTGATTACCATTCAAGTTAATGCATAAACAATGGATATATAACAATTAAAGTTAAGCTCATATAATCCCAATTGACCATGCAAGGTACACTTACAATCAGCAAGAGGCTAGTGGTATGGACTAAATGGATTCCACGCAATTGCATTCAACAATTTCCTCCATTCAATCTAATCAACACGAAAGTAAATGAGAAGTAGAAACCATGGGACTTGTTGAAATAAATAAAAAATCACCATAACTTCAATGAAAAGAGTATCTCCATTTACAAGTCTTAACAACAATTCCTCCTCCTAATCTATTCTAATTGCTTGCTAGCTAAAATCTATCAACTATTCACTATTTGACTCTTAACTATTCTATTTGGTTCCTAATATGTTGGGTCACGACGTGTGGATAAGCACAGTTGGTCGTTGTCATTGTTTCTTCAAGGGGCCTTACATTGTACATGAATGCTTGAATTGCTCGAACTTTGATTCTATCTACTTGCGTGGAGAATTAAAAAAGAGCAAAAAAGAAGGGTTTAGGAATACTACGCTACTCCTAGGAATGTAAGAGAAGAGTGAATGATTCGATGGAATCCTATCGAGCAAGGTCTCAGCATCAAACCGAACAGTTTGACACAAGCTCAGTGCAATCTTCTAAGGTGCAATTCAAAGATGTTCAAATCATTATCATCAAACATTGATTACCATTCAAGTTAATGCATAAACAATGGATATATAACAATTAAAGTTAAGCTCATATAATCCCAATTGACCATGCAAGGTACACTTACAATCAGCAAGAGGCTAGTGGTATGGACTAAATGGATTCCACGCAATTGCAATCAACAATTTCCTCCATTCAATCTAATCAACACGAAAGTAAATGAGAAGTAGAAACCATGGGACTCGTTGAAATAAAAAAAAAAAATCACCATAACTTCAATGAAAAGAGTATCTCCATTTACAGGTCTTAACAACAATTCCTCCTCCTCCTAATCTATTCTAATTGCTTGCTAGCTAAAATCTATCAACTATTCACTATTTGACTCTTAACTATTCTATTAACCTTTACAAATGAAGAGCTTGAGCCTTTATATAGAGAGCTCATTACAATGAGTGGCCAGGATTGAATCCCATCAATGGCCAAGATTTTACAATGACACCCTAATTAGCATTTGTTACAAAAAACTTTATTCTGGTCAATGAAATAATTACAATGCTTAGACACATGTCATTTCTGGAGTGTTTGACCAATAGATAGTGGGGGTAGGTGCATTAGAGTTTGTGCCCCCATGGGTGAGCTTGGTTCATTGAATCAAGACATGCTGATGTAGGACTTCCTTGATTGGTGGAGTAGTGACTGGGATGCCACCTCAATTTGCACTTGTAAACCTCATTCATCATCATGAATGAATATTGAGCAATAGCTCTTGATACTCAACATTATTCACTTGCTCAAAGCTTGGTGTGATGATGATCAAGTTTGACCTTCTTCCCTTGCTTGCCCATCCCGCCTTGAGGTGATTGTATGACCTCTCTTCTTTATGAAATCTTTTGAATATCCTGAAGTCCTTCTTGCACGGTCACCTTTCTTGGTATCATTGTGCTTGCCAGTGAAATCCTTCTTTTGAATGTCATGCTTGCCTTGTGTTGTGTTCCATCTTGGTGTAGTCTTGAATGTACTTCCTCACTCCCGGCTTTGATTCTTCAATCAGACCTGGAAAAGAAGACATTTTGAATCATATTGACGAAATAACAAAATTAACTGAATCAATACAAAGGAAGAGAAATTCGCTCCAATGTGATGGCAATGGAAATCGCTCCAACATGAATGCAAAGGAAGTGACATTCACTTCAAATGATGAGCAATGGAAGTCATTACAATTTAGACACTTAGCTTGATTTCCTCTATTTACCCTCCATTCCATCCACTCAAATGCATCAAATTACCTTCATGTGAGGCCTTAGGAGTAAATTCGCTCTCATGAAAGAGCAAAGGAAGAGTATTTTACTCTTGGGAGGGAGTAAAGGAAGTGTTTTTTGCTCCGAGACTCAGGCAATGGAAGTGACCTCAAATTTGCCCTCTAGCTTGGTTTCACCAACTCATGTCTTAGGTTTTAGTCTCTATGCACAAAAGAACATCAACTAGCCCTCAATGAATGCCTTAGAAGTGAATTCGCTCTAATGAAGGAGCAAAGGAAGAGGAATTCGCTCCAAGGTGAGGGCAATGGAAATAGTCTTAATTCTACCACTTAGCTATGTTCCATCAACTCATGTCTAGGTATTCTTGTCATCCATGCATGTGAATGTGTCAAATTAACCTCAAGGAAGGCTTTAGAATCAAATTCGCTCTCATGAGAGAGCAAAGGAAGGCGTATTCGCTCCTAATGAGAAGCAATGGAAGTATAATTCGCTCCAATAAGGGAGCAATGGAAGTAACCTTTGAATTCACCACTTAGCTAGGTTTCATCAATTCTCCTCTTTTCATCAACTTAAATCTTGTCGTTTCGCTCTCCTAGCGTGTAGATATGTCAAATTATCATTAAGTGAGGCTTTGGAAGCAAATTCGCTCTCATGAGAGAGCAAAGGAAGATGTATTCGCTCCTAGAAGGGAGCAATGGAAGCACATTTCGCTCCTAAAGGGGAGCAATGGAAAAAAAATTCACACTTAGCTAAATTTTCGTCCATTCTCTCCATTCCATCAATCTATCTCTTAAGTTTTTTAATCCTCATGTGCAAAAGTCGTTAAATCACCTTCACCTAATGTCTTGAAGATGACTTCGCTGCTGTGAATGAGCAAAGGAAGACGTATTCGCTCCTGTGAATGAACAAAGGAAGACATCTTCACTCCTGAGAATGAGCAATGGAAGCACATTTTGCTCCTAAAGGAAGACATATTCGCTCCTAGAAGGGAGCAATGAAAATCTTCATGTACTTAGCCAAATTTTGCATCAGGCCAAGCTAAAAGATCGAACTCGTTGCTCAATCAAAGCTCCACATTGCAATTTGTGATGACCAAGGGTATCTTGGACCCCATAGATGGCAATGGAAGGAAATTCGCTCCTATGAAGGAGCAATGGAAATTTTCATGTACTTAGTCAAATTTTTCCCTTTCAACCTGCAACTGGCCTTCCTTACCTACTATGCTCAAATTGACATCACTCGACCTCTTTCCAACCTAAGGAGGGAGAAATGACTCTACCATTGCCTAGCCACCTGAGAAGTGCACTTCTTCAAACGAAAGGCTAATAGCAAAAGACCTTATTACTACCAACAGCTAAGCTAAGACAACTAACCTAGAAAGCGAAAAAGTGGAGGTCCCCATTTGCAATGCGGCGATGTGTGAATACGTCACAACAGGATGTACCATTTGGCACTAGCCATATCATTTGGAAGAGTTGATTTGCAGTGTTTTAGACTGTCGTAACACTCTCCTCAATATTATTCCTACGCATATTACTTTAAGTTCATATTTGTTGGAGTTTGAAGACCCGTACTACTTTTTGGAAGATGACAATTCAAATATAACAAAAAGTATTAAATAGGAGGCTACCATACTTTCTCTTAAAGTTCTTAACTTTGTTTTGGAGCACCCCATATTTGTATGAAGGGTAGTGATTCTAAGTTTGAGTGAAATGCTAATTAATCTTATTTGGTATATCATACAACCCTGTTTGGAGCCATACATATTCTTGATGAATTTTTGGCAGTACTGAGGTGACCAATTCAGCAAAGCAGGTTAGTATATTGCTATGACGGTTATCCAAAAGCAGAAATTAATTTATTATCATTATTTCCAGCTGATATACTCTTCTATAGCTAACCATACAGCTTGATTTTATTATATCTCATTGGTATCTTTGCTGATACAATAAGTTGAGGAGGCTTTCTACTTTTATATTCAGAGATATTATAAGAAGTTTCAGTTTTTAAGAGCTTAATTGCTTATTTGTATAAAACTTGAAAATTTATCGCCAGTTTAAAATAGATCTGTTTAAGTCTAGATGGCTCTGCTGCCATGACATTAGAAAATCGCTCTACAATTTATTATTTTTAAGTTTTAACGATACTCTGTGCAGTTCTCCTCTTGATTTAGTGTTTATAATTAATCTGAAAAGCTTGCTGCTAGAATATGCATTTCACTAATTCCATATTTTGTAATAGTTGCAATATCAAGTTGTGCGGCTTGCCACCAACAAAGATTTAATTAGAATATTATTCTAACATTTTCACTGTATGCTCTCACCTTACCCACATCAGGATCTCAGTGATCAAAGGGCGTTAAGGTTTCATGCTTGTTCATTGTGAAAGTGAAAAATCAGTTTGGGACATTACATCCTTAAATAGCATTGTTTTTTTTTAGACCTCTAATATATTTTGAAATATCTTCTAATGCATGGAATATTTGTTTAGGGGTATTTTCCTGATTGGATTAGTCGTATCAGCAATGGCAGAGGAGAATGGGAAAAATGTGATCTTATTCCAATGGCAACAGTACAAAACATCCTACTTGATATCTACACCCAACAGGAAAACAAAAGCCAAGAGCTGATCACTTAAACATATTCCACATATGTTAGTAAACTAAAACATAATAATTCTACTATAAATGGAGACCATGACCAAACCAAGTCCATCAAATAACTATCACCATTCATCACGAATAAGGCATCACACATTTGGACCTCCAACCAACTCCATCTTAATAACCTAGCCAAATAGCAAGATGACAAGTAAGGTAATTTTTAATGTTATTGAGTGGTTGTTCACATTGCATAGTTGTGTGTGAGTCTTCTGGAATCCACTGTGTAGTATTTAGTTTTTCAATACAGTTTGTTCCTACATACCCTGATAGCCTGTAGAGTCCAAAATGTCAAGACAATCTAAATACTGCACAATTGATTCTAGAAGACCTCACACAAAAACATTTTTAACTCCATGATTGGATGGATCCAAGCTAAAGGTACCATATCATCATGTGACACTATCATCAAGCGGGAAAAAACCCTAGATTTATGTATCAAGTGAATTGTTAAGGCTGTTAGAGGTAAGTTAGCATGGAAAATGCTTGATTTCTAGTATCTTGTTACATCTGCTCGTGTCAAACTTAGGGGCATTTTTGGTGGGCCAAAGTATTTAGAAGGCTTGGAAGACCAACAAAAAGTACATGAGATGTGTCAAGGACCAGTTTATATCAATCACTTGTTAAATGAAAATTCGTTTTGGCAGTCACCGGATATAGCTAGAAATGAGCTCACTAGATTTACATGACTCTCAACTCTACTGTCCTACAAGAAAGGAATTGCAACAATGCACTCTCTTCTCCTTATTAAATAATAACATGAATTAAGGCTTCCATGAAATAATTACATAAATCACCTCTCTACCTACCAAAAGCTGTTTGAGAGTATCATCTGCTCTACATGTATTCTTTGGAAGCACAAGCTTGCTTAGAGAAATGTTAGAAGAAGACAAAAATATCCCTCAGCTTCAGCTCGTCAAAAAATTTAAAAACTCAGTATATGAACAACCATCATGGGAAAGAAGTTGTAAGGCATGCTTTCATAGTGAAGGATATTCACCTTTTCTTCTCTTCTTCTTCCTTGCGAGCTCTCTCAGTGTCTTGTTTACGCTCAGACAATTTGGGACTTGGACTTTTCAACTTCCTTGCTGGAGACCTTGAAGCACTCCTATTTCTGTGCCTCTTGTGCCGCTGTCGTCTTGGTGATGTTGAAGTACTTCCATGCCATCTTTGGGAGGGTGAACGGCTTTTGTGCCTGTCATATAGTAAATATAAAAACAAGGAAGTCTAATTAAAGAGCAAATAATGTCAATATCCCCCAATCATTGGTCATCAATTTATTTACACAATGCATTTAACTTTTGGCTCCTAATGCTATTTTCATCCTCTGTCTTCTCTTTCTTATATAGCATTAATTTCTTTACACCTAATTAAACATTCTAATTACAATAATGAATAGATATTTCTCAAGAATTGTACTACTTGCACGTTCATGAGAGTTTAAAATATTTAGATACAATAACAACTAAACTTTCCCAAGTTTTAGACACATGTTTGCCCATTTTTTCCAAATACTGAATTTTATATAAATCAACTTGAAATAACTTATAATATGTTTAACAAGGCTTATCTCTAACTTCATTCATTCCTCAGTGTAAAAATAATTATTTCAAACACTACAACATTCACATTTTAACACACAGCCGATAAAGATAAGATTTTGAACAGCAATCTTAGAGTTATCAAGATTTCTAATCCATGGAAATCTACTTCATGAACCATACTTTATTACAGATTAAAACAATAAAACTTTGCAAAACATTTCCCCAAAATTGATTGCAAGGAATAAAAACATGAAATTGGATTTCATTTAACAAATCTAAGCATCAACAAAAACATGAACTTTCAGATCACCCTGCTTCTATCCAAAACATCAACAAACCTCAACAGTTTTTGTCAATAATTTTATAAAGGCTTTTGATTTCATTTTATTTGTGGTTTAATCCTCAAATGCAGTTAATTTTCTGAGGACAAATATGAAAAGAAAAAATGTATCCCATAGTTTTTGAGATCTATAAGTATCTAATTAGTTCACAAACCTGTTGTGAGAACTTCGATAGGGTGAACGACTTCTGTCTTTCCTGCTGTGCCTCCTGCTGTGTTTATCATTTGCACGCATTACAGAATCCCTTCTCTTCGAAGGAGACGGAGACATTGTTCAAGAAATTCTTGTCAGAATAGTCTGTATCCTTGTATAAAAGAGAAGCAATCCTGCAAGAATTTTGGTATGTTAAGCTTAAAGAAAATGCTGAAAATCATTTCATGTTTAAGAACAGTGCTGCAACACATAATATCGCTTCAAAAATATCAAGTGAGGCTATGGTTTTTTTGTTTTTGAGCATCAGTAGATGTAATACATAATATAGCTTCAAAAATAGCACTGCAGGATGTGGAATCATTTGAAATAGCCTTGATAAAGTAACATTCTTCAGGATTAATCAAGGGCACTAATAACTTAGTGGAGGCAGATGCTCTGGTTAAAGGTCTCCAAGACTCTATCGGAGCATTAAAAATCAAGAGAAGAAGACTCAGTGGTAATTATCCCAAACATTAATAAAGGCACAGATTATTATTGAAGCTGTAAAGCAATCGCTGAGGAAGCTTATAATCTTTCCAAAACCTTTGATAGCATCAACTTTAAATGCAGCTACCACAAGGCAAATAGAGTGTTAGATTTCCTATAAAATATTAGTAAATGTGCAGGTTGTAGTTATCATCATACTTTAATTAGTGATAAGGTGATAAACTGAAAAACTATGGGGAACATAGGGAAATGGTGATTGGATAATACTTTTTACATGCAGCTCAACCCATTCAATTGATAGATTAAGGCAAAACCATTATGATATTCATAAACTTTTAAATTTTGGCTGGGAAAGATGTAATGTCCCCTTTTGGGGTATACCTGATTTTTGCCCAAAAATAACATTTTCAACAATACAATTTGTTAACAAATAGTATTCTATAACTAAATCACATAATAGCTATTGAACTTGAAAGGAAATAATCAATTAACATCAACAAAATGATCATGACGAGTCCTATAAATAAACAACATCACCTAAATGCATTTGGATCCATACTATAGTTTCTTTTCCAACAACCAACCATATTAGGGATTTGAGGGGAAAGCACGGTAGGGTGCTGGGAAACTATTTGCCTCAACTAAGCCCAAGGGCACGGAACATCCAACCAAGACAATTCAACCCCTTGGCCCACAAGTGGCAGGGCCTCCAATCCATCCAATTTGGGGTGGTCTACTTACATTGTGGGAACCAGTCTACTGCATCTCCCTAACCTGTTTCCTTGCTAATCTCACATTTGATTGCTTGTAGGATGATAAATTGATCAATTTACTAGTTCTAAGAATCTAGATAGATTAATAATTCAAATTAACAAATAAATCAAAGATTCATAAGAGATATACTTGACAATAGACTTAACCATTAATGCATACCAATTACTTTGTTAAATCAAATGGCTGCTTTTCCTGAATGCAAATTATTTATGAATTCTGATCTGATTCGATCTCCACTCGTAACCTTACTGATTCAGGGCTGCTTATATAAAATCGGATTCTGCTCTTAATTGGTTCAATATCTGATTTCAGATCTCTTATCCGATCCCTCTCTTTCCCCAAAGAGGAGGTCCACCTTATATAGACCTTAAAGAGTCACAACTCTTGCTAAGAATACCATCCTTCATAAAGGAGGCATCTCCTCTAAACTAATTGCTGTCCCCTCACTAATCGTAGCCTCTTGCGACCGCTGAGGATTCATATTTGTTTTTTCAAAGGTAATTCTTGGAATCGCTGCTGATAAATAGCTGCTTAAAGGTAACTATTTTTATGCTCTAGCAGTTCGCCAATCAAATGATGATGGTTCTTGGTTGGATTATCCATAACAAGGAAGATCTCCAAACATTTATATTTTATTTATTATCTTACGGTCAGGACATGACAAAAGATAAGGTGAGTCATTCATTTCCACAACCCTCAAGGAGATCAAGGCTCGGTTTATCCCAGAGCTTGATCATGACATCGAAACCCAAATATATATATAATGTGTGCATGTGTGTGTGTGTATTTCTATATATTTTATGTATCTGTATATATAAATAGGTATCTATAGATTACACACACACACACACATACAGAAAGAGACCCATTATTCCAACAAGGCAGGTCTCATGTACCAAGTTAGTATGCTGGCTATGCTAAGACATAAAATACTCAACTTTGCCTTTTTGTCTCTATCTCAGATTGCGCATCCAAAAGGATTGTCTGTATAGATTTGGAGTCACGCCTATCTTCAGGTATTATTATAATAGAAAGTGGTTTTGTTAAATTTTCGAGAATGGAAATTGACATCTTCATAAATGCAGCTTTTCTGTTGATTAGTGTCATCATTCATTTCCTATTATTTCTGACTTTCTGTGCTTTTCCCTTCTGCTCCTGTGCAATAGCCCATATGTCAAATTTCCAGTTTCTGTCTCTTAAAATGGCTAGAGCTATGAGCAGTAGTTCTATACAAAAGAAAGAGAAAATTCATTCTCCCATTTCCCTTCTTCATCACTGCTGGCAGCACCTTTGAAGCAAGACTTTTAAGACTCCTGCCTTCAAAGAAATAAAAATGAAGTACTATTTCAAAGTTTATGATACCTGTTCATTTAATTGAGATGATAAGAGAACTTTTGAAACCTGCTATCACTTCTCCCTTGGTTCGAATATAGACTTTGGAATAAGCAAGGGCATGTACTTGAACCCTGAGCCTGACTAGCTTCAAAAATTTAAAAACTGCCCATCGCAGTTCTAAGGTCATGTACACCATGCAAGAGTTGTCAAAGGTTTCACCCTTGTTAGATATTCTAAGAAATCTCTGGTTTTCAGGTGCTTTGCTTGTGTCTTATTTCATTGAAGCATTGTTTACCTTGTTGCTACTTTAGCCTTCTTTTAGTTTTATTTTGTTTCCCCTGGTCAAATCCTTGTCTTTGTCATTCTTGATCTTCCTTCAAACCCAGTTTAAAAATTTTAAATGTTGATTCCTTTGGTTTGGCTTGGGTTGTGTTTACCTTGGTCGGGATCATAATATCTAGGAGAATGCTAAATGATCACCAGGTGTCTGCATCCTGGAGGCCGGTTTATTTCTCCAATTCTGCCACTAAGTACTAAGCCAAGTGGTGCCTTCCTATTGGCTCACACTTTTACATCACTCTTTGTTTATGAGCAGACTTGATGTCTCTAATGAAGTAAAATAGTTAAATCTTCACATCCGAAGAGATATTGCACCAAGGTTATGTCAATTTAGAGTTTTGTGCTCTCAGAGGAAAGGAATTTGGATCTGAGGTGTCTGTTATCCCAATTTGTATCAGATTTGGATCTAGGTATACTTCACACCAAGTTTGGGTACTTTTGGTGAATTTGAGCTCTGAGGTGATTGTAGATCTTAAAGTGGTTTATATCTCAATTAATGCAAATTTTGAATCCAGTTTTGAGTTTATGACTTAGCACCTCCCAGTTAGTTCTTGTTGACAAAGGGAAACAAAGGACAGACCCAAAATAGTTTCAAATCCAATTCACCCAAAAAATTTTGGGTATGGGTTTGCTTCGCACCTCTTGGATGCAATTTATTACCTTTTGATGCTGCAATCAAGAATCAAACCTGGGGTGTTTTTCAAATTCACTTAAGTATGAAATTCAAATTCGAGTATATGTTGAGCTATCAAAGATATTTTGTAAGGGCACCCATGGTCACCTGAGAGGGTAAATTGCACTGATTCAAATGTAGAACCGGTTTAAGTAAATTTAGTTGAGACTCAGAGGTATCCAAATCCTTTGCTTTAGAGGGTTGTGCTTGGTACTCTAATATTATATTATATCTTAAAGATTTGGCGTACCCAAAGAGTATAAACAAATCTGAAAGAAAAACCTGAAGCTCGTTGCACAGAACTATTTGTGATCAATGGAGAACTTTTGTAGAACTATCCGGAGGGAGTAATGCTGATATGTGTAAATATGGATACTTTCTAGAAAATAATTACTAAGTTTCATCAAAGAGTGTTCAAAGGCCACTTGAATGCCAAGAATAAGGCATAAGATCTTAAGGGATGAGTATTTTTGGCCCATCTCTTTTCTCAAATGTAATCAAAACATTTAGAAATGCGATGCATCCCTCAAACTTTTGGGGAAATTAAAAGCTTCAATGGATCTTCCTCTAAAGCATGTCCAAAGAGTTTAAAAAAGAACCCTAAAGCTTGTTGTGCAGAGTACTTGTTGATCAATGGAGAGCTTTTGTGGATGGATCTAGAGGGTTATGCTGAAATGTGTAAATGAGGAGATATTCAAAAAATTATTGCCAAGTTTCATCAAAGTGTGTGTGGGGGCCACTTCACTGCCAAGACTACTACACATAAGATCTAAGAATTGGATATTGGTCGCCATCTCTTTTCTCAAATGTCATCTAAAAAATTTGGATGTATGATGTGTGCCAAAGATTTTCAAGGAAATTAAAAGCTAAAAAGAGTTCTTCCTCTAAAGTTGATACCAGTGAAAGCTCCATTCCAACAATAGGGAATTGATTATGTACATGAAATCATTGAAAGATCAAGAAATAGTTTTTGATGGATCCTAGTAGCAATGGATCCATTCACCACTAAAGCCATCTTGGACTTTATCTTAAATTATATTAGTACCTAGTTTGGTGTCCCATGGAGAATTATTGCAAGCAATGCCATGTGTTTTAGGGCACATCAATTTGTGGAGATGTGCAAAAAATATGGGATTGATGTTACTTATTCTTCCCATTATCACTCATAAGGCAATGGGCAAGTTGAATCTAGCAACAAGAATCTAATGAAGATAATCAAGAGAACACAAGATTTGAACAAAAGATATTGGGATGATTAGTTGAGATTAATTATTTGGACTGACAAGATTACCACAAAGAAATCTACTAGGAAGAGCCCTTTAGAGTGTCATCTTGTTAGTGAGCCTGGAATACCTTATTTTCAATTGTTAGAACGGTGCAAAGACTTGGAGAATAATCCATTTTCCCAGCACATATGTCAATTGCTTGAATTGGATGAGTCCAAGAGGAAGGCACGAAAGAAGAATCTAGAGAGTCAATGGTAGACAAAGTTATCATATGATAGGAAGGTAACCCAAGAAAATTCAACAATGGTGACATGGTCCTGCTATGGAGTGCTTGCGTTGAGAACAAAGAAAAAGATGGAAAATTTGAAGCCTATGGATTGGACCTATATCGTACAAAATCATTGTGCAGAAGAAACCTTCCATGTGCACAAGTTCCTAGAATTACCCGTCCATGGGTAACATCTAAAACACTATTTTTTGTAAGATGCCTTTGTTATGCCCTTGTATACTACTCTAACACCTTTTAGTGTTGTGTTGTAGCTGTACTCATGTAAAGTGTGTTTTGGATTTGAATCAATCCCATGTAAGTTTTGTAAATTCTTCTACCAAGGTTCCCCTATTGGCCTAAGCTACATCCTAGATGCATCCCAAAGTAAAGCCAATAAAACAAGA
The DNA here is from genome assembly GCF_030272615.1 of Cryptomeria japonica. Taxonomy (NCBI): domain Eukaryota; kingdom Viridiplantae; phylum Streptophyta; class Pinopsida; order Cupressales; family Cupressaceae; genus Cryptomeria; species Cryptomeria japonica. The sequence goes on from NC_081415.1 coordinate 453,026,247, forward strand.
GTATCACCCTTGTTAGCAATCTCTAATTTTTGGGTGTTTTTGTATGTAAGTTTTGTAAATTCTTCTACCAAGGTTCCCCTATTGGCCTAAGCTACATCCTGGATGCATCCCAAAGTAAAGCCAATAAAACAAGAGTATCACCCTTGTTAGCAATCTCTAATTTTTGGGTGTTTTTGTTTGCATCATATTTCCCCAAGCCCTTGTCTTACCTTGTTGGTGCTTTCACCTTGCTTCACTTTTGTTCTATTTCCTCAAGTCATATTTTTATTTCTATTGTACTCAAGTAAACTAATCCTAGTGTGTCTTGTTACTTCCTTCACACCCAATTTTAAAATTTCTGAACATCAGTTCCTTTAGCTTTGCTTGGGTTATGTTTACTTTGGTTTATGTCGAATGATTGCCAAGTGTCGACATCATGGAAGCCAATTTCTTTCTCCAATGACGGTGGTATGCCAAGTTGTGCCTTCCTATTGGCTCACACTTTTCTATTACTCTTTGTTATGAACAGATTTGATGTCTATAATGTTCTAGAACAATTAAATCTTCACATCAAAGGAGATATCACACCAAGTTTGTGCAAATTTGGATTTTTTGGTGCTCCAAGAGGATTTTGAATCCGATATATTTGTTAACATGGTTTATATTGGATTTGGATCCAAATATGTTTCACATCAAGTTCTGATTGGGATACTTTTGATGAATTTGAGCTTCAATGTGATTATGGATCTGTTGACGTGTATTTTGTACACAATCATACACAGAATAAAATACCTAAAGGCATCTTATCCTCTCTTGAGAAAATAGTCTCTAACTGCTGAAGATTCGCGTAAAGGATCAGTTAGGTAGACTCCAAGGTTCTTTTAGTGGGGTCTCCACGTGTGGACAAGCTCCAGTGGTATGATGTGATTTGCTGGAATCACAAGGGGACTTACATTGAACTTCCGATCTGCTTTGCTGGACACAGGCTCTTACTAACTTAGATTAAAAAAAATAGAAAAAGGATAAGGGCGAAGAGAGGATCTAATCCTAATACTAAGAATGTAGGAGCAATGACTTGACCTTTTGATGAAACTCTAACTAGGTCTTGTTTTGACATCAATGGAACATCTACACAAGACTAGTGCAATCTTCTAAGGGGAGCTTTATGATGTTCAAGTTATCACCGCAGGCATAGATACCATCCAAGTTGATGCATATCAATGAAGAGGCAACAAATTGAAATTGAGCTTAGGCTGAATGATTCCAGTTGACTACGCAAGGCAAGTCTGCAATCAACAAACTGCTAGTAGTATGGATGTACGAATTCCACCATCAATCAATCACATTTCCTCCATTCATCTAATTATCTACCATCTAAGATTGAAGACTCAACAAGAAACCATGCAAATTGCAAGAAAAACGACATATTTCACCATTACTTCAATGAAAATGGAGTTTGTTTACAATCAATGGCAACAATTTCTTGCCTTGTCCTCCTATTCTACTCTCTAACTACTTTCAACTATTTACAAATCTCTCTAATTCTATCTAAAAATCTCTTTCACTCTAATTCTCCTTTTACAAATGAAATGTTTGGGCTTATATAGTGCCCACAATACAATTTGATGGCTTAGATCAATTCAAGATCAATGGCCAAGATTTTACAATGAAAACCCTAATTAGGGTTTGTTACAACCATTACATAACATTTAATGCTTGACCAATGATAAAATTGTATTGCTTGGACACATGTCCCTTCTAGAAAAATCGACCAATGGATAGCCGGGGTAGGTACATCGGAGTTTGTGCCACCTTCCATGAGTTAAGTACATTGAATCTGGACATGCTGAGATGGACTTCTCTGATTGGAGAAATGATGACTAGGACGCCACCTCATCTGACACTTGAAGCTTGCTAGATATTTAATTTGATGTCGTTGAGAGGCTATCTTTGATTAACTCTTGTTCTAACTCCTTTTGTCCTTGATGTGCAGGATGATGTACCTCGCCTTGGAACGCTGGATTGGAAGAGGTCGCCCATGTCTTGGCTTGATCGTCCTGGCGAAGACCGTCCTTGATCCGGCTTGATTTTCCTTGAAGAGACCTCCATTTGACGCCTACACAACATTTCAAAATTAGTAACATGATTTTGCAATACATAACATAAATTAGAGAGCAAATTTTAGGAAACTTAATGATAAGTCCTTTATTAATCATTTCCTAAAAACAACTGAGCTAAGGCAAAACAAAATTTCAAAATTCAAAATTAAGGCAATGACGATCAAAATTTGAAATTAAAACAAGAGATCTTGCCATACCTTACTTGAGAGCTTAACTCTAAAATGCAAAATAAAGGAATTCGCCTAGGCAAAATTTGAAATTCGATAGTCTTGATGTGATCTTCAAAAGAACGTTCCTCTTATCAACTTCGCCACCCTTCAAGCCTTGGACGTGATCTTTTCTTCAAGTTAGCAATTTCGCCATCTTTGATATGTCTTTGACGTCCTAGGCAACTTCGCTCAAATAGAAACTTCAAGTTCGCCTCTCCTTTGGATAGTTACTAGTGCCTTCTAGCTTGAAATGAAATTCGTTCCTCCTTTGCCTTCTCCAAGTCGCATATGAGAGATGATAAATGATGATGTGAAAATGAAATAAACTACCCCTCCCTTTATAGCGCTCACACCTCTCACCACCATTTAGGCCGACTTTGTAAAAATAAAGCAATTTAAATGATTTTTAAATGAATAACAAGGGCCGACCTCCATAAAACAAATAAATACCAAGCGCTCCATTTAATTTTTTAATGAATTAATAATCAATTATTAAATGCCTTCATTTTTAATTAATAAATTCGATTTTCTTACAAGGCAAAAATAATCAATTAATACCAAGCGCTAAATTTAAATGCCATTAATTAAATATCGATTTTCCTAGCATTTAAATAAATTCAAAAATGCGTTTGAGCGCCAAAATTTTTAAAAAACATGGAAAATATGTACCTCATCGCCCTGGTCCCTGACTAAGGGACAGGAGCGATCCATCACTTGGTCTTGATTTTTTGCACTTTTGACGTTCAAAGCCTTTAACCTCACGTTGGAATTGGCATTTTCGCTAGGATTTTCAAACTTGAGTGACTTGTCTTGCAAATAAATGTCCCTTAGATGTGATATCGCCCTGGTCCCTTGAAGAGGGACAGGAGCGATCCTGAAGCTCTAGCCAAAACGTGTCATCTTTCATCCTTGGTTCCTCGTTCATTGCCTCTTAAAGGACGTCCTTGACCTTAGCTATCCTTGCATTGTCTTGATTTTGTCGGAACATGAGTGTTTTAGTAAAAATCGCCTTGGTCCTTGTCCAAAGGACAGGAGCGATATGAGTCCTTTAACTTAATTGATAACACTTTTACGTTCAAAACTCTTGCATATCATCTTCAAAAGACACCTTGTACCTTTTACCCCTTTGCAAAACCTTGACTTAACGTGATTTTTGAAGGAATTAGCAACTATAATCAATATCGCTCTGGTCCCTTCCTGAGGGACAGGAGCGAACTTCAAGTCTTTGGGTTCATGCTTGCGTTCTCCAACTTGCAATCACCATCATCGTGCAAAATAAAGTTCCTTGATCCTTCGTGATCACTTGATGCTTGATAAACTTTCAAATTTTAAGCCTTCATAAGAATTTCGCTCTGGTCCCTTGGAGAGGGACAGGAGCGATTTTAGCTCTATGGGCCTTATTTCACTTTGTCACCTTCAAAACTTATATTCAACGGGTTCGTAATGTGCTCTTCTATTCATCCATGCCTTGAGATCGGTTCAAACTGTGCAAGAAAGTCATCCACAACAAAAATCGCTCTGGTCCCTTCCTGAGGGACAGGAGCGAACTTAAGCATTTTGGTCCTTTGTTGACGTTTGATAATCTTCAATTTGTCTTCAACGGGTTCGATTGACCTCCTTTCTTGCCTTCGAACATAAAATTTGCTTGATCTTTGCCTAGATCGTACCTTATGAAGAATTTCGCTCTGGTCCTTCAGTGAGGGACACGAGCGAAATTTGACTTGTCGCACTCTCGATCAGGACAATTTTAATGGAATATAACATTTAAGTATAAGTGACATTTCCTTCTATGTTTCTTCTTTCTTATACTTTAAGTTATATTCCATATATACTTTCAGGATGTTTGAGAGTGGTTTCAGACCTCCAGGAGTTATATTGCAAAATCTAGTTTTTGGAGGTTTTTTCAGTTTCCAGACTTAGTCAAATTCAGGATCAGGGCATTCCAGACTTAGCCAAATTTCAGGATCAGGACCTCACTCAAGCCGGACTTGCTACCCTGTTGATCTCCCCGACAGCACTTCAAGTTATATTCATTTGATAAAATGTACCTCTTTGGACCTTCTCACATCGTCAAGACGTTAAAATCTTGCAAGGACAAAGCAAAATTGGATTTGTAGCTCCGGTCCTTCACTGAGGGACAGGAGCGATTTAGGCAATTAGCACTGTTATGGACGTCCCAAAAATCTTCAATTTATATTCAACGCATTTATCTCATGTTTTTCCTTGTTTTTGAACGTAAACTTGCCTTGACCTTTGTCTGGATTTTGCATAATGAAGGAAATCGCTCTGGTCCCTGGGAGAGGGACGAGAGCTACAAGGTACCTCGCCCTGGTCCCTTGGAGAGGGACAGGAGCGATATGGTCAATATAGGTCATTCTCCTTCGTTTTTGCATATCAAATTATATTCATTTGGCAAAGTATCTTCCTTCGGACGTCCTCAAATCATTAAACTTTCAAAATCTTGCAAGGACAAGACGAAATTTGAATTGTAGCTCCGGTCCTTCACTGAGGGACAGGAGCGATCTTCCCCCTGGAGGCATTTCTGTGCTCATGAAAATCTTCAATTTATATTCAATGGAAAGATCTCGCCGTTCTCCATCACTTCAAACGTAAAATTTGTCTGGACTCTGCAAGAATGATGAGATATTTGAAAACGAGCTCCCGTCCTTCACTGAGGGACAGGAGCGATTTTGCTCCTACAGGCCAAAATATCATGATTTTACACATTTTATCACTTCACAAGGCGAAAACAAATCATTTGAAATGCCTAGGATCAAAAATCAAAAAAGTCAAAATTTGGTCAAAATTACTCAATTGGACAAAATTCATGTTTCATCATCAACACTTAGACGAATTTAGACTCTGCGTCAACATTCCAATTGAAAATTAGACCATTCTGGCGAATTCATTTCATTCAAAATTTGCATTCTAGAAAAGGAAACTCAAAAGCTCTCAAAAGCGACTGGATTCTGGTCCGAAAAGACGGTAATTAAAACCCTAAGGCTTGACCCTAAATCCAGACAACTAACAAACTAACAAAACCCTAAAAAAAAGCAAAGCGAAAACGAACAAAACGAGCAAAAAACATGGGTCCCCATTTGCAATGGGGCGATGTGTGAAAACGTCACAACATCTAGCGCCACCTTGAATAAATGTTGAAAAACATTTCAGAGATAAAGACTCAATCGACACCTAGAACCTCTGGAAAATTCAACCTAGCTCATCAAGAGATTAGAAAATGTACTCAAAGTAGAAGGAGAATCCTTAACCATATCTAGACACTTAGTCTTTGATTACCCAGGTGTGTGCAAGTGTATTCATTCCTCTCGACAAGACAACTATGACTTTCAGGTTCCCCTGTGATAGGCTACGTAGTATATCTGAACTTCAAAAGCATCCTGGATAGAGCCTCGCTGCCAGTCAGACGTCCATAGTCCCGACGAGGTTATCGCCGCAAGCTCACGAACATTGCTCCATTGCCAGCCAGGCGTCTATAGCCCCGATGGAGTTACTCGCATATTCCCTTTAGCCAATTTTGATATTTCGTTTCATTTCACTTTTCTCTTCATTTTTTTCTTTCATTTTCTCTTTTTTTTTCTCTTTTTTCTCATTTTTTCCTTTTGATATTGCTTTTTCTCTTCGTCAATTCCTTTGGCTTGTAAGCAGTGAAGCTTACTGGGGTTTGAGGATTGCGGTGGCGCTGAAGCCAGATTTTAGATTTTTCACCAATCACAGCTTTGCCTAAAAACCATAATGACTCGGAGTCTATTAATGTGTGAAGATATAGTAATCAACAGATGTCGGCATCAAGACACAGAAAATGATTCCCTTCCAAGTCAAATACAGGTCCTGATCAGATGATAAAGCTGAAGAGGAACAACCTCGGATTCCGAGCACTTCATGAATAGATATCTAAGAAATGAGTCTAACATAAGATCCAGGATATTGCCAGCGTGCGGGCAACAACACAAACGCCCTTCTCACAAGATGGAGGCTCCCACTCAAGACACCTAAACTAAAGCAAACCGACCGACAAACCGACCCAAAGCAAACTAAACTAAAACGCACACCAAAAGAAAACAACTAAACTACCTGAGCCACACTAGATCATGAGTCAAATGACTCAAGGCAAATTAAGAACAAGGCTCAAAAGACCTCTAATCTAAAAACACAAAAAGAAAACCTACTCTAAACCTATATACAAGAGTCCTAGACTCGACACGACTCAAAGAAGCAAAATATGTACATGACTTTACATGATTTCTCAGGTTGTGCAACAGGAGCATGGCAAACGTGATGGTTCTCAATCGGGCAAATTCATCCTTAAATACAAAAAGGCAAACTCTCACCATGCACATCTCATACTCAAGCAAGTTTTCACTCAAAATGATCAACTGAGGTAATTCGTTAGGACCATGATCAATCCAGATGCAAGTTGTTTTCCCAAAATCCCCATAATCAAAATCATAATAACTTTCAAGGCTAGGACTAAGGAAAGAGACAACCTGGCGTATTTCAGGCTCAGACGACATTGTATTGTCGGAAGCGAGGTCACCAACTGCTTCAGGAGGTCGCCATTGATGACGAATCATTCCACGAGTATCCACAACATATTGATCTTGATTAGGAAATTCCTCTTGAAACAAGCTCAGCGCCCCTTCGAATAGCTCAAGATTCTCTGTTTTCACTGAGATATCTTGCATAAACCAGGCATCTTCATGAAATATTGTTAGCATATCTTCAAAAATGAGAGTCTCCTTGATAGATTGAGCTTCAAACATCTCCTCTAGTGGATCAAAGATAATCTCAGGTGACCTTTCTTCTTCAAGTATAGTCTCGGGAGGTCGAAGTTGATGATGGATCATATCACTCCCAGTAACTTGCTTATCTAGAAAAAATTTTGGCAGTGATTCCATTTGTGTTTCCTCTGCAAAATCTTTCAATGCTTCCTCAAATAGCATAATGGTGATAAAATCTTCAAGCGCCCCTTTGAATTGTTCTTCATACCTGGGCTCACTTATGATAATTTGTAGCTCTTCACTCAATATCTCAACTTGATTGTCTTCTTCAATGAGGCCATTCGAAAACTCTTGCAATTCAATTTCAAGGATCTCCTTTTGTAGCATAAGTGAGAATTCTTCAAGGAATGAGTCGTCCTTTCCTTTAGTTGCTTGTTCAACTCCTGGATCTTCCTTTATTATTGCTTGAATATTCTCAACTGATTCTTCAACTTTTGTTTCATAGTATTCCTTTTCAGGTGCAAGGCATGGCAGGCTATCCATTGTAATACATTGATCATCAGGTGCATTGGTATTGTCAACGTACACTTGATCCTTCTCACATTCAGATGTTGGAGCAATGTCCTGTTCATAGGTTCTCCTAAATTCGGCTGCGAGATGTGCACCCCAAGATCCATTCATGATACATTCTTCCTCGGACAAAGTTGGCATTCCAAACTGGTTTATGACTTGATTGATAGCCATTTCACATACTAAGCAAGTAAATTCCGAGTGAGGTGAGTTGTGAATTCTACACCACAATGGTAGCAATATGTTTTCCAGACGCATTTCACCATCCAAAACGAGTTGACTCTCGATCATCCACATGAAGCTTAGAAGAGGATCTTTAGTCTCTGGGACACTGAAGTTGCCTTCTTCCGTTTCTGGCCTTGGGACATCCCAAAAGAAGATTTTTCCCTGTGCTGCCGATTCCATCCTTGATAAGTACTTCAAGCAATGCATCTCATCATGTTCCTCTGTCTCGTGGACTCGACACTGCCCTTGTCTTGCAAACTCGGACAATCTTCGTGGATAAAGTTGTGTATCTAACCTCCACCAAAGTTCAGGAAAATCAACTTGTTGCTCCTCGTGAAACTGTTGTCGCTCCATTGAGAAATCCTTCTTTTTGATTTTTTGATTTTTTGATTTTTTTGGATTTTCTATTTTTCACTTTTTTTGGATTTTCTATTTTTCGCTTTTTTTTTGGATTTTCTGGAATAAGAGAGATCTTGAATATCTCGGATTCAACTTGAACGTTCAACTGGTTCCAGCTTGATTCCTTCTTGCGTAAGTCCAACTAACGATCCAGCAGTCACCTTCCTTCGAGTGTTTGAGAAAAAGCTTTCCACTGATCTTCCTTGGATTCAAGAGTTCGTGTTCACTGTCAAGCACTCCTAATTCAATCTGTCGAGCGTGGAGGAGGGTAAAAAGTTCTTGACAAGATCGGACTTTCAAATGCTCAGCCCTCCTTCTAGCGCCAATTCTGTTGTGCGCGGGAGGAGGGACAAAAGCTCTTGAGATAACCTCCGTAAATTTGAAGTGATAGAATCTGGAGTTCACGTACAAGCCCTCCTTCTAGCGCCAATTCTGTTGACGTGTATTTTGTACACAATCATACACAGAATAAAATACCTAAAGGCATCTTATCCTCTCTTGAGAAAATAGTCTCTAACTGCTGAAGATTCGCGTAAAGGATCAGTTAGGTAGACTCCAAGGTTCTTTTAGTGGGGTCTCCACGTGTGGACAAGCTCCAGTGGTATGATGTGATTTGCTGGAATCACAAGGGGACTTACATTGAACTTCCGATCTGCTTTGCTGGACACAGGCTCTTACTAACTTAGATTAAAAAAAATAGAAAAAGGATAAGGGCGAAGAGAGGATCTAATCCTAATACTAAGAATGTAGGAGCAATGACTTGACCTTTTGATGAAACTCTAACTAGGTCTTGTTTTGACATCAATGGAACATCTACACAAGACTAGTGCAATCTTCTAAGGGGAGCTTTATGATGTTCAAGTTATCACCGCAGGCATAGATACCATCCAAGTTGATGCATATCAATGAAGAGGCAACAAATTGAAATTGAGCTTAGGCTGAATGATTCCAGTTGACTACGCAAGGCAAGTCTGCAATCAACAAACTGCTAGTAGTATGGATGTACGAATTCCACCATCAATCAATCACATTTCCTCCATTCATCTAATTATCTACCATCTAAGATTGAAGACTCAACAAGAAACCATGCAAATTGCAAGAAAAACGACATATTTCACCATTACTTCAATGAAAATGGAGTTTGTTTACAATCAATGGCAACAATTTCTTGCCTTGTCCTCCTATTCTACTCTCTAACTACTTTCAACTATTTACAAATCTCTCTAATTCTATCTAAAAATCTCTTTCACTCTAATTCTCCTTTTACAAATGAAATGTTTGGGCTTATATAGTGCCCACAATACAATTTGATGGCTTAGATCAATTCAAGATCAATGGCCAAGATTTTACAATGAAAACCCTAATTAGGGTTTGTTACAACCATTACATAACATTTAATGCTTGACCAATGATAAAATTGTATTGCTTGGACACATGTCCCTTCTAGAAAAATCGACCAATGGATAGCCGGGGTAGGTACATCGGAGTTTGTGCCACCTTCCATGAGTTAAGTACATTGAATCTGGACATGCTGAGATGGACTTCTCTGATTGGAGAAATGATGACTAGGACGCCACCTCATCTGACACTTGAAGCTTGCTAGATATTTAATTTGATGTCGTTGAGAGGCTATCTTTGATTAACTCTTGTTCTAACTCCTTTTGTCCTTGATGTGCAGGATGATGTACCTCGCCTTGGAACGCTGGATTGGAAGAGGTCGCCCATGTCTTGGCTTGATCGTCCTGGCGAAGACCGTCCTTGATCCGGCTTGATTTTCCTTGAAGAGACCTCCATTTGACGCCTACACAACATTTCAAAATTAGTAACATGATTTTGCAATACATAACATAAATTAGAGAGCAAATTTTAGGAAACTTAATGATAAGTCCTTTATTAATCATTTCCTAAAAACAACTGAGCTAAGGCAAAACAAAATTTCAAAATTCAAAATTAAGGCAATGACGATCAAAATTTGAAATTAAAACAAGAGATCTTGCCATACCTTACTTGAGAGCTTAACTCTAAAATGCAAAATAAAGGAATTCGCCTAGGCAAAATTTGAAATTCGATAGTCTTGATGTGATCTTCAAAAGAACGTTCCTCTTATCAACTTCGCCACCCTTCAAGCCTTGGACGTGATCTTTTCTTCAAGTTAGCAATTTCGCCATCTTTGATATGTCTTTGACGTCCTAGGCAACTTCGCTCAAATAGAAACTTCAAGTTCGCCTCTCCTTTGGATAGTTACTAGTGCCTTCTAGCTTGAAATGAAATTCGTTCCTCCTTTGCCTTCTCCAAGTCGCATATGAGAGATGATAAATGATGATGTGAAAATGAAATAAACTACCCCTCCCTTTATAGCGCTCACACCTCTCACCACCATTTAGGCCGACTTTGTAAAAATAAAGCAATTTAAATGATTTTTAAATGAATAACAAGGGCCGACCTCCATAAAACAAATAAATACCAAGCGCTCCATTTAATTTTTTAATGAATTAATAATCAATTATTAAATGCCTTCATTTTTAATTAATAAATTCGATTTTCTTACAAGGCAAAAATAATCAATTAATACCAAGCGCTAAATTTAAATGCCATTAATTAAATATCGATTTTCCTAGCATTTAAATAAATTCAAAAATGCGTTTGAGCGCCAAAATTTTTAAAAAACATGGAAAATATGTACCTCATCGCCCTGGTCCCTGACTAAGGGACAGGAGCGATCCATCACTTGGTCTTGATTTTTTGCACTTTTGACGTTCAAAGCCTTTAACCTCACGTTGGAATTGGCATTTTCGCTAGGATTTTCAAACTTGAGTGACTTGTCTTGCAAATAAATGTCCCTTAGATGTGATATCGCCCTGGTCCCTTGAAGAGGGACAGGAGCGATCCTGAAGCTCTAGCCAAAACGTGTCATCTTTCATCCTTGGTTCCTCGTTCATTGCCTCTTAAAGGACGTCCTTGACCTTAGCTATCCTTGCATTGTCTTGATTTTGTCGGAACATGAGTGTTTTAGTAAAAATCGCCTTGGTCCTTGTCCAAAGGACAGGAGCGATATGAGTCCTTTAACTTAATTGATAACACTTTTACGTTCAAAACTCTTGCATATCATCTTCAAAAGACACCTTGTACCTTTTACCCCTTTGCAAAACCTTGACTTAACGTGATTTTTGAAGGAATTAGCAACTATAATCAATATCGCTCTGGTCCCTTCCTGAGGGACAGGAGCGAACTTCAAGTCTTTGGGTTCATGCTTGCGTTCTCCAACTTGCAATCACCATCATCGTGCAAAATAAAGTTCCTTGATCCTTCGTGATCACTTGATGCTTGATAAACTTTCAAATTTTAAGCCTTCATAAGAATTTCGCTCTGGTCCCTTGGAGAGGGACAGGAGCGATTTTAGCTCTATGGGCCTTATTTCACTTTGTCACCTTCAAAACTTATATTCAACGGGTTCGTAATGTGCTCTTCTATTCATCCATGCCTTGAGATCGGTTCAAACTGTGCAAGAAAGTCATCCACAACAAAAATCGCTCTGGTCCCTTCCTGAGGGACAGGAGCGAACTTAAGCATTTTGGTCCTTTGTTGACGTTTGATAATCTTCAATTTGTCTTCAACGGGTTCGATTGACCTCCTTTCTTGCCTTCGAACATAAAATTTGCTTGATCTTTGCCTAGATCGTACCTTATGAAGAATTTCGCTCTGGTCCTTCAGTGAGGGACAGGAGCGAATTTGACCCTCTAGGCAAAACTTCATCATCTCATTGTTTTTGATCAAGTCTGGATGCTCTATCATGCTCATTTCGTCCTTCACCATGCCTTTGATGTCTCGATTCGTCCAAACAAGGTCAGGAATGGCTCAACTAAGCATTTTCGCTCTGGTCCCTTGGTGAGGGACACGAGCGAAATTTGACTTGTCGCACTCTCGATCAGGACAATTTTAATGGAATATAACATTTAAGTATAAGTGACATTTCCTTCTATGTTTCTTCTTTCTTATACTTTAAGTTATATTCCATATATACTTTCAGGATGTTTGAGAGTGGTTTCAGACCTCCAGGAGTTATATTGCAAAATCTAGTTTTTGGAGGTTTTTTCAGTTTCCAGACTTAGTCAAATTCAGGATCAGGGCATTCCAGACTTAGCCAAATTTCAGGATCAGGACCTCACTCAAGCCGGACTTGCTACCCTGTTGATCTCCCCGACAGCACTTCAAGTTATATTCATTTGATAAAATGTACCTCTTTGGACCTTCTCACATCGTCAAGACGTTAAAATCTTGCAAGGACAAAGCAAAATTGGATTTGTAGCTCCGGTCCTTCACTGAGGGACAGGAGCGATTTAGGCAATTAGCACTGTTATGGACGTCCCAAAAATCTTCAATTTATATTCAACGCATTTATCTCATGTTTTTCCTTGTTTTTGAACGTAAACTTGCCTTGACCTTTGTCTGGATTTTGCATAATGAAGGAAATCGCTCTGGTCCCTGGGAGAGGGACGAGAGCTACAAGGTACCTCGCCCTGGTCCCTTGGAGAGGGACAGGAGCGATATGGTCAATATAGGTCATTCTCCTTCGTTTTTGCATATCAAATTATATTCATTTGGCAAAGTATCTTCCTTCGGACGTCCTCAAATCATTAAACTTTCAAAATCTTGCAAGGACAAGACGAAATTTGAATTGTAGCTCCGGTCCTTCACTGAGGGACAGGAGCGATCTTCCCCCTGGAGGCATTTCTGTGCTCATGAAAATCTTCAATTTATATTCAATGGAAAGATCTCGCCGTTCTCCATCACTTCAAACGTAAAATTTGTCTGGACTCTGCAAGAATGATGAGATATTTGAAAACGAGCTCCCGTCCTTCACTGAGGGACAGGAGCGATTTTGCTCCTACAGGCCAAAATATCATGATTTTACACATTTTATCACTTCACAAGGCGAAAACAAATCATTTGAAATGCCTAGGATCAAAAATCAAAAAAGTCAAAATTTGGTCAAAATTACTCAATTGGACAAAATTCATGTTTCATCATCAACACTTAGACGAATTTAGACTCTGCGTCAACATTCCAATTGAAAATTAGACCATTCTGGCGAATTCATTTCATTCAAAATTTGCATTCTAGAAAAGGAAACTCAAAAGCTCTCAAAAGCGACTGGATTCTGGTCCGAAAAGACGGTAATTAAAACCCTAAGGCTTGACCCTAAATCCAGACAACTAACAAACTAACAAAACCCTAAAAAAAAGCAAAGCGAAAACGAACAAAACGAGCAAAAAACATGGGTCCCCATTTGCAATGGGGCGATGTGTGAAAACGTCACAACAGGATCCAAAAGTGGTCTATATCTCATCCAATGCAAATTTTGGATCCAGTTTTGAGTTTGTGGTGTGCTCTAGTTGGCAAGGCAAGATTGGTTCATGCAAGTTACTTTGTGAGGGACTTGGCAACTCCAAATTGGTTCTTATAGACCAAGGGAGACAAAGGGCAAACCCAAAATAGTTTCAAATCTGTCACCCAAGAATTTTAGGTATGGGTTTGCTTTGCACATCTCAAATACAATTTATTCACCTTTGATGTTCCGAGCAAGGATCAAAGCCATATGTTTTTCAAATCTAGTTAACTATGGATTTTCGATCTAGGTATTTGTTGAGTTATTCAAGAAGTTTTCATGGGCCTGCAATAGTCTTGATGGGCATGAGAACCATTGATTTCCAATTTGCTTGTGCTCAATGGTATCCATGTGGTGGTCAACAATTAGTTGTTTCACTCATAAGAAAAAAAGAGGCAAATGAAAAATTATTCTTAATCCAATTTATTTAAGGTTTCAAATGCAAATTTGCTAAATGGAATTTGATGCCATTTATGTACTCATTTTTATCCAAATCAAGAACAAACCAAAGATATTTTATGGAACCTTTTCCATGGCTTATTATGTGGCCTGATGAGACATGCTAAAATTTTGGTGGAGGTGGCATTTTGATCGGGCCCCATGGTTTTTCTTCTACTATTGGTACCTATTGGGGCCCAAGTCCTCATTTCTCTACACTCCCATCGGTCTTCCTCTAGTCCATATCAATTGCCAATCCCATTCGGAACCTGAAACCTATGGGTTTCGAGTCCTTGTTTTCTTCTACATCCCAAGAGTTGTTTCCCTTAATCTATCATGCCATTGGTTCACTCACTCCCAACTCCCAAGCCTCCATTCTTCCTCAAATCTCAAACCCCGAGTGGAACTTTAAACCAACAACCTTTACGATTCGAAGTCCTCACCCACTCCCACTCCCTGCTCCTATCATCTTTTCTAGAGCCCAGAAGGGACTTGGAACCCGTAACCTAGAGGTTTTGGTTCTAGGTCCACTTCCACTCCCAACTCCCCAACCTATAGTTCCTTCCCAAGTCTCAGACCTCGCTTGGAACCAAAAGCATATTTTTTAAATTGAGTTTGGGCGCCAAAATAAACATCTAGTTTTGCTCCCAACTACCGCCATGCATGTAGAAGGTTTCCCAACTACCAGAATTCAATGCTCAACCCGTTATTTGATCTAAGATGCCCTTTTTGGTCGAGATTCTCCCTTGCCCTTAGATTTGGCACTACTACAGTACCACAAGTTAGGTTTCAGGCCCAAAATTGACTAAGTAATGTTTTGGAATCCATTTTGGAAGAGGTTAGTTCAGCTATGGTCTCTAAACACCAAAGAAATCGCAAGGCAGCCATAGACTCCACATGCAATTTGTTGAAAGATTACAAACCTGTGGAATCAAAGAAGAGTAGTATTGTAAGTAGCTTGTGCTGTAGAATATCTCCATGGCATTAGGTGTATATTCAGGAAGATTTCTTGGCCATAACCAAACATTTTCCCATGTCACATTTGTTGGCATGAGTGTAAGATTGGGTCAAATGAATGTAACAGCATTCTAAGAACAATGCAAGTATTGTAATGATCCTCTCATTTTATATATGAACATATGCAATTGAATGGGTTACTAGGTATGTTTTGTTACAAAATTTCATGATCTTAGTTGTGTGCAAAATTGCAAATACATAGCTCCACCTTTTATTCCAATTTGTTTGTTCCACAATGCGTTGTGACTCTGTTGCCTAATGTATAAGCAGTGATCTAAGACCATACACCAATCTCACATTATTCAAAAAATAAATAAATAGTTTAGTAATAAGTCCGTCCTTCTTGTTCATCCATGACTGTTGATATGACCAAGGAATTATTCTTAATTGAGGATTCAGTAGATATATTTTATGTGGGTTATGCTCACACAGCTATATCAGCTATATAGGGGTTTTATGCAGCCAGTCTTCCTTCAACTAGGGTCAAGAGTGCAATTGGGTTTGGATATAAGTTATAACCCACTCTTATAGAGTTGACCTTTAACCCTCCATGTTTTGTTGATGAGCCAGTTTCACTTGCATGATGCCAACCTTGGCCTTGTGAGTGGAATTTCACTCAAGGATGTGGGGCAATAGTTTTGGGACCTGTTGTGACCATTTCACACATCGCCACTGTAAAGCGGAAAATCGCGATCGAACCCTAGTTGCTCTCCCCTCTTCCAACTCCAAGGAGAGAGAAGGGAGATTCACTCTAGGGTTGATGGTTTTCGCTTAGGGGAGAGACTTTACATTCAAAAGAGGGGTTGAAACCCACAAGATCCAATCCCACGCAATGCAAGATTGGATGCTAGATGAGTTTCAAGGGTTATGACAGCAAGGCTACCCTCTTTTGTAAAGAATGTGCATAGGAGAATTAAGCTAGGAATGCATAGAAAGTGACAAAGATTCGCTTATAAACTGAGATAGGGATATAGGATGAAGCTGTGGACCTGGAATTAGCAGTAAAATGTCGATACGGCGCTGTCCTGCAAATTTGAGCGAAAGTTGTCGGGACGATGGCGCCCGGCGCCACGGTCCTCCGAAAAATCCGCGAAACGAAGGGGGATCTGTTCGTCTCTGCACAAGGATTCCAGATCTTCAATTTCAGCCGCGTACCTGCAACCTACACACAGAAAAGCGAAGACGATTGGGGGGTTAGGGATTAGGGGTTTGCCTTTAGGTCAAACCCCGGTTTTGGAATTAACCAAGAAATGAGAAATGCTGTAAATGTCAATGTATGTAATGTAAAACAAGTACTAATACCTTGTTGTAAGGATGTTTGTATCCTTATGTGCGAAGGTATAGATGTTGTTGTTTGTTGTATGTTTGTATGTTGTATGTAGCATGTAGTATGTGATCTCCTCTTCAATGGTTGAATCCTTGTCTTGAATGCAACACTTAGCCTTGAATGGAGACTTAGAATGATCAATTGCTTGAAAGAATGCTTGAATGCTTGAGTGCTTGAGTATAGTTTCCACGCTTTGTACACATATCACCCTCTTACCCAAATGGGAGAGGAAAATGTAGTTTATATACTTGCCAATTAGGGTTAAAAGACTGATTTTTCCAACCTTAGGCCGACCAGGAAATATTATTTCCAATTTGCAAAAAAAAAGACCCGAAGTCCCATAGGAGACCGGACCCAAAATAGGGCCAGGGACCAGGGCGCTGGGCGCCATGGTCCTGGGGGACCAGGGCGCTGGGCGCTCTGGTCCCACCTCCCGGGACAGCAGGGTGCAAAGGAGGTTCAAGCCAGGGTGCTTGAAAATGCAATTTTTGGTGTCATGGACAAGTTTCGGGGTCTCCATTCAGGTTCCGTGTTGCGTCGCCATCGTGAAGACCGAAATGCAGTCGAAATTGCAAGTGTCGCAATTTTAGGACGCTACAGCCACATTAAAATGGGGACCCCCTCTTTTTTGCTTGGTTTGCCTGTTCTTCTCTCTGCTTTTAGGGTTTTGAGTAAGTGAGTGAGTCGTCTGGACTAGGGTTAAGCCTTAGGGTTTCCTTTTTTGATATTTTCAAGCCGAAGTCCAGTCAAATTTTGAAGATTATTGAGCATCCTCGCGTGAATTGCAATTTTGAAATAGGATGAGTCTGTCAGGGTGTCAGGTGTGTCTGACTAGGTCCAGTAGGAATTTTGAAAGCAAGTTCAAATTTTACCTAAGTGTTGATGATGGAATTGTGCAATTTTGTCCGGGTGAATTTTGACCAAATTTTGGAAAGTTTGATAAGTGACCCCTGGCCTTGGAGATGACCTAATTATGCCTTGTGAAGTGACTGAAAGCCTAAATTCTTGATATTTTGGCCTATAGAGGCAAAATCGCTCCTATCCTTCAGTCAAGGACCAGGGCGAAATTGGTATTTTATGCATCTTGGTTATTGACTTGTTTCATTTGTCTTGTGCAGGGTCGCCAAGAGATGCAATCGAGCATAAATTGAAGGTTTTGAAGATTTTTTGAGACTCAAAATGGCAAATTTTTTTAAGTTTAAGGCCAAATCGCTCCTGTCCCTCTCCCAAGGACCAGGGCGAAATAGCTTACTTAGGGCCTTTTTGGCCTTACTTGATCAAATTGAAGTGTCAAGGACGCAATAAGGGGTGAAATCAACATGATGGAGTATTTAGACTTAGTCGTTTGCAATGAAAAGTTGAACATTTGACCTTAAGGACACAAATCGCTCCTGTCCCTCACTGAAGGACCGGAGCTTGTTTCTCAAAGTTGCACTGTCCTTGAGGGCCAAGACAATTTTTTGATTCGAGGAGATCAAGGAGGACATGTTTCATCCATTGAAGATAATTTGAAGTAATTTGCAAACAAGGAAATGTGCTAAAATGACAAAATCGCTCTTGTCCCTCACTGAAGGACCGGAGCTTGAACACCAAGTTTGCCTTATTTTTGCAGGATTAAATGATTTTCGCGATTTGGAAGAGATCAAGGAAGGTACGTTTTGCCTATTGAATATAACTTGAATGGACCCCGAAGGAGAAAATTTACCCAAAAAGTCAAGTTCGCTCCTGTCCCTCTGTCAGGGACCAAGGCGAATTTTAAAGATAGCTCCTGTCCCTCTCCAAGGGACCAGAGCGATTTTCTCAAAGGACAAGTTTTGGACCAAGGAAAAGCGAATTTCAAGCTAGAGATGAATGAAGGGCGACCCAACCAATCCGTCAAAGATGAATTTTGAAAGTTGGCGAAACACAATTGAGCTAATAAATACAAAATCGCTCCTGTCCTTCAGTCAAGGACCAGGGCGAAATATACATTATCTAGCATTCCCTTCCGAATTTGGTTAAGTCCAGGCCAAAGGGCAGGATGGTAAAGATGTTTGGAATGCCTCAAAAAAGAACGAAGTTGTAAATAACTCGAGAACTTGATGAAATTGCCCAAGGCGCTCCTGTCCCTCTCCAAGGGACCAGAGCGATTATCTTAGAGGACAAGTTTTTGGCGAAGAGGAAGAAAGTTTTAAGTTTGAGGCAAATAAAAGAAGGCGTAGTCGTTCCATTGAAGATAATTTTGAAGGTTGCAAGACGCAAAGTGAAACATATTTTGTCCTAGGCGCTCCTGTCCCTCTCCAAGGGACCAAAGCGATTTCCTCATGAAGCAAATTTCCCACAAAGTTAGAACAAGTTTCATGTTGGAGACGAGTGAAGGGGAGCATAATGAATCCATTGAAGATAGTTTTAAACGTTGGCAATGAATGACTTAGCCTATAGAGGTAAAATCGCTCCTGTCCCTCTGCCAAGGACCAGGGCGAAATATAGATTATCAAGTCGTCCCTTCCAAGTTTGGTCGGATCCAAGCCAAGGCACAAGGTGGCGAAGATGTTGGAGGTGCTTCGAAGGAAAGCAAGGTTACAGAGACCACGAAAAGTGATGAGAAATGACTAAGGCGCTCCTGTCCCTCTCCAAGGGACTAGAGCGAAATATGCAAGTGTGTCCAATTTTGAGGTGTCACTTCCGTTTCAAACGTTCAAGAAGGAGTAAGAGACACTATTTTACATTTTGAAAGCAATTGAAAGTTGATATGATCAAGGATTAGCACAAGGAACAAAAGTTTGCTCCTGTCCTTCACTGGAGGACCAGGGCGATATTCATTGAAACAATCATTTCCTTCCTAGACCACATCAAGGCCAGGACATGCAAGATCGAAAATGTCTTTAGGA
This sequence comes from Cryptomeria japonica, assembly GCF_030272615.1. Taxonomy (NCBI): domain Eukaryota; kingdom Viridiplantae; phylum Streptophyta; class Pinopsida; order Cupressales; family Cupressaceae; genus Cryptomeria; species Cryptomeria japonica. The sequence continues at coordinate 453,045,526 of NC_081415.1, forward strand.
AGATGATGAACAAGGGGTTAACGTCGAAAGTCAACAATTTTGAGCTCAAACACAAAGTTCGCTCCTGTCCCTCACCAAGGGACCAGAGCGAAAAGGGTCTAAGGGGCATTCATTTCAAAAAATTGAATAGATCAAACTCCAAGTTATAAATGAAGATCCCAGTTTGGACGTAATGGAAGCAACTTTGAACGTGAAAATCAATCCAAGTTGGCCAAGGCACTCCTGTCCCTCTCCCAGGGACCAGAGCAATGTGGTTAGTATCCCTTATATCTCTCATGTTTTGGCGCCAATAAATTTTGAAGTGCATTAAATGGTAAAATTCGATAAAAACTTTGAATTATTTAATTAAATTAGCATTTAAAAATAGCGCATGAGGCATTTAATGATTAATTTAGCCTTTTTAAAAATCGAAATTATTAAATACAAAGGCATTAAAATTAATTAATTATTAAATCAAATAAAAAGAGAGCGCTTGGGTTTTATTTTAATGTTTTTACAAAAGTCGGCCTCCTCTTTTTATTTAAATTTTGTTATTATTTGCCTTATTTCCAAGTCGGCCTATAGGGATTGCAAAGAGGTGAGCACCTATATAATGAAGGTATGTGAGCATGTTTTAACCATCATTCAATCATTGTTCATATGCGATTTGGAGAGGCGAATAAGGAAGTGCGAGATCTCATCAAGAGGAGTGCGAACTTTGTTTATGGTGGAGCGAATTTGCCCTCAAGGTGGTGAAGTTAATAAAGGAGACGCATTTGCTAGAGGAAGCTCACGTTGAAGACTTCAATCTTCATTTTGCCTAGGCGAATCTCCTAATTTTGCATCCTTTTGTTAGAGTTAGCTCTCAAAGTGAGGTATGGCGAAATTCCCTTGTTCAAATTTTGAATTTTAATCATCCTAGTCTCAATCTCGAATTTTGAATTTTGAAATTTTGAATTTCCAATGGCTCAATCGTATTTAGGAAATGATAACTCAAAGACTTATCATGAAGTTTCCTAAATTTAAATTTTAATCTATATTTCTATATTGCAAAATCTATTACTCATTATGAAATGTTGTGTAGGTGTCACGATGGCGACCCCGAAGGTAGGAGCATCTACCAGTCGTCTAGCCCTCATGAAGGAAGATCAAAAGAACGAAGAATTGGAGACCAAGATCGTGTCTAAGTGGAGCAACATTGGAGATACTAACTTGGGAAACTTCAGTGTGAAGAAGTTTCGAGAGGTCCCTTACATTGGCAAGCCATCACCTGTCGCAAGGAGAATAATTGAAAGTGGCATTATCAAGGCGGCCGGCTTCCCTCCAGCAGTCCAGTGCCATGAGTTGATGATCGAGTGTGCTCGTCATTATGATCCACAGTCCAGATCGATAGTGTCCAAGGAGGGAGACACTTTTGCTTATCTTTCAGAGGAGGCTATCAGTGAAGCTTTTCACCTGCCAGAACATAAAGATATGATTTATAAAAGCTTAGAAGGAGCCAGGTCCATGTATGAAGATGATCCAGACATTTGCTTGAGCATCATCAACAAAAATTGGTTACTCAAGAGTCGTCCTCGCCTGAGCAAGATTCCGAACACACCACATAGGATCGACTTCCAGGAGGAGTACAGAGATTTGATAACATTACTCAACCGAGTTACAGGGGCTCCTCAAGCCTTCTATTTTGAGAAGTGGATGTTCTACTTCATCCAAGTGATAGTTCAAGGAAAAGGAACAATTCATTGGGCTAGAATGATTAGCCATTGCTTGGACGTGCAGTTAAGAAGACTGAAGGCTACCAAGTCTTTCCACATGAGTTCATACATCATATATGCCTTGATCAGGAGTTTTGAATATGCAGGATTACCTCACAGAGGAGTGATCGGGAGAGGGCCCGGGGAAGTCAGAGTTTGTGATTCCTATGTTCATTTGCATCATCCTCCAGGAAGTGACTACAAGTTGGTCAATGATACCTTCACGATGAACATCACCAGGACATTGCAAGGCGGGATTCACAATCGGCTATCTCAGGATGCACAAGAGCTTGTGAAGAGGTACGGTGCTTGGTTCATCCAATTTCAGAAGTTTACATATATTAGAGTTCATGGATGTCCTTCACCTCCCTACATGTTGCCGAGATATCCGACAGACAGAATAGTGTTACTTGAGGTAACTAGACAATTGGCAGCGTATGCAAAGGCATTCAGACACAGGCATGGAAATGGAGTTCCTGTTCCTATCATACTAGGAAATTCAGTTGAGGTATGTCCTAATGCTCTAGCCATGGATGATGCAGAAAAGGAGTTAGCTTTATATTCATTTTCATTCTTTGCCATGAGAGAGAATTTTGATCCTTATGGGTATATAGAAGAGACAGTCGGAAGGAAATACAGACATGAACCTCAGGTAGAGGACTTTGTGATGAATCTCTCAGATGATCTTGAAGTGAAAAGAAAGATGCATTCCAGATTGCCTTTAGACTTTATCAGGAAATGCAAAATTTACAGAGTGGCCGACCAAGCTCAGGACAGTGGCAGACATCTCCAATCATCTTATGACCGAGAGAGCAAAGCAGTGAGGCTAGATTGGAATGAACCTGAAATTTTGGATCTAGATGCCTTGATGGCTCCAGTTTTGTCTTGTACTCGCAGAAGGGGTTGATGTGCAACATCAAAAGTTGAGAGAGCAAGGCATATCTATGACTTTTACTTTGGAGGAAAGGCCATCCGAAGGAGGAGCAAGTGTAAGTGAAGGTAATCCTAATCCCAAAAACACAAGTGAAGGCAACCTTCGAAGCGTAAGTGAAGGCAACCCCCATCCTAGATGCTCAAAGAGAAAAGAGAGACCCGAGAAAAGAGAATCCTCCAAGAAGAAGCAAGAAGCCAACAAAGATCGTTCATCCAGCACATCTTCTCGACAGGAGAAAAGGACACTTGAAATGGAGGAATCTATGGAATCAATGGTACAGAACGATAAACAGGAAGAAGGACAGGCACCTCAACGTTCATCAAGCCAATCTCTCCGAGTTAATGAGTTACATGAAGACAAGAACGATGACGAAGTGACATCTCCTCTCAGAGAAGAAGAAACATTGCTTAAGGAGATACAGGTTAGAGAAACAAGATCCGCCATTCCAGATTGGTTGAAAGAGAGACTAACAAGGGTGATTGTGATCGAGGACGAGGATAATGTGATTGATTTAGAGAGCCTTGTTGGAAATTCTCAGGAAGTGACAGAAAGGAGGAAGGCTACTAAGATGTCCAAGGTGATCAGAGATGAGACAGGATCCAGGAAATTGCAGATAGCTACACCAGCAGTGGACAAGTATGAAGGTGAGATCCTCGCAGAGGAATATGATGTAGAGACATTTGAGCTTGGTCCACTCACAGCCGAGCAGACGTTGGATGATGCCACTGATTCATTTGAGGCACTTAAGGACAAGCTTAGAGAAGAAATGAAAAAGAATAGGAAGCTTGAGCGAGAGGTCAGTGCTTGGAGAGGCTACTTTAGTCATCTCAATCAGCCTTTGAGACGTCAGGATCCAACAGTATCTCCTGCACAGGCACTTCCCCTTGAATCAGTTGGCGAGGCAGAGAGAGTCAGGAGTTTGGTTCAGCTTATGAGCTCTTGGATTGACAAATCCCATACAGTTGCTATTGAATTTGCAACAAGGATGATGCAGACCATTCACCGAGCTATTCAGGTTCTTGAGGTCATCCACAACCTAATGATAACTGTAGCTGCTTTTGCTCATACTAAGGATGTTATCATTCCTGTCCTGCAAGTAATCAGACAAACATCAAGGAAGGTCTTAGCACAAGAAAAGATAATAGATGGAGGACCTCATAGTTTACTCCAATGGTCAACTTTACTCCAGATGAAGGAAGTTCTTTTTGAGGATATCAGTAACAAATGCAATCAGGTTGAAGAGATTATCCATCTGATCCAGGACAAAGTGTTTGAAGTATTATGTACTATTCTTGGCAGGAGGATTGCAGTTGAGACAGATGTGGATTTGCAAGAATTAGAAGAAAGAGTCAAAGTCATCTTTTGCAAAGATGAGAATATTATTACAGATGAGCAACGGGATCAGATGTTTGCCACCATGCTCCTGATTGAGAGGATCAAAGAACTTGAACCTGGATGGGACACTGCTCTGCTCAAGGCTTTCGATCAGGTCATACACTTGGAGGAACGAATGAGGAATCTTCCCGAGATTCCAATTGCTGAGATCGAAGGAATCGTGTCTAGATTCATTGCATATGCTAAAAAGGAGCATTGGAAAGGGAATAAGATTCTAGAAGAAAGGTTGTTATAGATGATGTGGCACCTTAATTGTCATTGGTCTATGTTTCCTAGATTTTTGTGCCAAATTTAATATTTGGCTATGCATTTAATGTTGTGCAATAAAAAGGGAACTTTTGTAATAAAACCCTAATTAGGGTTTAGGTGTCATAATCTTGGCCATTGATCTTCTTTTGATCTGGACCGTTCATTGTAATTGAGGATGCTATTTATACCCTCCTTCATTTTCATTTTGAGATAGATAGATAGGAGAAATTAGAATTAAGAGAGAGCAATAAGAAATAGTTAGAGTTTTTGAGAAGCAAGTTATTTTGTAGCAAGATTGAGCTTTGAAGAAGGAATTTCAAACAATTGTTGTTTATGATGGCTTTGAGATCAATAAAATATTGAAGTTATGGTGTTTTATTGCAATTCTTGTGGTTATCTTCATGGTTGTTTATTCTCTTGAATCATTCTCAGTCAAAGTAGTATTTAAGTTTGAAGGACTAAGTGTTGGGCTTGATCTTTGGTGAGATTCACATTCCAAACCACTAGCTTCTTACTGATTGTAAGGACGCCTTGTGTGGTCGACTGGAAATATTTGGATTGCATAAACCTTCATTCATTATTGAGTCATTGATATGTACCTTCATGGTAGTGCCTATGATTCTTGATGATTTGAAAATCATTATTCACCTTAGAAAATCACATCAGTTTCAGTAAAGTTGTAATTCCTTGGCAATACTGAGTTGGTAGAATCTTGCCAAGTCTAGCCTACATTGAGTCATTCTTAGGATTAGATTAGAGTTTATCTCTTGCAAGCCTTACCCTTTTGATCTTTTTTGGAATTCATTAGTATTAGGAAATCTTGTTCCTGCAATTCGGATACGTAAGTCCCCTTGATGAAACAGCAATCACAACGACCACTGGTGCTTATCCACACGTAGAGACCCTACATAAAAGAACATTGGAGTCACCCTGATTGATCCTTTTTGCGACATCTTCAGCAATCAGAGACTTTATTCAAGAGAGGATAAGGTACCCTTGGGTATTTTATTCTGTATATGATTGTGTACAAAATACACGTCAACATGACCCAACAGGGCCTGTGATGATTTTGAAGAGAATTGGCATCCATTGATTACATGGGGTTAAGTATCAAGATGTTGTCATGTGGAGGATGTTGCTAACTCACCGATACATTTAGGATGTGTTGGTCGTCATGTTTTGCTTCCATGGATGTGTCTAGAGCCATTGATCTTCTTCATAGGATTTATTGACCCTTGATTTCTCCTAAGTGTTAATGTTAGAATAAGAAAGGTAAGACACAGCAATCTGAAATTTAGAAAATCTTACACGAACAAGATACATAGAATTTTATCCTGGGAAAACCCTTCACCTGAGGGTGAAAAACCCAACCATGCCAAAAATCAACCTTTATTGAAGGAACAAAATTTGAATACAATGCTCTCAAGCAAGATTGTTAACACTTAACAATCAATAGTAGAAGCTGATAATATATCAGAACTGAAAGCTTCTACAAAATATACAAAATAGCAGAAGAAGAAGATACAAAACTCTCAGCTTAAGTGATCACATATAATAGACTCTCTCCTGTGAACTTCATACACCAACACAAACAGCAACACGCCTTTTTAAAGGCAAGGCTTGAAACATCTCTAAGATGGAGGAAGACGAAGGGCCAACACTTCATACGTGCAAAACCCAAAGCGGCAATTACACTGAATGTCGTTACATATTCTGCCACCAATAGGAGCCAAATACACCATCACATTGAATGTTGTTACATTGAATGTCGTTACATACTCCGCCACCAACAGGAAAGCAACAGCAAGGAGATTTTACATCATCGCAAGTAAAATGAAATCTCCTGCAGCTATTAACATTAACACTCCCTCTTAGCAAAGGAGATATCATTTACAGATATTCAAGTCATGGAGTCTCTCAACATGACAAACACAATGACTACACTTTATCACGTATTCTCTCAACGTGATAGCATCATGGATTCACTCAACATGATGTTCACCATGGCTACTCCCATGTGTGAAATAAACACAAGCTCTCATCACGGAGTCACTTAACGTGATGTTGTCATGGAGTCTCTCGACATGACATCCACTATGGCTACTCCCATGAGTGGAAAGAGCAACAAGGGCTTTCACCTCAAATTTCTCCGTCACAAAGAAAAATGCATTAACAAAATCTTCATGATGATGTGGCTCCTTCTGAAGCTGAAATGTTAGACTCCCTATGAAGTTGAAAAGTCAGGCTCCCTCTTAAGCTGAAATGTCAAGCTCCCTCTCACTGGGAGAACCCTCTTGTCTCAATTTTAATATCTTCAGTGTTGTAGCGGTCAAGAAGTATGTTGGAGCATACCCCAATTCCAAATCTCCCATCGGTAGAGTGACAAACACTTCCAGCAGTATGAAACATAATGATAGCTCAAATGATGCTCAGATATAGCATTCAGTTGGAAGTTCACAAACACATGCTATGCACCTAGAACATGTGTAGCCTCCACCTATAATAAGAAGCACAAATAGAAATAATGATTCACTATTCCAATGTTATGAAAATTCATGAACATCATTCAAACATAAAAGAAACTTATCTCTTTATTGTCGGTTCCCATTGAGTTAGTCTTGTAGCTGAGTCTCAATAAGACTCCTCCAGCACTATTCTTTATATCAGGAATCTTTTGGTATGCATTAAGGTCTGCTCAAATACACCACATACTGAGTGTTCTCTCCTTGAACAAAACAAAGATTGCAGATTATAGCAACGACAACAATGTGATAAATGATCACAGCAAATACAAACTGATAGGATGCAGATGCCAGATAAGAGCAACGACACAGAGAAGCCATGATCTTGTCCTTCCAAAATAATAAAGTGGACCTCACACGATGTGATACCCAGATCAGTCACATTACAGAGATCCCATCGAGTTTTGCAGGGCCGCTCAAGAAATCCGAAATAGGAAGAAATGAAGTCGCAGCTTAGAAAAAGGTGTAGTCTTCAGAAAAACATAGTTTGAATAACACCAAACAATAAACAAGCAACCCTCCCAGAATCCTAAGACCTCCTGTGATGGAGACGGCCTCAAACCTAGATCTGATACCATGTTAATGTTAGAATAAGAAAGGTAAGACACAGCAATCTGAAACTTAGAAAATCTTACAAGAACAAGATACACAGAATTTTATCCCAGGAAAACCCTCCACCTGAGGGTGAAAAACCCAGCCACACCAAAAATCAGCCTTTATTGAAGGAACAAAATTTGAATACAATGCTCTCAAGCAAGATTGTTAACACTTAACAATCAATGGTAGAAGCTGATAATATATCAGAACTGAAAGCTTCTACAAAATATACAGAATAGCAGAAGAAGAAGATACAAAACTCTCAGCTTAGAAGATTACATATAATAGACTCTCTCTTGTGAACTTCATACACTAACACAAACAGCAACACGCCTTTTTAAAGGCCAGGCTTGAAACACCTCGAAGATGGAGGAAGACGAAGGGCCAACACTTCATACGTGCAAAACCCAAATCGGCAATTACATTGAATGCCGTTACATATTCTGCCACCAACAGGAGCCGAATACACCATCACATTGAATGCTGTTACATTGAATGTCATTACATACTCCACCACTGACAGAAAAGCAACAGCAAGGAGATTTTACATCATCGCAGGTATAATGAAATCTCCTGCAGCTATTAACATTAACACTAAGAATTCAAACCTGTTAAACTAACTACTTTCCTTAGTGAATATTGAACTCCAAACAAGAGTTAAACCCATGGATGAAATCTGGACTTGTTTGGAATCTTCAAGGGGTGCATCCAACTGCTTAATTGAACAGCATGATTCTCCAATGCTAGATAATCTTGGGAGACAATTCAATGTTGCAGATGCATGTTATATTACGTGCATACACACGGAGAGTCTGATTAAGGACAGCTGTTGTAAAATCACGAAGTTTGGATTGTTTCAGCTCAGTATAAAGAATGTTTTTCCCTTGGATTTTTGGTGTTTTGCCTAGTTTTCCATATTATGTTCTTTGGAATGTTAAATTTGAAAAATGTAGGATATTGCTCACGTTTGAGGTTGGAGTCCATTATTTCTCTTTAATTATAGGTATCTTCTCTATCCAGTCGGAGTTTATTTTGGCTCATTAAATGCTTTCCACACAAGTTTTGAATCCAGAATGCAATCTCTACCAAACGAGTCATTATTGCTGGCAGCAAGAAGTATTTACACTAAAACCCTCTCTGAAGAATGTAGAAAATTTCTCCTCTTCATAATGCGTGTACTTTTGAATCTCCACCTATGTCCTTTTGAATCTCTATCCAGTTTTAGACACTTTCTCTACCCAACGAGACGTTATTGCTGGCAGCAAGAAGTATTTACATTAAAACCCTCTCTGAAGAGTGTAGAAAATTTTTCCTCCTCATAATGTGTGTACTTTTGAATCTTCACCTATGTCCTTTTGAATCTCTATCCAGTTTTAGGTACTTTCTCATGAGAATACTTTTTTCCAGGTATAGAAAAATTTCTCCTCTTTATAATCATTTTTGCCGCTTTCGAATTCGTATTTATTTTGCCAAAGTCAAATGTTTGGCTCGGTATGGAAACCATTCCAAATACCCCCATTTATTATCTATATGTCTGTTAGTGTTTTGTTTACAGATGAATTTCATTTGCTTGAATTTCAGTTCTAAAACCCAAAGGTCAAATCAATATGGCGTCGCTAGATTTCTAAGACTGATGAAATTATGATGACAGGTTTACAGTCCAGCTGTTGAGTGATATACACGACATATGTGTTATTATTCCTATCTTTTGGTTGGGGAGACCTACAACAGTTAGCATACCCTTAACGTATATATAAGCTTAAAAAGGAACAGGATTGCCATTTCCGAACCAAATTTTAAGATGAAATACTTACAGTCTGAAGTGCTCTCAAACTATTCAATTTAGTGTGCCATCAAAACCCTCACAAAAAGCAAATTTTAACTGAAACCACAAATAGATTAATATAAAAGAGAAAATAGATCAAATTAGACAACAGCCAATAATATCTTACCTCTCTATACACGGAAATGAATCTCCAAATATCACCCAAAAAAGGTCGACCCTGTCTGGCCCTTGGAAATCATTAAACCCTCAATATGATAAATTCCCACATATGTGTAGTGGAAAAGCTACAATATATTTATTCTGCAATCCAGACATCAATGGAGATTTATACCGCGTCTACATGCCTACTGTTACTACTTCTGCTGTGCGTAAATCGACGAGCAAATTATTTGGAATGCGGATAGATATTTTTGTTGTATGTACGAAAAAAATATGTTTTTTTTAAATGCTGGGAAATTGTGATTGGCAAAACATTTTGAGCGTAAGTTACTTTTAGTAGGTATGCTTGTTTTTTTAAGTTTTTTTTTTTTGTTTTTATTATTTTTGGTATTTGCCATTATTGCAATATTAAATATTTTTGTTATCATTGACGATGTTGTTATTTTTATTTTTTTTAAACATTGTTTTTAAATAGATATATAATTTTTATTTTTTTTAAATGAATTATTGTCAAATTATTGACTAGAAGTTTAACCTTTAAATTTATTGTTACAACTAAAACAAAGTAATTTTTTTTAAATATTCTAAAAATTAAAAAATGTATATTCTATTTTTTAAAATATTTTAATTAATATTTATTTCTATAACAAATATTTTTAAATAATATATATAAAATACATTAAGAGATATCTCGATTTAAAAAAGTGGTGGACCTTGTAGACATAGTCATGCATGCTATTAAAAACACAATTTAAAACTATGCTAACAAAATTAGACAAGGACAATTACCTAAACGGTTAAATGAAAAACATGTAGAATAGACAAAATTTATCATTGACGCATTCTCAATACCTATTGTAATATATAGCTTCTACGTCAATCTATTTCTTCATGTATTGCAATTCATTTGACGATAATGTAACATAGATAAAAGTAGTGAAGATGAGTAAGAAATGAACAAACCTTTACAAATTATAGTTTTTGCAAATAATTCAAATTTTATGAATAGTGATTCACAAGATATTGAATTAGCACTCATAGCATTCAAATAGTACATCGATAAATAAAATATTAGAACTTTGGATGAAGTCACAAATCTTAATACTATGATAACTCTTCTCCAAAATAAACCCCCTTAGTCATCTTTAAATGATAATTATCCATCATTCAAAAATTAACCTCACAATTTTTCATTTTTTAAATTGAATTCAGATTTACTATCGCCATACACTTACCAAGTTAATTTGAAATTTAAAATGTGACGATGGTTATATTTACCAACCAAGCACAAAATATATTTATTGAGGCAAGACAAAATCCCATGTGCAAAGCATGCATAGCATAAGACATGGCATTCATATACAATTTTTATCCATAAAATTGCAACTAAATTTATGATCATTAAAGATATGTTGAAAATGTGATGCACAAATTAGCCAAAGTCCAGCAATCTTAAAAGGGAATCAAAATCAATAAAAATAAAATGAATGTGCTACACTACAAAGAATGAATTTTGATACATCTCAACAGTGGATTGTTGAATAGAAAATACATGGGGGAAGATGTGTTTTGGGCCATTTGAGGCAAAGGAGGAAGCAACTAGGTCACAGTGGTCACAAGAAGATCAACCTCCTACCAGTCTCACCCACTACAATTGTCTTCAAAGTCTCTAGGTAGGGATTTGAAACCATGATTAACCTCGTCTACCAATGGCAAATAGTAGGACCAAATCTAGACAGAAATGTCTATCTCTTTGTCTTCATCAGGGCCAATCTTTCAGAAGCCCTAACAATAAAGATATATTAAAGACTTAACACCAACACTAACCCTACATTAAATGTTGAAACCAAATTTTATTTAATAATAAATATTAAACATTGTATATTTCGAGAATAAGGAAATAATTATGAATAAAGATAAATTTTGTACTTGAAAAAACTAATAATTGACATAGTTGAATACATGTATTCTCTATGTTTAATAATGTAATGCTAAGATTCATTATTTAGGATGTAGACATTTATATAAAATAACTTTCATAGAAATTATAAATATTGAATGAAAAGACGCATATAATAAGGAGATAGTTGGTTTAAAAGAACATTATATAAATTTATTTTTTTGTATTGATAATGAGAGTAAACTGAAATACAAAACAGTTAAAGCTTTATCAGCAGATCATGGCAGCCTTCTAAGTAAGCAGTCGCATAAGAGAGTATGTAAAGGTTAGGATATTGACATATGGGTTTAAACAAAATACCCATCAACATATACACAAAGCCTATACATTCCTAAACCGAGATATATGAAAAGCATATACAGGCCTATACAACTAAAGAGGCATATATAAAATATGTCTAGCTATATACATCCAACATGAGACAATTTTGTGCTAGATCCAAGCAATCCATCCTAAGTGGCCTTCCATCCAGACCAACCTCCGATCATCCAGCATTTTGGCAGAGTGTATCATTTATTGGCAAACCATCTATCTATTTCCTCTAGTTTCCTCCATGAGAGCATCTAGGGCATTGACAAAGGGTTTTCTTTCAGCATTCATTCTCCCCCAGGTATAGCCATGAGAGAGTTCGAAGATAAAGATTCTTATATGCCCGTTGGTAAGGAATCTACAAAATTTCTCCTTATTCAGCCTGATAACCATAGTAACCTGCGAGAAGATAAAATGAAAGGCAAGTCTACGAAAAGACTTAGTAAGGGCCCTTTCTTCCCCTTGAAATCTTTCTATATTCCTAATTTTTCATAGATACCAAAGGATTTCACAAGATAACATATTCCAAAAAAGATTAGTGTCTTTCTTAATGCCTTTAATAAATCCAGTAACAACAACAAGTATGTTAATATGCACCGGTAAAATGAAACAAAACATAAGCCACACTTCCTTAGCAATAATACAGTCAAAGAAAATATGTCTACTGGATTCCTTAACTTTACACGCAGTACAAAGTTCTTCTTTACTATAATCAAATCTAATAGGCAACTTATCAAGCATTATCAACCATCTAAAAGTTTTCTTTTTAGGAGCCAGAGGAGAGCTCCAAAGAGCTTTAAACATTTTACCCCATTGAGCATGTGATAGATCCGAGTAGCAGTTAGTATTAACATGATTAAGAATATTATCATTATAAGATAGAGTTTTATAGATAGAAATTGATTTCACATTACAGAGTTGGCTGCCATCAATCCATGAGAAGGATACAAATTTGTCTTCATTCACATCGCATTCTTTAGGAAGCTGCAATAGATCATAAGCATTGCACATTATGTTATAGGTCCTTTTATTAGATATAGGAAGTTGAAACTTGCTAGAGAGATCATCCCATGAGATGAGAGCACCATTAATAATAATATCTTTAAGACAACAAATACCTTTTGTTGGCCCATTTCTTGGTCGAGCAACCTTGAGTGAGGGCGAGAGGTTTACCATTGTGGGTTAAGTTCCACGAGATTGATCTTTCTCCACAGACTTGGTTACCTCGGCTGATCCAATTATTGCCAATACTAAATCTAACGCTTTCCCATGCTTTCCATATAGACTTAAAGGCAACAGAGCCTACGATAAAGACTGAGAAGGATCCAGCTAATAGGTCACTAATAGGAAGTAATTTCCAGGATTTAGCCTTCTTGGGAACACCCAGTCTGATGTTGTTTTGAATGAGCACTTTCTAAGGCTCATTACCTTCCAATGCATGGAAGATCCATTTAGAAGCAAGTGCAATCCCTTGCACTTTGATATCCTTAAGTCCTAGACCTCCAATAGACTTGTCCATACAACACCACTCCCATTTAACTGAGTGTGTTTTTTTGTGACCTCTACCATCCGACCACAAAAAATATTTGATGATCTTTTGCAGCTCATTGATTTGATAATTACTAAACATCCATACAAAGGCATAGTAGATATTGTAGGATGACAGAATCTTCTGACAAACTTGCACTCTCCCTGCCAATGAGAGGTAGTATTTGTTCCATTTGGTAAGCTTGATGTCAATATTACCCTTAATCCATATCCACATATCTTTGAGGCAATGAGAGATTGCAAAAAGAATCCCCAGGTATCTGACAATTGTGTTAGGTCCTCCCCATTGAAACCCATAGGTGGAAAGCCAATCTGGTGGCCACTCAGTCCAACTGAGCATAGTAGATTTAGTTTGGGAAATCTTTGCCCTTGAAGCGTCATAGAACAGGGTGAGCTTAGCAAATAAAGCACTCATGTTTTCCTTGGACAGTTCAAAGAAGAGTGTAGTGTCATCTGCAAACTGAATGTTAAGCAATTCAGATTTATCTGGCAAGGAGATTCCTCTAACCTTAGGGGAGAGAGAATTATCCTTGAGCAGGTAAAACATAGCGTCAGAGGCTATTACAAAGAGGGTAGGGGTTAGAGGGCACCCCTGTCGAATAGATCTACTAAGCTTGAAGGGTTGCGATATCAACCTGTTAACTTCCACCTGGGCATGAGCATCCCTAAGAAGAACCTGAACATAATGACAGAAGACCTCAGGGAAACCAAAAGCTTTAAGCATTATGGAAATAAAGTTCCATTCAATCCTATTGTAGGCCTTTTCAAAGTCCAACAGAAACATGGCCACCTTTTGATTCAAAATTCTAGCCCACTCCATAGCCTCCCAGCTGGTAATAAGGTTCTCCAAGATGTATCTCCCTTTAATAAATCTGGTATGAGTGGTATAGATAAACTTGGGCAGGATATTCTCAAGTCTAATAGCAAGCATCCTCGCAAGGATCTTATAGGATACATTAAGTAGTGTAATAGGATGCCATTTTTTTATAAGAGCCTTGTCCCCTTCTTTAGGAATAAGTTTGATAAGGCCTCCATTAATGTCAGCACCTAGAGACCCTGTCTTGGCAACTTCCTTATAGACCTCAAGTAAGTCATCTACAATCCAGCTAATATTAGCCTTATGGAATTCAATGGTAAGTCCATCTAGCCTTGGGGCTTTATCATTGCATAGGGAGTTGATGGCTCCTTTGACCTCCTCAATAAAGAAGGGTCTACTAAGAGTCCTACCTTCTTCAAGAGATAGAATATTGGGTATAAGAGTCCAACATTTGTCTCTAGCAAGCATGGATGTGGGACAATCCTCTGAGGAGAACAACATCTTGTAAAAATTAAGGAATTCATCCATGATCTCTTCTTCTACAGAGACTTCCCTGTTGTCCACCCACAACTTGTCTATTTTCTCCTTGAACTATTTCTGCTTCAGAAGGTTGAAGAAGAATTTTGACCCTTTATCTCCTTGAGACAACCACAGCATCCTAGCTCTAGTCTTGGCTCCCATGGCTCTACCATGCTAAAATTTCCTTAGCTTATCTCTAGCCACCACCACCAGGTGGGTAAGGTGTGACTTGTAAGGGTCATTTTGAATGTCTTGCGCTACCTTATGCAGGTTAAAGGATAGGATAAGCTCTACCTGTCTAGCATCCTTGGCCTTTTTCTTGCCAATGGTACAAAGAATCTCCTGCCAGCTAGACACTGAGGTATTCCACCTAGTAATATTAGAGATAACTTGAGAATCCCATTTATTGAACAGTCTCACAATATGAATAGCAGCCAAAACATCATGTGATCTTGCAATAGTTTATTGTTGAGGATGAATTTGCCACCACTTTTGTTATCAGTCTTGTTAGAACTTGTAAAGACAATATTGGCAAAAATGGGGTGATGGTCAGAAAGGGAAGAGGGACTCACAATCATCGGGCACCCTTGTTGATTCAGAACAAAGGAGAAGGCATCCTTGTTGGTGTAGAATTTGTCCAGTCTAGAGAAGATCTTGTTTCCAACTTTTTGATAATTGCACCAGGTAAACCATATGCCCTTATAGGCTTGTTTTAAACCTTCCAAGGGGTCAAAGAGTCTCTTAATGTTTTTCAGTCTTTCCCAATGAATCTTCTCTCCCCCTTTCCATTCAATATTGTTTCCCCCTAGCTTATCTTCCTTATGCTCAACCATGTTGAAATCTCCCCCCAAGATCCACGGGATATCTGGAAGGGATGCAAGCCATTGCCAGAGGTCAGATCTATCCCTATAGTCATTAGAAGCGTATACAATGCAGAACCCAAAGGAAGAGTCACCATGCTCAGAGGTGATCCATACAACCCTATTGCAGGGGGGATACTCGTGAGCAAAGGATAGAGTTTTTCCATTTAGGGTTAATAAGAATAACAGCCCCCCCTTTGCCTTTCTCATGGTTAATGCAAAATTTGAGGGAATCCCTCCACATAAAATTGAGATTGACTTCCAATGAAAAACTAATGGCTTTAACTTCCGGTAGCAGGGCAAAGTCCAAGTCCTTATGTTGATTAAACATTCTTTTCACCATGTATTTTCTATCAGGGGATTCCAACCCTTAGATATTCCAAGATAGGCACTTCATGGTAACTAGATAATTAATTATCATTCTTGTCAGCTTTAAAGCCACTAAAACACTTGGGGAAGCTAGCCTTCTGGTTAGATTTTTTTTGTGCAAGGGAGAGAGATTATTTTTAGATCCTGGTGTTCTGCCTCTTTTCCTCCTAGTGAGTGCTTCAGACTCAAAAATCTCCTCATTCGGATTATCATTGTCCCTTATCCCTTCACAACTAATAACCAAAAAGTTGGATCTCAACTCAGACTCATGAATGTCTACTGAGGAGGCTTCCTCAAGGGTATCACCCTCAGATAGACCTACCTCAGAAGGGCAAATAGGTTTATGATTGTCAATCATTGGAGTAGCCGAGATAACCTCATAGAAGACATTATCATCATCAACCACGGAGTTAGATTTCATAGGGGCAGAGACCAAGGAGGCAATGACATGAGAGGGAGGGGGGCAATCTTCATCCCCCTGGGGATCCTCAGCGCCAATCTGTATTATGGTCTAATTGGATAAGTCACCCAAGGCCTGGAATTGATTAGAGTTAGAAGCAGAGTGAGGATCACAGGGAGTAGGGGAGGTTGCATCCCTTCTTCTATTATCATAGCTTCCTCGATCAATCCCTTCAAAAGTCTTAATAATAGAATTAACATGGGAGTCCTTGTTTGAATCATTCATTGATAAAGTCTCAAGCGGGGGCCTACTCGCACCATCTTCCATGGGTGTCTCAACAGAGCATGGCTTTTGTTGCCCTCTAGCCCTGATGTTTTCCAATGCCAATTGTTGGGCATTTTTCCTTTTTGTCCTCTTATTCTTTCTAGAGACCACCTGGAAGCCAGATTCCTCAACTCCCTCCATTTGGGAGATGGTAACAGATACAGCCAAGTGGGGGGGGGGGCGGCAATAAAGGAGCCAAAGTCAGTATCTTTTTTAATAACAGGGGGGTTAACAAGTTGTTCTTTCGAGAAACTAGCCACAACGTTATTAATGGACTTTTTGAGAGAGTCCAGTTTATCCAGGATAGGCAAGGATCCTTTAGTCTTAGTGGTTGAGTTGGGGGGAGCAATGACACCTGGCTTAGCGACGACTCCAAGAGGGTTACCACCATTTTTTTTCTTGGCCGAAAGGATAGGGCATGACCTTCTGATGTGTCCTTTTCGTTTACACAGAAAACAAGAATTCAACCCTCCTAGGGTTTCGACAATACATGTGAATGTGTCATCTTGGAGTTTAATTTCAATAAATCTAGGGATATCAATGCCAGGGTTAATGGAAACTATGACTCTGGCATCCAGGTGGTAGACAAGATTCGAGGAGTGATCAACCCTAATCACTCTACCGATGGATTCTAGAATCTGAGGGATGAAATTCTAGAAGATGGGAGGCAAATTCTTAATCAGGAGCCAGTGAGGGCAAGAGAGAGCCAAAATCTCTTCATTAATCGCATCCAAGGACCATTTGAGGGCTCTGAAGGTGGTTTGACCAACAACCCAAAATTGTTTTTGGAGGACCTCTTCCTGCGATATATTATCTTTGAAGAAAATGATGAATAAACCTTTTTGAATCATTCTACACAAAGAGAAATTAAACCCTAGCTTTTTACTCCATACATTTTTCATCCAGTCATTTAGAAAATTTCTAGTCAGACATCTATCTAAATCAGTAACAACAAAGAAGATGGCGATGTCTTGAAGCTTAAGATTTTCCAATTCAAGAGCTTTGGTCATAGAATCATTAGGTGAATAAGAAAAGGTACAAAGAGGCGAGGAAGAACCCTTACCTTGTCCTCCATCTCCGCCATCGTACCCAGAGGAAGAAGCACTTACCAGGTTGAACTTGTCTTCATGGGGGACCTGCACAGTGTCTTCAACAATGGCGTCTCTAAATGACTTGTCGATAAGTCCTTCTTCCACCGCTTTCGAGGATATCGGTTGGGTTGAGTTAATGCCCAACCCACTTGTTTCCTCTTCCATCGAGCATTGATTGTGGCCGCCTCCTTCACACGCCTGCAATAAATTCTACCGAACGGAGAGAGCCAAACAGAGAATGAAGAAAAAAGAATGGATTAGAAAGGCAAACAAGAGAGATAAATTTACCACCGTGGAGGAGGCCTTGCCACCTCCTCCACACGCAGGAGCAGGAACCCCAATGCTGAGTACAACCAGAAGGTCCACATCAAACCCTAGGTTGCAGAGCCCGCTGAACTTCCACTTCAGTGAGCCTTCCTTTCAAAAACACAAGAATGAATCTATATAAATTAATTCATAAAATAGAAGGGTAAATGATAAAAAAAGATATAGATTTTTTTATCATTAACTAATCTTATAAATTTATGGAACCATCTAATTATAAATAATATAAATTGTTCTAGTAAAATAAATGGTTTCATGGAAATTAAAAAGAACAATTCAAACAAGAATTAAAAAAACTCAAATTCTTGAGAACATTTAATTTTGATAATAGGGAGCAGAATCAACAAAGTTCATCTCACACTATTAGTTTTGAATGGCTTAACCTAAAAATAGAAATCCCTGTTAATCACTCTTGAGCTTAAATTAATTCAAGCATCTTGTCCACTTGTTTGTATCGATTCATTAAGATGTGTATGAAATTCAACATAAGAAAATCCTTCAATGAGAATTTGAATGCCTTACAAGTCTATGTGATATTGACAAATTGAAAGCGAGACTTGATCAATGTGTTTATGCTGGCATGAGTTTCCCCGAGTAAGCTAAATTTATTCAACAACACTACCTAAAGGAAGCTCCCCTTGATAGAACCATAGCTTAAGAAACATTATAATTTAGAGAGTGATAACCATACTCTATGCAGAGCACCCACAAAATTGAGAACTAATTAATTAGAATCATTTAAAGTTTTTTTTAGTTTTAATGTTTCAAACATGTGATAATTGTGAAGATAAATTGTCCCAAAGCAATGATACATCTTAGTAAATCGAAATTATTTGTCCCCATTGGACCTAATAAATAGCATCCAAGTTCAACTATAGCCCACATTTTCTAATGAAAGAACGCTTGAGTTGAGGTCCAAACAAGTAATGCTTTACACTATCAGGTGCAACATAGTACAAAGGACACAACAATTGGGATTTATAAAAAGTTGTAACCACACATAGTTGTGTGCCCTAAAATGTGAAGATAAGTTTTTAATTTCAATGTCTTTTAGATAACAATAAAAGTTAATATGCATACCAATGCTAGGAGGAGATAGATTTTGAACACAAAATGTTATAGTGACATGAAGAATTGCATGCTAAGGAAGCAAAAAATATATTTTTTGAAGTCAAATCACACATAAGGCATGAAGTGCATGCCTAAAAAGGAAGAAATGGTTTTCTAATTATCAAAAATTATAGTCAGGTTTACAGTGGCATGCCCAATGAGGGAGAATTGATTATTACACACAACTTCCACAAACCCACAAATATAACATCTCTTTGATACAAAAATTTTATGTTAACTCTTAAACTCATATAATTTAGGAATCACAAATATTAATTCTACTTGGTGCTTGCTTGAAACAAATTCAATATGAAGATGTTGCATAGCTTTGCTACCTCCATGTGCCTCATGTAGACAAAAGTCTTGGGCAATGATGTTGAAAAAGAAGGGAATTACAAAGAGCTCTTTAAGTTTCTTACTGATGATTGGAGCCATGTGCTCAAATAACCATTGGGTGGTTGGTTTTATTGCTCTTGGCCTTTTGGTCATTGTTGTTAAGACTTTATTTCGTTTAGCTCTGGTTAACACTCTTTATGGTTTTTGATATTTGTTGTTTGGTTATTGTTAGTCTTTGTCTTGTTATTGTTTATGTTGTTGATGAGTTGTTATTGTAAAGGATCAACACCCTTGTGTTGTTGCTTTTAATGTCAAAAACAAATCAAGTTGATTAAAAGGTAAGAACATGGAGAGAAGAAATAAAAAGAAATCTTTTAGGAAAGTCATACAAACTCACACAACTCCACATATTTTTATCTTGGAAACCTTGCAAGGGAAAAAAAAACATTTATGGTAGTTGCAATTGTCTTTGTACCCAATAAAATTAATTGGGAACAATTAGTACAATAGTGGGTGTGAAAATGGTTGCTGTCTATTTGTATATGGTGAAAAGTGAATAATGAAAACAATAATATTGAAAGACTAACAAAGATCCAACCACAAAACCCTAGCCTAACAATGAAAAGCATCCACCATACACAAATGAAGCTACCTAAGACCATGCAAATAAATAAAATAAAACAAGATATACCATTCACATGTCTAGTAGGGTTTCAATCTCCATTGATCTTGTTTGATATATTTGCTCATAGAATTTATGTGTGCACAAGAGCTCAACAAAGAACAAAAATGTGGTTGATAGCTTGGTTGCAAGAAGACTTGATTCTATCATTAGGGGATTAAATGATTAGGGTTGATAACGAAATAAGCATCCTCTTATATAGAGAACATTGTAAGAAATGAAGGGATAAGATTAAGAGGTATAAAGATAAATGGTTGACTAGGATTAAAGGGTAGGTAGAGGAAATAATTAAATGATAAAGGGGGTAGGCAAGAGAAGAATTAAGAGATAAATGACATGTGTCATGGGTAGAAAAGGCTAATGAATTAATTAAATAAATAAAGATTTGTTTAATTAATAGAGGAAGTGGGATCAATTAAATGAATAAAATATTTATTTAATTTAGGAAAAGAATCATTTAAATAAATAAAAGTATTTATTTAAATGAGGAAAGGCTTAGAAGAGGATTAATGAATTAATTAAATAAATAAATAAGAAATTATTTAATTAAAAGAAGACTTGGGATAAAATGATTAAATAAATAAAATATTTATTTAATTAGACATGACAATTTTAGGTGTCTACATTTTTTCCCTCTTTGAGACAATGCAACTTGTCGCATTGACTCAAAGAAGATAAGATAAACTGATACAAAGTTGCCCCATGATGGGAATGATATGCCCCCTCGGGAGATTAGATGAAAATATTTGAAAAGATCGCAGACAATCTCTTGATAAGAAAGAAAGGCTAGAAAAGACTGACAAGATAGGGTGACAAGGTCAAAAAGAAAAAGACTGACTTAGGAGACTAGGGTTAAGCAGCCTATATGATATGGCCACAAGGAAAACATCCTCATTTGCACCTACACACTTAAGATATCAGAGTGCATAGATAGAGCTTAAAGTAGTCAGAGAAGTCAAAGACAATGGATAGAGTTCACAGGTTCGATCGAGTCTTGCAATACCAGAGACCAGACGACATGGGTGAGTCGGTAAGTACCTTGAATCCTCTTTGTACATTTTTGCATTTATTGTTGTCATTAATACATTTTAGGGTAGATAAAAAAATTGCAAAATTGGTGTTCTACACTACAAACACGTCTAGGTCAGTGCCAGGCACGTCTAAGTAGGATAGGTGCATCTAGGGAGACAAATGGCAAGATAGGCTAAAATTGACAATTCTATGATGAACATACGTTGTCAATTGGATAAGTTGTTGAGAGGATACACTAAAGTAGGGCCTCTAAATAGGATCAAGTGCAATGTGATGAACATATACACTAGGATGCAGTGCCATGTGATATACATGAGCACCACTAGGATTGACATGATTGGTTTGCTTGGATGCAGGAGTACTTGCCCCATATAGAGTCGCGAGAGAGATTCCCTGTGACACAAAGGTTACGACCAGAGTTGACCTTTGAGAAGTGGGCAACTGTCGAGGGTATGGGATTGGGACACATCATGTATATGCCTGAGATCCGGGTGAACAAAGGATTACTGACTGCTCTAGCTGAGAGATGGCACTCTGAGACTTGTTCGTTTCATTTGTCAACTAGCTAGATGTTAGTCACTTTAGAGGATGTTTATAGGATTCTGAGGATACCAATCCACGATGAGTTGGTACTGTATGATAGAGAGGGCAACATGGATGCACTGAGACAAGTCTTTGGTGATGCAGAGCTGGAGATGAGATAAAGTCATGACAGCTGGGATGTTATGCTAGCAACTAGACGCAGATTACCAACAGTAGTTGGAGGAGTGATTAGTGGTTACCTTTGTCTAGACAAGACGACACGAGGTATAGTTGTTGGTTGGGGGAAAACTCTAGAGACGTTGGTGACACAACACACTAGATATGCATGGGGTCTGTGTATATTAGGATATTTGTATCATGAGCTTCACCAGTTTGTATATCTCGGTGGCTGCGGGTTAGGGTGCGGGGTGACTCTATTATAGGTTTGGTCATATGAGCACATTGTAGTGACTAGACCAGTTCACTTCAGAGGGAGAGGGCATGGACAGTCCTATGCACACTTGTATAGCATGATCACTTCCCAGCCACAGATTGGGAAGGTGGACTATTGGAGACAAGTTATAGATGACATAGATAGTGTAATATGGAGACTCTACCTTGACTATGAGGATTGGGAGGAGGACTCTATAGAGCTTCCGTATGTTTTCAGGAACAGGTATTTGATTGGGCAAATGCCTTATATACTGGACAGACATATCATTGACAAGGTATGCAAGAAGTTTGGGTGACAATAGAGGATGCCTCGAGGATTTGGAGAGTTTGCACGGATAGTGCGAGAGCAGGCTCACTAAGGGCTGATTTTGTCCTATGATGTTGCAATTACACAGTTCAATCAAGTGGTTCCCATGCATTGGGATCTACTGAGGGATGTGGTTAATGTAGGTACAAATGCAGAGTATGATGCCTATTTTGCTGCACATCCAATACTGAGGTTAACATATCCAGATGAGCCTGTGGTGGCGGAGGATGATTATGATGAGGATGATGAAGACAGGGGTGGAGGGAGGTGGAAAAGACGGAGGAGAGGAGCAACAAGGAGGGTGGTGAGGGGTAGGGGTGGTCAGATGGATGTTGGAGAGAGGGGCGAGGAGAGACAAGATCCACAAGAAGGGAGGCCACCGAGACCACCGAGGGGTAAAGGAGGACAAGTTTGTGGACAGGTACCAGGGAGAGATGCACAAGGATAGGATAGGCAAGAGGAGGGTGCTCAGAGTGGAGATGAGGAGGAGGATGAGTTGTTAGTGCTACAAGAGATTGCAGCAGGACAGGCCGATGAGATTGAGGACCTCGAGAGAGATGTGACTCGATTGAGGCGACAATTAGCAGAGATGCAAAGGGAGAGGGATTAGGCCACCCAGAGGTATATTGAGGCTAAGGAGGCACTGAGGACAGGCAGGAGAGTAGCTAAGGACACAGGGGTTGGATATGCATGTCCTATGGGCAGGAGAGGAGATATCCTACTAGAGAGATTTGTACTACACAATTGTTCCTCCAGAGCAGAGAGCTAGGATCTTTAGGAGAGCTTCTAGTACGACTACCACATGGGGGAGAGACAGACGACAGGCATCTAGTGGCAGGATTATGGGTCCATCTGCACCAAAAGGAGGAGGAGACAAAGGAGGTTATCCTGGAGCAGGGACTTCGAGAGCTCAAATTCCTTCTAGGCCAGTTGGATCCGAGGGAGGGAGTTCATCATAGCTCTTTTGGATCCCATTTTGTATTAGTTGATGATGTAGACACCTTTGGGTGATTTTGTAGCCATATGAGATATTGACATCATTGTATCATGACACATTATTTTATATATATATATATATATGAGATGATCCATCCTTGCAGCAACTATATGCATGTGTTTCTATATGATGTGCTTCTATATGTGGATGCTTCTATATATTGATGCAGTTTATGTATGTATGTTCTTATAATTATTCTATGATTCTTATGATGATGTTATAATGCTTATGGAAGTAAAAAATATATACATGATGATATGCAATATGTTTTTCTTTTTTTCTGTTTTTATATGCTTATGCAAATATGGATGTACTGTGGATGGATGTATGATTATTTACATAATGAAAATGCAAATGTATATATGATATGTTAATCAGTGGTGTGTGCAGGATGTGATGTAATCATAGTATCCATATGTATGCATATAATTAAATTTACTAATATGTGGTGATGCAGGTGAATGAAATGCAAATATTTTTCGTGTCATTTTACTCAGTCATTTGATAGCGGGCTACACAAACTTAGGAAGGACGATGGAGGTCAATCACAAAAGAAGGATGGAAGATAGAAGATATGAAAGTGAAAGAGATTCTTGTGTTTTATCATCATTGAGCTTTATTATGGCAAATAGGTTATGACAATTGAGGTATAGGTTCGACCCAAAAAGTCATTATACTCGTTTGCATGGAGATTAGACAATCGCAAACAAGGAATGCCCTAGCTAACACTAGACTCACAGTGTCCTCATATCCTTGGACAAGTCATAGCATTACTAAGAGACAATCCACACACATCAAAACAATAGGTTAACATATCCCATCCTCGTCTTTCTAGTCAAAGACATCCTGGAGATATAATCTCTAGTGAGTGACATCCTGGAAAAGCTAAAAGACATGTCACCAAAAAGATGAGATCAAAAGAAAACCAAGACTTGACACCAACACACAATGAAATCTTTAGGTTATTTGTGTTTCTTGTCACATATGTTAACATGTTTGATTTGGTCACAATGTCGTTATCCTGATAAAGGACAGATAATGTTGAAAAACATGTTGCTGCCAAAGTCTGCTGAAAGATTTGATTTGTTGAAAGCCCATTGCTAATTGTGTCTCATTTGAAACTGACTGAATCCATGAAACTAATACTTTATTGCGAAGAACGAAACTTTATTGCAAATTGGCAATGCAAGTGATCTTTTATTGTGGATTGTACGTGAAAAGAAGGAGGAATGAAAAAGAGGATGCTCCTCAAAACATGCGATACTCAGGGTACCACTTCCATCACTAGATTAAGGATTTTTGCCCCAGTTATAGATTGTACCTGATTTATTAAGGAAGGAAAGGGCGAAAACAAAGGTTTATTATGAATGGCTAACCAATCTTAGGTAGATCAATAACAAGCCATGATGAGAATGGCTAAATGTATAATGGATGGATAGGCCGTGAGTGTGTGCAAGGTGAAAGGATAAGATTGAATCTTGAAGGAGGGAGGAGCAATATCTCTACACATGGCGTTGGTAACCCTTTTTTCACCATGGTACTTGCCTAGGGACCCACCGAAGTGGTTTTCACCATTGCACAAATTTATTTCTCAAGGCCCCTGTTTGCCAAGTTTTCACCAAGTAACGATTTTTCTATTTTTATGATTAATGTATTTTTTATTTTTTTATAATTTTTAATATTTTTTGATTTTTTTTTATTTTATTTTATTTTATTTTTTGTATTTCTGAATTAGGATATTTTGAAGAGATATGTGTAAAACCTGTGAAGGTGCATGCCGTTGATAGGATCCTCCAATGTTTCTCCATCTGGTGTTGAGAGTTGATATGCACCTAATCCATAGACTGTTGTGATGACGTAAGGACCAAGCCAATCAAGCTTGAATTTTCCTTTCTTTTCTCGGTCCTACTGATTTTTAGGATTCTCCCTCAATACTAAGTCACCTACCTCAAATGTACGAGGCTTTACCTTATGATTGTAGATGCGAATCATTCTCTGTTGATAAGCCTTAAGATGATTAAAAATAGTTTGTCGTGGCTCATCCAATAGTTTTAGTTCCTGTAAGCGGGAGACCCCATAGTCTTCATCATTGATTATATGGCACAAAGAGACTTGTAAGGATGGTTGTGATGCTAAAAATGTGGTAAATAGAAAGGCATACACATATAATGAGACAATAAAACATAATGGAAAGCTTAATTGAAAACTAAATTAAAGATGCAAACCATAAGCCTTCCTTGAAATGTCCCATTTTCCTCTACTCTTGAGGACCTTGAAGGTGTTGGATTGATTGGCTCTCAATGGAGCAATGACCTCCAAAGTGGAAACTCAAGAGTTGAGTAGCTACTTGATCATGATTGATTATGCAAATGATATGAAATGCATGATCTAAGAAACAAGATTAACATGCTATGATTAATCAAAAATGCTAATTACTAGATGATTGAAATGAAAATGCCTATAGTAATGATGCTAAAACTATGAATGCAAGGGATCCTTATTGCTCTAAAATGAGGGGTATTTATAGGAATTCCAAGGCCAAAGCTAAGGTGGCAGGAATTGACGATCGAGATTTGATCTGAAGATACCAAGGGCCAAGATTGAGAAAGTTGGAGAAGAAATTGGAAGGAGGGAAACTTGTCATCTCCATGGTGACAAGTGTCAAGGAGCCTTGCTCATGAGAGGGAAAGTGTCCAAGGGAGAAGACATGTGGCAAAAGTGCCATGTGTCTCAAGGGGAGAATATTCACACCATAGGAGGTTAGGATAAGGAGGTTAGGATGTGCAAGATAGGATAGGGTTAGTTAGACCCTAGGATTAGATATAATGAGTTAGGTGAGGGGATGGTTAGGTTAGGTGGTTAAAATTTAGGAGTCATGTGTTCATTTGAATTTAGAAATTCAAATAATTGGAAAATGGTAATTAATCTCAACAAACTTGAGTTTGTTAATTTTAATTAGGGATTAGAAGAATTGATTTAGATGGGGGGGGAGGATTAATTAATTTAGATTAATTAATCAAAAGGGATATGAAATGAACTATATAAATAAATCATGTAGATTTATTTACTAGTAGATGAATAAAGGAATTAATCAAAATTTGCTTGCGAATTCGATTAATTGGGAAGGGAGATTAATTAAATAACTATGTATTTAATTAATTATCTTCAGACCATTTTTAGGTGTATACAATGGTAACTCAACCTCAATAGGAAAGATAGCTTCATCGCCATAGACAAGTGAATAAGGGGTAGCTCCAGTAGGTGTGAGTTGGATGTGCCAATTTCGGCCAGCATCATTGACTGCCTTTTTGAGGATTCTGAGAATGGTTTTGTTAGACGCCTTAGCTTGACCATTACCTTGAGCGTAGTATGGAGTAGAGAAGAGGTGGTTAATACGAAAGCAATCACAAAGTTCACGAACATCCTGATTCTTGAAGGGACGTATGTTATCTATGATGATGGAAAGAGGGACACCATACTGACAAATGATGTAGTTCAGGATAAATGTGGCAATCTATTTTCCAGTGACTTGGGTGAGAGGAACAACTTCAATCCACTTCGTGAAGTATTCTATGGAAGTGATAATGAATTTATGGCCATTGGAAGGAAGGTGAATCTTGCCTATGAGATCGAGTCCTCGCTAACAAAAGGGCCAAGGAGTCACAATCGGTTGAAGTTCTTGAGCGGGTGCATGAATGAGGTCTCCATGAATTTGACATTGCTTACATTTCTTGACAAACTGATATGAGTCTTTTTCCATAGCGGGCCAGTAGTATCCAGTCCTGATAAGTTTCTTGGCTAAGGTTGGACCACTAGAGTCGGCATCGCATATACCTTCATGAACCTCTCATAATGCAATCTAATCTTTGTCACTTTCTAAACATCTAAGGAGAGTACCATCTAGACCTCAATGGTAAAGGGTATCGGCTAAAATGATGTAGCGAGAAGATTGGCAAATGAAAGTACGATGCTGATTGTTGGAAAGGTTAAGGGAGAGGGTATTGTTGCGAAGGTATATAAAAATGGCACTGTACCAGGGGGAATCGGGACCAATGACACATCATCTCGGCAGGAGTGATCTCATACGAGGGAATCAAAAGGTTATCCACCAAGAACTCATAGCGGGTCTCATTCTACGATATATTAATCAATGAAGCAATATTAGCCATGGCATCTGCAGCTTGATTGTTCTCCCTTAGAATCAGCTCACTTTGTGAAGAATTGTTTGAAATCATGTACCATTTTCTTATAAGGCAATATATTTTCATCTTTTGTCTGGTAGTCATCATTTGCTTGATGAATTACGAGTTGAGAGTCCCCAAAAATGTGAAGTTCTTGGATCTTCTACTGAACTGCAATTTGTAAACCTATTGTTTATGCCTTATACTCTGCTATGTTATTAGTGCAAGGAAATGACAACCGATAGGATTTGGGAATGGAATCCCCTTGAGGTGTGATAAAGAGGATGCAAGCTCCTGCGCCATGTTGTGTGTATGAACCATCAAAGTATAATTGCCAAGGCTTTGTGTGTGTCACCGTCAGGATGGATTCGTCCGGAAACTCTGAAGTCATAGGAGTATCATCAATCATGGGTGCATCTGCCAATTGAACTACAATAACTTGTCCCTTTATTGCTTTTCTATCCACATATTCAATGTCAAATTCACTTAGAATCATAACCCATTTAGCTAATCTACTAGTGAGTGTTGCCTTATTGAGAAGATATTTTAGTGGATCTATCCTTGCAACGAGCTTAGTTTTATGAGTTAGCATGTAATGTCATAATTTCTACGAGGCAAAAACCACAACAAGATATGCACGCTCAATCAATGTGTAGTTAAGCTCATAGCCAACCAAAGTACAACCGATGTAATATACTGCTCTTTCATTGCCTTCATTGTCCTATTGTGCCAAGAGTGCCCCCATTGTTGTTTGTGTAGCTGATATGTAGAGTAACAAGGGTTTTCCTGAAATTGGCAGCATCAAAACTGGTGGATTTAGGAGATAATATTTGAGTGTCTGAAAATCATATTGACATTTATCACACCACTTGCATTTGATGTTTTTGTGGAGTAGATGTTGAAAAGGGTGACATTTATCTGCAAGTTGAGCAATGAATCTTCATATAGAATAGAGTCTTCCTTGTAATGACCGAAGTTAACTGATATTCTTTGGTGGTGGCATTTCTAATATAGCTCGTACTTTTGTTGGGTCGGCTTCAATTCCTCTATTTGAGACAATGTATCCAAGAAGTTTCCTAGAGGTTACTCCAAAGACACGCTTCTTAGGATTTAATCTAACTTTATATTTTTCTAACCGATTGAAGATCACTGAAAGGATGTCCAAATGTGTTTCTCTTTCCAATGATTTATGAAGGAGGTCGTCAACATAATCTTCCACAATAACATGCATAAGATCATGGAAGATGGTAGTCATAGCTCTTTGGTATGTGGCACCTGCATTCTTTAGTTCTAAGGGCATGACATTCCAACAGAAAGTTCCCCAGGGACAAGTAAATGTTGTTTTGTGTTGATCTTCAAGTGTGATTTTTATCTGGTTGTAGCTGGAAAATCCATCCATCAAAGATAACATTGCATAACCAGCTATAAGATCCACTATCAAATTTATATTTGGCAACAGAAAGTCATCTTTAGGGCAAGCTTTGTTGATGTCTCTAAAATTTATACATATCCTGATGTTGCGATTTGGCTTGCTGACATGTACTAAATTAGAGATCCACTTGAAGTAATCAAATGGTCTTATGAATCCAACATCCAGCAGTCTCTCAAGTTCTACCTTTACTAATAATGTCACTCGTGGATGCATTTTCCTTAATTTTTGTTTCACTGGCTTTGCTCCTGGTGTAACTATCAAATGGTGCATAACTAGATCAGGATCTAGTTCAGGCATATCCGCATATGACCATGCAAAATTGATTTGTCATTCTATGAAGAAACTTATGAACTTCAAACTTTCTTTTTCTGTCAAGCATTGTGCTAAGAATACGTTGTGTGAAATTTGCTATGTGCCAATGTGTGTCTTGATAGTTTCCTCCACCAACATGAATCACTTTTCCTCATATGATACCATTGGGAGAATGTCGAGCCTTCCATATTCGAGCACCTCAAAGAGGTTTTCACCCTCAGATATGCCCTTTCTTTTTACTTTTTTAGAGCCAAACAATGCCACAGTGTGGTTTTCACCATGAGACCCATGATTTGTTAAATTATTTTTATATTTTTTCAACTAGAAGGCCCAACACCCTCACCCAAGTATGCCACGCTATTGAGTTCTATAGTGTACCTTACTTTATGGTCCCCAAGCGAAAGATCATCTCGTATGCCTAAGTAGTCTATGAAAGCATCATTGTTTTCAAAGGTGTCTAGTTGTAAAGGTCCTTTTTGGTCCCAATCAATGAGTTGTGGGTGAACAAGAGGAAGATCGTCGATGTTTTCAAAGTTAGTGGAAGTAAGGGTAAAAACACAATTGTCTTTGGGTATGTCAAGGTAATTGTCGAGGTCATTGATAGCACTCTCCTCATCTGTCTCAATCATAAATGAATCCAAATTAACATCACTAGAAGTGCATTCAACAACGAGAGTCCTCACTCTACATGATTTCGACCTAGAACCTAGAAATGGAGACTATTTAGGATCCTCATTAAAATTTTCTTTATCATCCTCTTCTTGTGGTGTAGACTCTAAAGTATTTTGACCAACCCTAAATTTTCTATTGAAATCTTCTTCCTCTGTGGGTTCACCTGGTTCTTTGAATGTTTCAGTGAGCTCATAGTCATTAGATGATTTATCTGAACCCCATTCCCATTCATTATAGTCCATGGAGTAATGTTTTTCTTGTTGATCATTAGAGTCTATGATTTGCATTACTTATTTAGATTTGTGAGTACCCAATCTGAAAGGTGTGAAACCAAGTCCTTTGGAGCGCTGATTTTTGAATGTCAATTCTGGTTGCAAAGGTTGAGTGATACCTTCTTTTCTTAAGCCAAGAGGGCTCTTACCATCATATCCAAATTTTTGCAAGAACTTGGATCCCTTACCATACTTTTCACATATTATCTTGATGTGATCTTGTGTATCCTCTTCAGATTCTTTATAAAGCATTTTGTATAAGTCCTCTTCTTCCATCTCACCCCACTTTTGGAATATAGTAGGATCCCATTTTAGTGTAATGTTAGATACCTTTTGAGAAGGATGTGATCATCCATACCCTTTCGAAGAATCCATTACTTGTCTTAGGTACATAGTTTTTATTTAGAGTGTACTCGCCTATGCCTTTATCCTGATATTTCCCTTTAAGCTCACCTTGTTTTGATGTTGAAGTTTTTAATGATTCGGGATCAACATATGCAGATGGAGTTGCTTCTCTATTGATTGGTATTATTGTCTCCAATTTTGACCATAGGTTGTTGCAGTATGCGAACATATTCAGATCACCATTAACAGTCACTTCAACTCCATTGTGTGGGAACTTGACACATTGATGATATGTTGAAGCAACAACTCTCATTTCATGAATCCATGGACATCCCAAGAGTATATTATATGTGAGCTCTAAATCAAGGACTTGACAAACCACATCCTTCATCACTGGCCCAACTCTGAGAGGTAAGGTGACTATGCCCTTGGATGAGCACTCTTCGTCATCATATGTCTTAATGGTGATTGTATGTGTAGAATTCACAGCCTTTTTAGAATATCCCAATTGTTTAATAGTGTTCAATGTACAAATGTTTAGACTTTCTCCTCCATCTATCAATACTCATTTTATTTTATTTTTATGGACAAAGGCTTCAATATGTAAAGGTGCATTATGAGGTTGGGTTAGAGATGCATCATTAACTTCTATGAATGTAAGGCTATTTGGAATAGAAAGGTATCCCACCATGGCTTGAAACTGGTCCACGTTCAGATTAGTGGGTACAGAGGTCTCTCTCAAATTTTTATCAAGGATGGCCTTATGTGAGAGAGATATGTGTAAAAGTTCAAGGATGGAAATGAGGGTGAGTGTCTTCCCTAACTGATCTACAAGGTCATACTCATTCTTGGTGGATGAAGGGGTTGTGGTCTTGGATGGAACACCTTACAAAGTGACTTTACCTTGACGGTTGTGACATTACATTCGAAGGTTTCATTTTTGGAAGATGAGGAAGATGGTCCAATACCTTTCAAAACAACTTTACTCCTTTTGGTGCAACTCTCAGGAGTTTTTCCCTTTGTGATAATGGTCAAAACATGATTATCTGTTGAGATATGATTAGTAGTAGAATCATAATAATAGGGCGTCTTGGTATAATTAGCTTGATTGTCTGTAGTTTTAGCTTTTCCCTTGTCATGTTTAGGAAATGGCTCCTTAAAGATCGCATGCTCTTCATTGGAGGTGTGACCATCAATTTCTATGTCGCCTTTGTTAATAAGATCTCATATGATATTCTTTAATCTATGATAATTATTAGTTAGATGCCCTTTACTCTTGTGATACAATATTCATCATCATTCTACCAATTTGGTTTTACTTTTGGCTTACATGGTGGATTGTCTGGCAATGTTATTAGCTTGTTTGCCACTAACTTCTTGAATGTTGTTTCAATCGGTTCTCCCAATGAAGTGTATTTTCTTTAAGGTTTTGATTGCCTTTGATTGTTCGTATTAGAAGGACTTTCACTGGGGAAAGAAATATTAGGTTTCACAACATTTGCATCTACTACCCCATCATTGACTTGTTACAAGTGTGGTTATCGTTGCACCAAAAGATCAACTTGTTAATGTCCGATACAACCACTATACTTATAGAATCTATAGGAGGTGGTTAAGAGATGTCACAAACCCAAGCGCTGCACTGCACAACACAAGGAGATTAGGGGCGCACACCTTGCAATGACACCCCCCCCCCCCCCCCTAACGCAAGTGATGGGTTTGAACTTATGACCAAGCTCTGATACCACTTGTTACAAGTGTGGTTGCCATTGCACCAAAAGATTGACCTGTTAATGCCCGATACAAACACTGGACTTATAGAATATACATGAGGTGGTTAAGCCATGTCACAAACCTGAGCGTTGCGCTACACAACACAAGGAGACCAAGGGCGCACACCTTGCAACACGACAATATTCTTATTCTTGTTCCAAAAGTGGGGCTTGTCCCTCCCATTTTATTCCTCTTTGTTCTCTTTGAATATCTTAATGACACCTTGTTCAATAAGGACTTTCTCTGTTTCTATTCCTTTCTCAATGACAACCTTGAAGGTAGACAAACAAGCTTTTCTTAGCTCATATCTAATATCCTTGTTAGCGTTTTGAGTGAACATTTCTACCATTTGTTTTTGTGGGATATCACAAAATCATCAACTAGCAAGACCTCTCCATCACCGTAATAATGAAGAGAAAGACCCCATTTTTTTGCTTAGTATTGCACAAGGTAGCTACTGACACATCTATTTCAATGTTATATGAGAAGCGTTGTATAAAAGCCTTTGCTAGATCACCCCATGACTTAATTCCAGGAGGAAGTTGGGAGAACCATTCCATTGCTTGTTCGCCTAAGCTTTGTGGAAACAATCTCATCAAATATGTTTCTTCTCTTGCTACCTCATTGCAAGTTGTGAAAAATTGTCTTATGTGTGCCTTAGGATCCCCTTTTCCCTTCTACTTATCAAATTTTGGTGTCACAAAATGTGGAGGGAATGGAGGCATTGGAATGATGCTATCAAATGTTAAGGATATATATCTTTCATTGTATATTGTTGCTTTGGTGTATTCATGTCTGCCATTTGCTTTTGCAAATCCTTGATTTGTTGTTGCAACTCATTCTTGGGTAGTGTCTTTTCTCTTTGAGCCAGTCCCATGCCTAAGCCACTCAGTGAAGGAGGAGGGATATAATGCGTATATAGATGGTATTGATCATAAATGTGTTCATATGGAGGAGGGACATAGTTATAGCTTGCATACATACCACTTGGTATGGCATTACAGTGAGGAGCACTAGGTCTAGATTGATACATGTCATTACCATGAGTATAGGAGGTATCATAAGAGTGATCTTGAGTATTGCCCCCAAATCTGACACGGGGTCTCCTCGTGTCATTATTTTGAGTATTGGATTGAGTGTAATTGTATGCATTGGTACGATCTTGGGTATCATCATGAGCATGTGTGGTGGTAGTTCTTCTCCACGGGAAAGGATGACTGCGGGGTTGTTCATGAGAGTTTCTACCATAACTGGCATGAGAATGAGTATATGTGTTTGGAATTTCAGGTTTTTGACATAGGGAGGAAGGTGACTCAATCACGAGATGCTCTCTCCTATTACCACCATTATTGGGCCTTCGAATCCTTGTATTAGATAGATTTGCTTGATTTGGATCATCCTCTAAATTTTGTGACATATCAAAATCATGGGGTAATCTTGTTCCATAACTTGTAGGAAATATTGTCTATCCCTCTTCATGATTTCTTGAACCAATTTATTAAAATGAGGATCCATGATAGTTTCCTCAACTTCTGCAGAATCCACAGATGCATTGTCATCGTCATTATCATTTCCATTGTTGTTTACATTGTCGTCATTGTCATGGTATGGTATACTACTTCAATTCTCAAATGGATTGTAAAATTTGTCTCCATCAAAATCATAGGTACTCATGTTTAAAGACCTTAAAGCTTCTTTGACTTCTCTTATAGACCTTTGTTAATGGGTTTTAACCATGGACTAAATTCTTGACCAAAATGAAAGGTAGGATGAAAAATGCAAAGACTATGGAAGACCAAGAGGTGTATGAAGTATAGATGAATCTAGGGTAAACTTGCAATGCACAAAAGTATAAGACCAAAGTATGTATGCAAAGAGATGATGGATCTCTTGATGAGGTAAGTTGACCTTGATTCAAGAAGACCAAATGGGACCCTGAGATGATAGATCTGATATGGGAACCACTTAGTCTTGTGTTGTAGTACGTTTGCAAAGTTTGATGAGGACAAGCAAAGTAACCTTTTGACTCAAATTTGGAAATTATGTATGAGGGTAATGAAAGTGAAGGAAAATGATTGACTATGTGTGACCTAGACAGGTTGACTGAAAAATGAAGCCCTATAAGAAGCACCCGTAGAAGCTCTTTGAATCTAAAAACTTAAGTCCTTTTTCTCTTGACAAATATTTTCCAATTTATTAGTTCTGAACACAGACGCAGTTTTAATAGACCAGACATGATTTCTAATCCCAGACGCAGTTATAGTAAATGTAGATGTAGTTTTCTAATGATAATGACAATTTTAGCTTGAAAGTCAGAGACACAATTTTGCTATGCACAGACGTGGAAAGAAAGGACGCAAACATTACTTTAAAGTGTTCTCTAGCAAATGTGATAGTAAACGTTTCTAATACCTAGACGTGATTTTGCTTTGCATAGACGCAATTTTCTGACACAGACATGGTTCTGAAAATGTTTTGCAATTCTATTCAATTATGAAGTTGTTGAATGTGACCTGTGAGATTTTGCCAAGATCAAAGACACAATGAAAATCACAAAAGAGAGACAATAGTTTGACAAGAACAAACTATATTCTCATCAATATGCAAAAGTGATCAACTGGATTAACCAATACAAGAGAGATGAGTCTGCTTATATAAGCAAGGCCAAATGGATATGTGAGCACACAATCATGACATGTGGCTCAATGAGAAACAAGGGTAGGTAGGGGCAGGTAAGAGAAATAATATAATAGTTTACAAGAGGTGGATCACCCATCAAATGTGGAATGTAACAACAAGATAAGACCACAAAAGGTGGAATTTCTTCTACAAGCATCATCCCTATGTGCACACTTCCCTAAGTGTCTCATATCCAAACTACGATGAGATGCATTATCCTAAGTCAACTTAAGTAAAGTGTAATTATATCCTAGAAGAATAAATAATTACTCCAACACCCCCCGTTAAGTGCAACTCAGGGGAATGAAGACTCAAGTCAACAATGCAAGATGGGTTTCGATTACGAGGCCATGATAGGTACCCATGTACAATATGCAAATGCAAGCAAACCTATGCAATTCAATTCCTCACAAACAAAGAAAGGGAGAAAACCCACTGGGAAAAAAATCCCCCCAAATAGAGAGATATATGTACAAAGAGATTCTCAAAGAAGAAGGACAAAACCTCAAAGAGGAAAAAGTCCCCCCCCTCCCCCCATAAGAGAGGAAGGAGAAGTCAGCTGACTCCCCTTGATGAAACATCCCGCACCCCCAAGAGAGCTCTTAGTACTTACTCTCAGTGAAGGGTTTGGTGAATATGTCTACAATCTGCTCTATTGTAGGACAATACTGCAAGTCAATTACCTGCTTCTAAATCAGCTCCTGAATGTAGTGCATATGACTCTCAATGTGTTTTGTTCATTGGTGTTGGATCGGGTTCTTCAAGATCACAATAGCACTTTGATTGTCACAATGTAGAATTATCGGTCGTGGAGTGGAGAACCCAAACTTTGTGAGAATCTACTGAATCCAAATAGCCTTAGTCATTGCATTAGCATTCCCCCAATAGTCAGCCTCATTCGAAGAGAGAGCAATAGCATGCTGCTTCTTACTTGGCCAACAAATAGGCCAGAACCAAGATGGAAGTTATAACTTGAAGTAGACTTACGATCATCAAGATCACCAGCCCAATCGAAGTCTGTGTAGCCAACCAAACATAGTCTTGTGTCTGCTGCATGGTGAATCCCATAATGATGTGTACCTTGGATGTAGTGTAAGATGCGTTTGGTTGATTTCCAATGAAGCTCATGTGGTTCTTGTATAAATTAGGAAACTATGCCAACCACAAATGAAATGTCAGGGCGTTTGTGAGTTGAATAGATGAGACTACCCACAAGCTAATCATATAATGTGGCATCAACTAGTGGAGTGGAGCACTTAGCCTCAAGCTTGACTCTTGAAAGAAAGGGAGTCGACGTAGGCTTACAATCAGCCATATGGAAGCGTGCACATAGATCAAGAGCATAATTGGGTTGTGAAAGTGTAATCCTAGAAGGTGGCTGTGAAATCTCTATCATGAGAAAGTAGTACAAAAGACCCAAGTCATTCATAGAAAATTTGTCATGCAAAGCAGATTTGACACTGCTAATGATGGATGAGGTGCTCCCTGTAATGATCAAGTCATCAACATAGAGCACAAGTATCAAATGTGAGTCATCTTGTTGGAAAATGTAGACATTCAGATCAGAATGACACCTGGTGAACTTTGTTGAGAAAAGAAAGGAATCCATCTTGGCATACCAAGCCCTGGGGGCCTACTTAACGTCGTAGATAGATTTCCTCAATCGACAAACCAAAGAAGAATCCTGGATGAAACCCTATAGCTACTCCATATAAATCTACTCATCAAGATCCCCATGAAGAAAAACACTCTTCACATCCATCTGATGTACATCCCAACCATGAGTTGTGGCAATAGCAAGTGTTAAGCGAATGGAGTTCATCTTGGCTATAGGTGCAAAGGTCTCAGTATAGTCAACACCTGGAACCTATGAGAAGCCTTTCGCAACAATTATAGCCTTATACTTATCCACACCACCTTTTGTTGTAAACTTGGTCCGATGGATCCACTTACATCGAACCATCTTTCTCCCCTTAGGGAGAGGAACTAACTCCCAAGTGTTGTTCCTCATCAAGGAACTATACTCTTCCTCCATAGCTTGGTCCCACTCAGGAACCCCTGATGCTTCCTGAAATGTCTGTGGATTGGAAGTGGTAGCAATGTATGCATGTGGAAGCTCCTGATGTTGTGATCGAATCCTCTAAGTATCTGAAGGATCCCCAACAAGAGAACCCGCTGATTCAAGTGTCTATCAAGCCCAATGAGGTCTAGGTGGAGGTGGAGGACAAGGCTCCTCAACTGCAAGTGGACCCTGCAGAGGTGTAACCTTGCGAGTAAGAGTTGAAGGAGTCTCATAATCTGAATGACTCTCATCACTAGCCAAAATAGAGGAAGGTGGAGGAGGAAGTGAGGCTAAGCTAGAAGAGATTTCCTTAAAATGAACACTCCTCTCAATAAACACCTCATGTGTCTCTGGATCCATCAATAAATATGCCTTAACACCCTCAGGATATCCAACAAAAATGCAAGGCCTACTCTAAGGTTCCAATGCCTTGCGATTCTATGAAGGAATGCGAGCCCATGCTAGACACTCAAAGACTCTGAAATGTCTCACAATTGGTTTCCTACCAACCCAAGCCTCAAAAGGAGTGATACCCTTCAAAGATTTGTGAGGAACTTGATTTTGGATGTGTGCGGAAGAATTGATAGCCTCTTCCCAAAAGGCAGGATCAAGAGAACGTGTGTATCATACAACTAGCCATCTCCTTGAGAGTTCTATTCTTTATTTATGCGACTCTATTCTATTACGAAGTGTAGGCAACTGAATGCTGAAGATCAATACCCTCAAGTATACAATACTCCTCAAGTCTATTGTTCACACATTCCTTTCCATTATCTATGTGAAGGATCTTGACCACTTTCTCTGATTACTTCTCCACATGAGCCTTGAAGGCTAGAAATCTGTCAAACACTTCACTCTTGTGAACAAGAAAGTAGACCCAAGTGAAGCAGGAGTAGTCATCAATGAAGGTGAGGACATAGCAGGCCTTCCCAAATGAAGGTGATGGAAATGGACCTACTACATCATTGTGAACAAGTTGAAGAACTTCAAAAGCTCTCCAAGATTTCCCCTTATCAAACTTCTCTTTGGGATGCTTGCCCATGGAACATCTTGAACATACACCCTCTGAAAAACTAATTTCAGGTAGACATGCGACCATGTCTTTAGTGCTAAGCTATTGAAGATAGCAGTAGTTGAGGTGACCAAACCACTCATGCCATAGCTTACTTTTTGAATTTGAATGAGTAAGCAAGGCCATAGAAGGAGATCTTGGCACAAAGTGGGAGATTGAATAAAGTCATGAATTATGATTGACTTGTCCCACTGCTACCAAGGCATCATTATCAAGTTCTTTTACCATAATTGAATCAGGTGTAAACTCAACCTTTTTCCCATTCCCATAGGGAGTGATTTGGTAGATAGAGAGAAGATTGGTGATCAAGTTAGCAACATAAAGAACATTCTCAAATGTTCCATCATCCATGGCAACCGAACCTTTCCCTTCTACCTCAACTTGTGTATCATCACCTATGTAAATGTGAGGTACCTTAGATGGCTCCAATGAATAAAATTTCTCCTTTGTAGAACCCATGTGATAAGAGGCACTTGAGTCAAGTACCCACTACTGTGAAGAACCTACTTTAGCCACAAATGCTTGCCCTTTTCCTTTAGACTATGAGGAAGTGGAAGGAGATGATTCTGTCTTGTTGTAGGCAGATGGCAAGGTGATGTTCTTCTTCTTAAGGAGATTTGTCAACTCATCAACTTGCTTGGTGTTGCAACGATGCTCATCATGACCATACTTCTTGCAATAAACACAAGTTGGTTTTTCCTTCTTAGGCGTGTTCCCCTTTTTGGAAGAGGATGAAGACTTGTCTTGTGATGGAGAGGATGATTGCTCTTTTTTCTATTGTGGCTTTGAATTAGATTGCTTCTACTTCTTTTTGAAACCTTTTCCTTGATTCCCTTGATTAGCCACCAAAGCCTTAGACTTTGAAGACTTGAGAATCCCCATGTTCAATAGCTTAGATAGTTCCAACATCAACATTTCTATGAAAGCATCAAATGTAGGCATAGTGTAGGAACTTCCCACTGTCAAGCGATGGGTTCGAAAGCTAGAAACAAATGTTGCATATTCAGATGGAAGATTGTCCAACAAGTTGAATATCAATTGAACATCCTTTTTGTCAATTCCACAATCCTTAAGCTTTGCTCTTAGCTCATTTGCCTTAGTGAAATAATATTGGATTGTATCAAAACTCTTAGGATCCAAGTTGGTGAGCTCATTGTCAATCTTGTAGCCTCTGATTTCATCAACTTGACCATACAATCCCAAGACTCTTTGATTGTTGTACACTTCTCAATGTGAAAAATGAGGTCATATGATACATATTTTCTCAAAGTTCCAAGAGCCATGCAATTTTTAGTGAGCCATTCTAATTGAGCATTAGGATCAACCTTAGGATCTGTTGGTGTTGTTATTGTCCCATCTATGTAATGCGTGAGTCCTTTTTCCATTAGTTTACTCCATACTTTAATTTTCCATGATGCATAGTTATGTGGAGTTAAGGGTGGAAATTTATGAGGAACCGTAGGAACAAAAATGAAATAGCACAAGGAAAGAGAGGCACAATCACACAAGACACCCCCCCCCAAATTCACTCAATCAAAGACCCCCCCCCAAAATTTAAAAAAAAATAATGATGATTTGGCACTTTATACTTAGTGCGTGTACAATGGGCCACTTGCAAAAAATGGAAAAGTGGACTTTTGATTTCAACTTTACAACTGGCTCAAATAGGCCAAAAGAGACTCAAACTAATAATGTAAGAGATCTAAACTAAGATCCAAGCAAATTACAAGTACCAAGTATGCCAAAAAGGACCAAGTTTTGAAATTACAATTTCTACCCAATTTAAGTGAAAAACTGATAGCACCACGTGAAAGTAGACGAAAAATTATGCACTTAAAAAAAAAATGGCACTTGAAAAGGAGGTTGTATGAGCCCAAACGAAGCCTTTGAAGTTGCAAAATAGAGGACTGGACATGTATAGTAGTGAGAAACTGGAAATTCTGAAAAATCTATCCACCAAAATAAATAAAAAACCACACCACTGTGGAGAGCTTGAAAAATTAGCTCAAATAAAAATAAAATTGCACTGAAAAAGGCCTCAAAATGACCAAGATACGAGCCTTCAAAGTTGAGCTGCAAATTCTAAAACTCAAATGGAGAGGGGATCTAAATTTTTCAAAAAATGTTGATGTAATGTTGACATCATCAAAATGCTATGTTAAATGTGATGATCATATGATCGTTGCAAAACCGTCACACCCCCTTGCTGATTGTACGAACAAGATGATGTGGCACTATACGAATTTTGATGTGGCAGTACAGTCAACTGACATGGCACTGTGCGACATATGACCTGTCACTGTACGAAAGATTACATGTCAGATGACGTGGCTGTCTGTGGTACTGATTGGGCGCTTATGTGGTTGCCAACTCAGACTAAGGTAGGCTAATGTGAGTTCGCCATGTGGTGGTGAGTTGGTGCCAATGATGATGTTGACTAGTCTTGGGGGCCTGCATGGCAGAGGGAGGGACTGTCGCGTGGCGCACAGTGGATCTCACGTGGCAGATGCAGTGGCGCCCGCGTGGAGCGGCAGTGCTCGGTGGCAGCTGGCATCAGCAGAGTTGGTCGTAGACGAGAAGCAGTCGAGCGGTGACTACGGGATGGGAGCTTCAGGTAGGCGACGACTGAAGTACGGTGGCTAGCGAGCCTGCACAAGTTTGCAGGTGCAATATGATCAGGGGGTGGGGTCAACGTACCCCCCCCTTTCCCGAAATGATATTTGATTTTTTAATTTTTAAATAAAAACTTTGACACTGTTGTATTTTTTTAAAAAAAATCTGCGAATTAAAATAAAAGGGATATAAAATAAATTCGCAAAAAATTAAAAAATAATAATTTTATTTTTTGGCAAATCCGTACCGTACTTATAGCTGATTTGGCTAAAAAAATCCTCCAATGCCCCAAAATGCACTTTCACCAAATATAGGGGAATTTATACTTGATTTTTAATGGAAATGGCCTCCCAGACGCACTAGTGAGGTTGAAAACACTCTAGGACGCCTCCAAAACAAACAACACCTCATATCTGAAAAAGAGCCCTTCCAAAATGTCTCCCAAAAACTAATCAATGAAGCCCCAATGGCTCTGATACCATGTGAGATTTTCCCAAGATCAAGGGCACAATGAAAAGCACAAAAGAGAGACAATAGTTTGACAAGAACAAACTATATTCTCATTAATATGCAAAAGTGATCAACTTAATTAACCAATACAAGAGAGATGCGTCTTCTTATATAGGCAAGGCCAAATGGATATGTGAGCACATAATCATGACATGTGGCTCAATGAGAAACAAGGGTAGGTAGGAGAAATAATATAATATTCCACAAGAGGTGGATCACCCACCGAATGTGGAATATAACAACAAGATAAGACCACAAAAGGTGGAATTTCTCCTACAAGCATCATCCCTATGTTCACACTTCCCTAAGTGTCTCATATCCAAACTACGATGAGATGCATTATCCTAAGTCAACTTAAGTAAAGTGTAATTATATCCTATAAAAATAAATAATTATACCAACATGACCAAATCTCAATGTTTTGACTTTTAGTGGCAAGAAAACACAATAGAATAGTGAAGACCCAATGTGTGAAGGTGTTTTTGTCCAGAAATGATAGTGTGTTTCAATTTCAAGTGTGATTGTAAAATGTCCTTGTTTGTTTTGCATACACTTGGAAGACACGACAGACACAATGTTTGTTTAAAATGTTTGATTGACTCTTTGATGAATGAAGACAAGCACAAATCCTAAGGCTGGCCAAGACAATAGTTGTTTGATCTCACTTGGTTTCCCAACTACGCTTATTCAGAGCGGATAATTAGATGCTTGACCCCACTGGCTCCCCTCCACAACACTCACTTCTCCGAGGTAGCCAAGCACCAGTCCCCATTAAAATTCCCCATGGTGAACTTTGTATCTCTACTAAGAATCGTAAGAATGTGAGATGACATCAGAGGTATGACCTCCTATACCAACAACTAGAAGGTTTTTGGATTCTAACACAAAAAGGTATCTAGTAAGGCCATCTATTCAAGTGACTATAATCAGCAGTGTGTTACACTTTGTTAAATGGAAGGCCTCTAAGCCCGTATAGGTTACGCTCTATAGGGTTAATGGGGAGTCATAATGTCATTATAGCAGCATGTAACACTCGTTGCTTGCAACTTTCATCACAAACACTTTTATTTATAGTGGCTTGGAAGAGCTTGGATTTAGCTCGTTACCACTTGGGTCATTCCCTCTCACTTGGCCTTATGAGCTACTTAGGAGGTAGGCCCTCTAAAAGGTAAAACACAAAGAGCCTATTGCTCAAGACATAAAAGGCACTTGTTAATTTTAGAGCACCAATTGAAGTGTTTTTTAGACTAAAAAAGACAAAGCAAGCAATTTAAAAATCAAATCTTTGCCAAAGGTCCTGCACCAAACTTGTTAGTAGTTTTAAAATAATACCCTTCTGCAAGCACACTAGGTAAATTTTAAAAATCCCAAAAGACTTTATGAAATAGGGGCCTTCGACAAGATGTTTTTCTCCCTTTTAAACAGCTGCACCACTTCGTTAGTTGGATCAAAAGAGGTTAGCTCCAAAAACCAAATCTAAAAACCCTAAATGAAAGCGAAAATGCAAAACTGAAAAACACATACGTAGCTATACCAGACACAGACGCAAAAACAAATCATAGACGCGGATAGAAAGGATGCAAACATACTTTCAAGAAATTAGGCCCTGTAAATTTAACGAAGAAGCACAAACATGACAAAAACCTGCACAAACATGAGATCTGGG
This sequence comes from Cryptomeria japonica, assembly GCF_030272615.1. Classification (NCBI taxonomy): domain Eukaryota; kingdom Viridiplantae; phylum Streptophyta; class Pinopsida; order Cupressales; family Cupressaceae; genus Cryptomeria; species Cryptomeria japonica. The sequence continues at coordinate 453,088,450 of NC_081415.1, forward strand.
CAAAGACGCGAAAACTAGACTCACATACGTGATTTCATAAACCTGCACCCTGCAAAATTGACTGAAAAACCTGCAAAATAGAAAAACGCGACAAACGACAACACAGACACGGAAATAAATCAAAAACATGATTAGATGTGTCACAGAAATGACTTTGAGATAACGGATTTGCAAAAACAACATGAAATAAAAAATGCAGAAAGAGTAGTCACATACGTGGAAAGAAAACACAGACACGATTAGATCTATCGCAAAGTAGACGCAAAAAAATGCAGAATCGTCACAATGTCAAACCTGCAACTTTTAAAAACACAAATTTGCAAACAAGATGTCAAAATAAAAAGGGACAAGGGTCCCACCAGGCGTGCCAAAATGTATATGGTGAAAAGTGAATAATAGAAACAACAATATTGAAAGACTAACAAAGATCCAACCACAAAACCCTAGCCTAATAATGAAAAACATCCACCATACACAAATGAAGATACCTAAGACCATGCAAATAAATAAAATAAAACAAGATATACCATTCACATATCTCATAGGGTTTTAATCTCCATTGATCTTGTTTGATATATTTGCTTTCAAATTTTATGTGTGCACAAGAGCTCAACAAAGAATGGAAATATGGTTGATAGCTTGGTTGCAAGAAGGCTCGATTCTGTCATTAGGGGATTAGATGATTAGGGTTGATAATGAAAGAAGCAATCTCTTATATAGAGAACACTGTAAGAAATGAAGGGATAAGATTAAGAGGTATAAAGATAAATGGTCGGCTAGGATTAAAGGGTAGGTAGAGAAAATAACTAAATGATAAAGGGCTAGGATTAAGAAAATGTTGGACATATATACTTCTGGATGTGGGCAGAAAATCAGATCTAAATTATTCATATTCAATACTTCTGAAATGGTTTCTAACAACATTATCCAGACATTGGGCTTTCCAGTGGATTCTCTTCCATCATCGTACTTGGGTATCCCTTTCTTTATGGAGCAGGGAAACCTTCTTTTTGGAATTTTGTGATTAATAGATTAAAAAGAAAAATTTATGTGTGGAAAGCTAGATGGTTATCTCTGTCAGGCAGAATCCTTCTTGTCAAAACTGTTTTGGCTACAATTCCAAAGTATTACATTTCAGTCCTTCAAGCCCCAAAATCTATTGTTTCTCATATCAAGAAAATTATTCAGAATTTTATTTGGAAAGGTAATCTTTCGGAAGATAAAAAGATCCCACTTGTGTCTGTCAACAAAATGACTCTAAGCAAATCTACGGGCGGGGTTGGTCTGCACGATCTTTCAAAAAGGAATAAGGCCTTTGGGAGAAAATTGGTTTGGAATATTTATGAAAAACCACATTCTTTGTGGTGTCAAATTATGCAAGCAAAGTATTTAGATACTCCTACCCCATCATGTATATTTACTATCCTTGATCCTCCATCAGGGTTTGTAGTTTGGAACTTCATGATGGATTCTAGGAATGTGATCACTAGATATTTATCGTGGCAAGTACATAATGGCAAAGATGTCAACTTTTGGCATGATTCATGGAATGGTCTTGAGGAATCCCTAGTAGATGTGATCCCTATATTTACTACTCATTGGGGTTCTCACCTTTATGATTACATAGAAGATATCGAGAAGTCTTCAAATCGTGTCATTTGGAAGAAGTAAGCTCTACTCCCAATCTCCCCGGGTCAAAAGCTAAAATTTTCTTTGATTCTCAAGACCCACATTATCTTTATCTCTAATGGTTTGGACAAATTGATATGGTGCCTTGTGAAGAATGGAAATTACTCTATCAAGGAAGGGTATAAGGCAATTCATTAGATGTCTGTTCAATCCTATTCACAAAGAGCCTATAATTTCTATTGGAACAACAATGTTCTTCCCAAGGTAGGGATATTTGCTTGGCTTGCTCTACATAAGAGAATACTCACCAATGAGAGACTTGTTAAATTGAATATTGCACATCCATTTGCTTGTGTACTTTGTGGTGAGCACGGTGAAACGTTAGATCACCTCCTCCTCCAATGTGATTTTGCTCACTATTGTTGGATGTTTGTGCTGGATAAGTTTTCCTTTAGCATCCCTCTTCCAAATAATGTATGGGATTTGTTCCAGTCATGGGTAGTCTTATACTCATCCTCTCTTTTTGCATATCTTTGGAAAGTGATCCCATCCATAGTAGTATGGTCACTTTGGTGGGAAAGAAATAAGCATATTTTTAAAAAGCAAACATTTCCTCTGTCCGATGTTTTCAATTATATTGAAAAATCAGTATCAGAATTAGTTAATGCTCATGTTTCAAATCAGTTCAATTCAAATAGGGAATTTACTTCTTGGGATGGTCAAGTTATTAATTGTTGGAAGGGTATTTCTATTCCTGTATCACCTTTTCTTCCGAGAGTGAGAATTAGTAAAATTGATAGAAATAAAGTGAAATGGTGTCCTCCAAATTCAATGCATTTCAAATTGAATTTTGATGGCTCCTCTAGAGGGAACCTGAGTGATGCAAGGATAGGAGTATGCATAAGGGATCACACAGGATGTGTTTTTTCTTTGAAATATGCTTTTATTCCACCGGGTACTAACAACTTTGCAGAGGCATATGCTTTACTTGAAGGCATTCTACTAGTAAAAAAACTGAACATCTCTTATATTCACATTGAAGGCGATTCAACTATTATTATCAATGCTTGCATAAAGAGAAATATTGACAATTGGTATATAAGATATTTACTTGAACACGCATAGACACTTATTGATACATTTGCAAACTTTACCATTTCACATGTGTATAGAGAAGGGAACCAGGTTGCAGATCATTTGGCAAATATGGGAAGTTCCAAGGTGGAAATTAATATGATGGGTCTGAATTGTGATTTCGATTCTTATCCAATTCTCAAGGGAAAATTTTTGGAGGATATGGGTATAGGATAATATTTCATATAGCTATGTAGTGGTCTTTTTCATAATGATATAAATTCGTATGTGTGGTATTATAAGTGTAGGGTCCTGTGGTTTTGCTATATCTATATGATGTGAATGGATATTGATTTGAGAAGCGTGCTAGATTGCAAGTTGGATAAATGCATAAGGAGACATATTGTGGATTGCTATGTAAATGTGTACAACTCTCGTGATGTTGGTTCGGACTTCACCTTGTTCAATATATTTCAGAAAGCATTTGATATTGGGGGATGATTTGTGGCACTCGATATTCTCGATATTATAAGATATATTGTATTTTTTGGCATATTAGAGATTTAAGTCTCTCAACCTTTCTATGTATTGTAGAGCAAGGATCAAAGTTTTTCTTACTGTTCTTTTCTCTAGGAGCTCTTTGAATCAACTTTTGTAAGAGAAATATATATATATTAAGTGGCACTGCCACCTTTTTTCAAAAAAAACAAAACTAAATGACAAAGGGGGTAGGTAAGAGAAGAATTAAGAGATAAATGACACGTGTCATGGGTAGAAAAGGCTAATGAATTAATTAAATAAATAAAGATTTATTTAATTAATAGAGGAAGTGGGATCAATTAAATAAATAAAATATTTATTTAATTTAGGGAAAGAACAATTTAAATAAATAAAAGTATTTATTTAAATGGGGAAAGGCTTACAAGAGGATTAATGAATTAAATAAATAAATAAAAGATTTATTTAATTAGACATGACAATTTTAGGTGTCTACACTATTCTCTACCCATCTCCATATAAATTTTTTTAATGCTCATTTGCAATACTCTTTTCAATCCTCCCATGATCTCAAACACATGTTTTCACCTCTTTTTATATAACTATTGATGTTGGTACATTCTCCTCCAATACTGTAAATGCACAATTGGGAGTCACTACCACCATCATGGCTATAACCTGATCACAACCATAAAGTAATATAATCATTATGATAATACAACAACCTTAGAATATAGCGTAGAAAATTGCATGATATTCACCAAAAAAAAAATTTATTGAAAACAATTTAAAAAAACTTTCACGCGAATGAAATTTGGCTGGTGTAAATCTAGATTTCACAATCTTTGTTAATACTCTCCTTGCCTTTGCTAAAATTGAAGCTTTGAAACAATGTATGGACATCCATAAAAACATTAGAAGACAACACCTGAAAGACATGCATGCAAAAATGCACAAATATAGATAAGGAAAAGGAAATTTTTGAATTGAGTGCTTTTTCAAATAAATGATATTGATGGCATAAAACCAAGAAGAGTATGTAAGTTTTTCATGGCTTATTGTTACACTCAAAATGTGAGGTTTCTATAGACTACCCAGAAAACAACAAACTTCATCCTAAAAAATCTCACCCTTAAAGACATGGTTCTTTACTAGGATTTCAATGCTCCTTGTGAGGAAGGCTATCAACCCAAGGATATATGTATTGATTCCATAGTCACATCTGGACTGTTGGAATTGGGAAAGTATGTGGGGAAAAGTTATATTGATGTAGGGGTTAAGCTTATGGAGGAGCTCATGAAATATAAAGTAGATGGGAAAAGTGTTATAATGGTGAGAAATTAGGGTAAGGGTTAAATTAAGATGATAAAACCACTAAATGTCCTAATTTACCATTACATTGAGGAGGACCAAAATCTAATAGATCTAGCCTTAATAGATCTAGGTTCTGATAAGATTTCAGGCCTCTAAGATGGGCCTCTATCCTCCTTTAATTGAATTGAAATTGAATTGTTGAAGACTAGGGCAAGATAGTGAATTATTAGTAAAATCCGATAGAAACAACAAGCTACATATGTCATATGGAGCCACCAACTTGGATCTAAGCAAAAAATTATGATTTGGATCTATTCCTAGAAGTTCAACCTTGTTTTTTGGGACCAGGTAGTATCAATTCGCCATGGTCCTCTAAATTTCTCGCGATCAAAAGCTAAACTTGTTTGTCTCTGCAAATCCTATCGATTCTCTTGAACACAACTTTGTACCTATTCTTGCACATAGAGAAAAGTGAGAAATTGTTGGGAATAGGGGTTTGCCTTAGGTCAAACCTCAGTTTTGGAATTAACCATGAAATTAAATTAAAATGTAAACATGAAGTAGTGCAACTTGAAAATACTTTCCTTTTGAGGGAAAGGCTGAAAATGAATGAAAATGATATACCTTTAATGAAGTTTTGTTTGTCTTCACAAGGAATTAGGGTTTGATGTAGATAGTCTTCACAAAACATGGAACATGAATGCCATCTCCAATGCTTGAATCTTGACTTTATTTTTTCTCCAATGCTTGATAGAAGATTGATTGCTTGCTCACATGAATGTGGGATCTCAATTTTTCTCTCTCGAGTTGATTATGAATTTAATATAGAATTGAAATGAGAGGGGTAGACCTCCTTTTATACTTGCTTGTTGAAAATCTAATTAAATTTTTTGACCCAAGTTGACATGAGATCTACTTTCCCACTCTCGGAATGTGACCATTAAGAGAGGCCAATTTGGTGTCCTATTGAGGATCTTAGGTGTATATGCCTTGGTCTTGAGAGGCCTAGGGTGTGGGCACCATGGTCCTACAAGTCAAATCCCAGACAAAAGGGTAAAACTGGTGAAAATGTGAAAAGGTAGCATGAATGAAGGGTGTGAGCGAAATCAGTGCTCCAGTCGTACCTTAGAGGATAGAACACTAAAGTGAGGCCTCTATGAGGAGAAAATTGTAAGAGTACAATTTAGGATGTTACATTAAACCCCCACTTTAGCAGGATTATGAGACTAAGCATACTCATGGTAAAGTACAAATGTTTGCATTGAAAATTTTTAGCAATATGTCAAAGAGACAAGACACACTTAGCCCCCAAGGACTTTAGGATCTTACCATTCCAATACCAAGATAAAGGGGACATCATAAGAAAGAGGAAAGAGAGAGAGAGAGAGAGAATCATGACTACTAGCCTAGTAAGGTTTTCTTAATATGAGTCATGAAAAAATACATACCAAATTACAAAGCAAAAGGATTAGTTTGCAAACTAACTCAAGTATCGAAACATGTTGTTGCATGTGCATAAAGTGTAACATTGAGCGGAGTGTATGCCCCCATATTAAAGTGATTGCATACACCTTATCAAGAGAATGTTTTTTAAGGTAGCATGCAACCAAAAGACAAGCACATTACTGCAATGGCATGCCCCCAAGAAAAAGACAAATCAAAGGATAATGGTCACAAGAAATATAAGGGGTCCACTAACTCTAGGGTCAGTATGATCTTATGATAAATAATTTATATCATGAATATTCATATTGAAATGACCTCATCCCTCAAAGGTAGTGGAATTACAAGAACGATGGAAGAAGGGAATATGTGTCTTTTGAGTCAACATAGAAGAGACTAAAAGAGATCTCAATGTTTTGCATCATCCCCAAGCAGACAACACAAGGGACAACAAATAGAAGAACGTCGCAACATATTTGGTCTCTTTATTACCTTTCACTAATATAGTAACAAGGATCATCTAAAGAGAACCTAACATAACACAAACACACATCACATGGGGGACACATAACGAAAAAACAAGAGAGGACAACAAATCTATGGCATGAATGAAGCTAATCAAGAAAATTATCCACCTCCCAATCTTGTTAAGCATTGTTTTGGGAAGGTGGAAAAGATGCAAGAGGAGAAAATTTGAGCATGGTAGATGGAGCTACTGCAAGTTCCTAACAAGGACCATGCTTTAATGATGAGTCACTAGGATCTAGTATTAATGCTTTTAAAAAATATTTAGATGGATCATTATCAACATCAACAAGTTCATACATATCATTAGAATCATTAGAATCAACATTGTTAGCATGAATGACATCAATATCCATTTCATCGTTAAGATTAATAAAAATAGGATCTCTCACATGAAAAGAGCATGAACCATAATTTTTCTTAAGCATTTTTAATCTTCGTGAGTTCTCTCACACGACAACATTTGGTATCTTTGGGGAGGAAATGGTTTGGGAAACAAGTTCATGAGCCTTAGCACGATTTATTCATCAACGGTCTCTTGCACAACATTTTCTTTTAGTTTTAGCCGAGGGATGTGAAGGTTGAGGATCAATTTACATAGGCTTTTTTTCTCCCTCTAAAGGAGGAGAAATAGGAGAAGGTCTACTAGGTTGGGAAATAGGAGATGCTAAGCGCTCTCCTTTGTAAGATGTAGGAGGCAGGATTGTGGCATATATAGGAGAAATAGAAGGTGTGGGAAGAATACCAGGTCCATCACAAGGAGGAGGAATAGGTATAGGGTATCTATGATTACTCAAAGATAATATCATCTCATTTTTCCACTTTTGTTAAGATAGAAAAAGAGCATCACTTCGAGGCTTTAGAGGCTCATATGGTTTAGGCCAAAAGTAATCAAGGGTGAAATTTTCACACCTCGTCATGGGTTGGTACATGATATGATTAATTTTTATTGTAGTGTCATTATGGGGTAATTTTAGACATTTATGAATGGTAGAAGGGATCACTTTCATGGAAGAGAGCCAAGGATGTCCCAACTTCACATGAAATTGATCCGATGTAGGAATGATAGCAAAATTCACATCTAAGCACTTAGTACCAACCTCAATGGGAAGAGTAATAGAACCAATAGTAGGGAAAGAGGAACCATCATACACCTTGAACATAACATCAAATTTATCATATGTTACTTGGTGTAATTGTAAAGTATAAAGATATCCTTTAGTGATCATATTCACCATACACATTGGATCAATGAGTACCCCTCATGAGAGTTTTCTTTTTATCTTTGCAGTGTTATATAGTGGGCCATCAAGTGCATCAATAGTATCACTATGATAAAAGGTAATGCATAAGTCCTTAGGAGGTGTAGGTTTTCCAACAAGATTCACAACATTATTAGACTCAATGCCAAGATCATCAGGAGAATATGCAAGAGGCTCGGACTCAACCACATTAGTAGAGTGGGAAGGCAAAAGGTTAGTGAATATTTGGAGAGATTTTGATTAGGAGGAGCTATGGATTTATTTCTTTGTCATTCACACTAGCTATAGATATGGTATTTTTATCAAGTGGCTTGATAAGAGGAAGTTTCAACACATTATTATTTATCAATCTTGACATTAGACTATGCAAAGACTTAGAAAGAGGAGTAAATTCTTTTATAAAGTATTTGGATAAAGGGGCCACACCTTATGTCATGGTTGTCACTTGAGTATTGATGTTGTCATTTATCTTAATGTATCCCTTGTTTAATTTAAACTTCACAAAAGATTGTTGAACACTTTCATTCTTATCAACCAGAGCCATTGAAGGAGATGATTCAAATTGGCTCACTTGAAGTTGAAAATTATGAAGCATTGCACAGATCTACATAAAGGAAGTAATCTTAGAAAAGAGAAGCTTAACCCTAATGTCTTTTTCTAAATAGTAATGAAAATTCTTTGAACATCTTGATCAGGCATAGGATAAGCAATTTGAGAATACAAATGTTTATATCTACCAATAAAATCAGTGACTTTCTCTTTAACTCCTTGCTTGCAATGAATCAAATCAATCAAAGTAATTTTAGGACCAATATTATTGTGAAACTATTGAACAAAAGCATTAGCTAATTGTTGAAATGATGTAATATAATAAGGAGGCAAAGAACAATACAATTTCAAAGCTTTATCCCTAAAGGTTCAGATAAACAATTTAACCATGTCTTTGGTAATGAGAAAAAGCACTACACAAAGTTTGAAGTGTTTTCACATGAGTAAAGAGGTCACTTTTTCAATTGTAGAGCTCCAATTGAGGGACTTCCATATTCTTAGGAGGGACAACATGGGCAATGTCATCAGATAATGGGCTCACTACATCAAATGTGGTCACATTAAACTTGGATTGGGTAATGGAAGCTAATTGTTGTTGTAAGGATAAGTCAATTCGAGCTAAGTTATTGATGGTTGCTTTGGTGGATGGATTGAAATTAGACATATTGGATTGTGATGGAGGAGTAACATTGTTGTATGTGGGTGGAGGTTGAGAGTAAGGAGGTGGAACACTATGGTATGTGGGTATGGGAGATGATTGGGATACAAATGGAAGACTCGCAGAAGGAGGTATATAAGGATTTTGATTAATGAGATTGCCCCCATGATTAACATGTGTAGGATGAACATTTTGTGTGGAAGTATTCATGATAGAAGATGTAAACATAGGCACACTAGGCATAGGAATGGAATGATTAGCTTGAATAGTTGGTTGAGAATAACCAAGGACTTCAACAAAACTTTTGATAGGCATGATATTAGTGTCAAGAATACGAGCAAGGTCACACAACAAATTAACACCATTTTTATCACTTTTCACCATTCTTTTTAATCCTTCAATCAATGGGATTGCCTCACTTTTTGGGTATTGTTGACTCATCCATTGTTGAAGATTTTCAAAATCATTGCCAATCTTCTCCAATTGGTCAATGGTAACCATAGTTAGTGATTCATCCTCATCATGAGATTTATGAAAATAATGAGGATAAATGACATCATTTGTTGGGTTGGATAAAGCACCAACATTCTCATGAAATAAGTTATCCAAATTACACTCCATATCCTTAGTAATTAAACCTTGGGAATGTTAGGATTCCCAAAGATACTGAGAGGGGGGGGTGAATCAGTATCTAACCGGTTTATAGATTTTCTTGACTTAAAACATGTAGAGCATATTAATACTATGTACCGGTAAGCAGAAAGTAATGCAATAAACAGAGATAAAAATAACCACATGAAAAACACACCATAACACAAGGATTTAACGAGGAAACCTGGTGTGGGAAAAACCTCGGTGGGATTTGTGACCCACAATATTCACTTACTTTCCAATAAGAGAATATTACTGCTACAAGAGGGGCCTGCACATGTAGGAAGGCCAACTGCCTAGAGCTCACTGCTCAAATACAAAATAGGAAGTCTCACTGACTTACAAAAATGGATTATACAAATCCAGTGTCTTGTACTGCTTCAAAATAGCATCTACAATGTCAGATCCAGTACCGGTTTCTGCTCTGCTTCTTACATAAACCCTTAACCTATAATTCGCATAATATGTCTGCCTTATTTTGCCTAAATATATTCCTCTATCTTACTTACAAATGTTCTATAATGACCTCTCTTGTATAAGAGTCATTTTACAACTTGCCAAGTCGACTTACAATGATATTTACAAATAATAAACAAAATATATTACAACAAAAATCCTGTCGGCCTTTGTGCCGGTATGCTTCCTTTCACTGCCGGTGTCGGTGATGTGAGTGCCGGTGTAGAGTTTGATCTTGCCGGCGAACTATCTTGTTGGTGTCATAGGATTGTAAGGTTGCCATCAATGACAAAACCTTCAATCACCTACAATGTCTCATTTGATTGTGCATATGCCAATAGGGAAGTCATAATTATACTTCTTCTCACAAGAATATTGTGGGTAAGACTAATGGTAACAAAACTCATACACAAAAGGAGAGAAATTTGATTGCACGGATTAAAAATTATGATTAAGCAATACAAAATTTTGTAAAAGTGATTAATTAACCAATCAATTTGCAATTTGATTTGTGAATTTGAAAGATAAATGCCTCTAAATCATAGCATAACATGTCATAAATATTAGATCTGAAAATAGACTTGAAAAATTATACAACCCACAAGTGAATATTTAGAATTATAAATCAGGGTTTTGTAAATTTAACCTCTAAATTTATGTAATTCAATTGAAAAATGAGATATATGAGTGCAAATTTGTATTTTAAAATGCAAAACAATTAGATCTGAGACAATGAATCCAAATTAGGCAACCCACAAGTTCAATTTTAGAATTATAAATTACAGTTTATGTGAAATTAACCTCTAAATTTATGTAATTCAATTGAAAAAAAATCTTGTAAGTGTAAATTAAAATTTAAAAATGCATAAACAATTAGATTTTAAGGTCACAAATCAGAAATTAAGGTGCAAGAAGTCAGGTTCACCAAAATGTAATGGTGATAAATTAGGGTTAGGGTTAAGATAAGATAATAAAACCACTAAATGTCCTAATTTACCATTAGATTGAGGAGGACAGGAATCTGATAGATCTAGCCTCGATAGATCTAGATTCTAATAAGATTTCAGGCCTCCTAGATGGAGCTCTATCCTCCTTTAATTGAATTGAAATTGAATTGTTGAAGATTAGGGAAAGATTGTAAATTATTGGTGAAATTTGATAGAAACAGTAAGCAACAAATGTTGTATGGGGCCACCAACCTGGATATAAGCAGAAGAAGATGATTCAGATCTATTCCTAGAAGTTCAGTCTAATTTTTCGAGACCAAATAATATCAATTCACCATGGTCCTCTAAATTTCTGCGTTGCCGAAAGCTAAACCTGTTCATCTCTATGAATCCTATCGATTCTCCTAAATGTAGCTCTGTACTTATTCTTGCACATAGTGAAAATGAGGAAATTATTGGGAATAGGAGTTTGCCTTAGGTCAAACCCCGATTTTGGGATTTACATTGAAATTGAATTGAAAATGTAAATGAAGTACTGCAGTGAAAATACTTTCCTTTTGAGGGAAAGGCTGAAAATGAATGATATACCTTAATGGAGTTTTGTTTGCCTTCACAAGGAATTAGGGTTTCATGTCTAGATAGATTTCATAAAGCATAGAACATGAATGTCATCTCCAATGCTTGAATCTTGACTTCACTTATGCTCCAATGCTTAATAGAAGACTAATTGCTTGCTCACTTGAATGTGGGATCTCAATTTTTCTCTCTTGAGTTGATTATGAATTTGAATTGGGATTGAAATGAGAGGGGTAGAACTCCTTTTATACTTGCTTGTCAAAAATCTAATTAATTTTCCAACCTAAGCCGACATGGGATCTAATTTTTTGCTCAAAATGTGACCGTTAAGAGGGGCCAATTTGGGGTCCTATTGAGGATCCCAGGGCATATACATCCTAGTCCTGAGAGACCTAGGGCATGGGTACCATGGTCCTACGCCTTGGTCATGCAAGTTGGGGTCCCAGACAAAAGGGTCAAACTAGTGAAAATGTGAAAAGGTGACATGAATAAAGGGTGTGATCACAATCAGTGCTTCAGTCAAGCCTTAGAGGATGAAACGCCATAGTGAGGCCTAAGCAAGGACAAAATTGTAGGTGGGTACAATTTAGGATGCTACAGGCGTATATAATATTCCTACAATGCTTCTCAATAGAACCAAGTTTTATAGCCAACACCATTTCAACAATGCTCTTATCTATGGAGATTATCACTTTCTAGGGGTACTTCTCAGATTGTCTCATTATACCAAAGTTCCCACTCTTATTTGATTGTGATTTTTGTCTCATTTTAAGCACTTATGGATGAGATTGACTTACTTTATGAACAAATTGTGCATTTTAAAATTGAAGTGTAATGCAAAACACCTAGAGAGAGTTATTTTTTTACTAATTTTCTACCCTACAAGTTTTAGTAACATTTAAATTGAATACAAAATGAGAATAAAAATAGATCACTTAACAAAAAATGTCATGCCAGTGATCTCATTATAATAACAATTTTCTTGGAGAAATCAAATACAAGAACTGAAAAACCAATTAATTTATTCTTGAACTATAATCAAAAGCGCAACTATCATAATGCAATTTCACAATATTTAAAAGAGAAATGTGATATAAGATGATGTAGAAATGCCTCCCTATTTGTAATGGGATGCAAAATGATTCTATTGGGATGCATGAATAGATTATTCATGTCTACATACAACTGCGCATGTGTGCCCTTTCGAAAAAAATGGGATATGGTAGCTTTAAAGTTAGAAAACATACTTTATTGCTTCAAATTTGAAAGTTGTCATTTATATGTCATATCTTTGCAAGTGGAAGGATGATAAACGACAAGGATGTCAAATTTAATGCTTTTAGTTTTTATTGATGGAGGTTTTTACATCCATATGTGAGTGAAACATGTCTCTCAATGTAATTAATATAAATATTAATTATAGTTTACTAATATTGTGAATCTAAAGTTAATTCAAATATTAAATTTGTATATTAGATATTAATTTATTATAAAATTAATCTAATAACACAACAAATTAAAAACGTATTAAATATATTAAATTGCTAGGAACATAATATATTATTAAACTATATTCTAGATTATATATTAAAAATATATAATCTAAAAATATAGTATAATATTTTAATCAAAATATTAATATATATCATTTTATAACATTTGTTATAAAAATACATATATTAATTTTAAGAGTGTATTTTTTTATTTATTTTTTTATCGATAAAAGGCCGAGGCCAAAGAATTTTATTAATTTAAAAAATAGATAGATTTACATTTACACCTCCATTCGCTGTGGGCACCGGTAGGAAAGAATGGAGGGAAGAAAACCTCCGGTCTAGCCTAGATCCCTCAAGGATCAGAAAAAATTAAGAATGCGATACAAGATCACAAAGGAAACTTGTCCAAAATAATGAAGATTGTATGTAGAAATCCTCTGTGTAAAGTTGAGCAGCAGATTGCCCATCTCTTGGGATGATGCTGCCATTTGTGGGCGACAGTTCTTGCTATTCCTGAAACACAGGGTTAAGCATACTCTACTCCTTATTCTGCACAAAATCTTGAGAAAATCTCTCACCAGAATGTTAGAAAAAGGAAAACCGAACAGATCAACTTATACAATATATCATACCTGCCTGGATGGTCACCCTGTTAGGATACACAGCTCAAAATATTAGTCTCAAAAAATCTCCAGAAACATAATGCGAGAGTGATTGCCCATTGAATAGCATAAACTCAATAAATATTAACGAGGCAAATTCCATAAATATTCATGCAAAGAGATCGCAGGGAGCTACCATCTTAAAGAATATGGTTCGAGAGCCTTCCAGGCCCTAATTGGGTGTCATAGGAAAGCTTTAAGTGAGATAAAATTTTATCAGGTCGACCCTTAATTTAATAATATGATGTTGGAGATTACTGGGAAGAAAGAGGAAAATTGACATATGCATCTGAGACTGATTTAACTTAAAACTGAGAGAACAGGCAAGAAAATAGGAAACTATATATGAATATGATTATATAGATGTGAATCTGAACAAAATCCTAATATATAATGTAAATGATGATAAATTTATATAAAATATAAATACATATATATATATATATATATATTGCGACCATGGAAGGCCTAGAAAGCCTGAAGGTGGTTGGGGTCGATCATACACATGGAAGAGGATGACACAAAGCATATACACAGCTTAACAAAATTATGAAGCTAAGTTAAAGCGACCTAGAGACATCAAGGCCTGAAAGATTCTTAAGAACAAAACAAGAGACAAAACATCAAGAAAGATCAAAACTACTCATAAGATCCTTGAATGCAGAGACCAAGTTGCTAACCTTCCAGAGGGATCTTTAGTCCTTCTAGCATAGATAGCACATGGGCTATCATTCATAATAGATTTTGAATTAAACAAAGATCCTACCATGCCCAAAAAAGTGTGGATGATAAAAGAGCCATCTAAGCTAGCCTAGTACAGAAAAGCTGGAAATAACAAAGAAGATCATCATTGAAACAAAAATATGAAAGATCGACATTTTTAAATATATAAGCATATATACATATATCTATATGAAATATGGATATATGGCTTTATGTCTATATATGTTCAAAATATAACAATCTTAAGAAGCAGCAGCAAGGCTATACCGCCTGAAGATCACCAAGAAAGTCTTAGCCAAGCATAACCATATTTATGAGATATATCTATCAGAGTTTTATAAACTAAGTGAAATTTATCCATATGAAAAGTTTTGTTACTACTCACAACAAAAAAGGAAGTTCTTTGATAACCCAACAGAAACCTCAAAACATGCCATCCGGAGGAGCTTCAGCCTATCTTGCTTGGCCTGTGGGAAGGCTTGGAGCTAGAGCTTTCTGGCTTGGATGTTGCAAAGCCGACAGGGGGGTGTGGGATAGGCACATTATAAGGGATAACCCTGATATTCTCTACCTCCAAATAGTTAGTCAACCATTTCTCACGGGGAGGTTTCTTAACATGAAGAAACCAAGAGATGAAAAGGAGATTTCAGCTTCTAACTAGACGGAGAGTTTCAAAAGCCGCAGGGTCGCCAATTTCCAGAATGGGAAAACGTGGAACTGGGTTATTCATTTTGATAAGGGTATTATAGTCCCAAGGTTTGGGAGTTGTGAGTTCATCATCAATGTTAATCACCACCCTCTCTACCCTCTCTAACCGAGGATATCTTTAATGAAGACTCTCTTGCATAGTTTAACCACTGTATCCCTATCTTTCTCAAAGTGCATTGCGAGGGCTAGAAACATAGCTGCAATGTCCGAATTTGCTCTGATTCAGTCTTCATTCATAATGAATTAATTCCCTAAAAATTTCATAACCGCTCCAGAGATCAGAGGGTTTTGTTGGACGAGAATGCCTTTCACTCTCTCATCCTTGATCTTGCCTACGAAAGCCATCTGGCATTTCAACCCTAAAAGCCTGAGAGTGGTATCCATTGGAGCCTAACTGAGAAATGACAAAGAGGACCAACTTGGCATTCTAAATATAACTCACCCTCTTAATGCATCATAAAGAGCAACTACATGATGAGTTGATACGATGCAAGAGTGCAATCTTCAAGAATCAAGGTCATTATTGCCAACACCTAAATCCATCAGGAGAAGGGTACCTCAACTGTCACATCAAAGAGGCAACATCACCTTGACTGTGCTAAGAGCCGTCAGGATGAGTTGATCGAGAAGTGAGCTGACATGAGATGTCCGACCATTACGTCTCACACGTCTACTGCGGCTCGCCAAATATAGGAGACCGAAAAGGTAAAATAGAGATGAGGATAGCTAGGTGAGTGTTAGTCCTAAAAGAAGACAATATCTACATAAATAATAATACCTATATACCCATGATCACATATATCCAGGAGCGAGATATACCAGCACATTTATATACCTATGCTCATTAATGTATGGTATTACCTCCTTCTAGTCTTAAAGCTTATCCTAGCAGAGCTAAATTTAGGAGTGATCCAATATAAGGAGGAAATACTTAAACATCTGAGTCTGAGATGGATAAATCTGAATAAGAGAATGAAAATGGTTATATAAATATATATAAGTATATAAATGTAAATATAAATAAGTATAAATAAAAGAAGGAGAAAAACTAATATATATATATATATATAACTAGATATCTAGTTATAAAACTGAAACCTATTATTATTAATTTATATTGTTGTGATTATTATGATATTATTTTATAATTTATTGAAAATAATATTCATAATATAAATTTGAAATGTATTATATTATTATTTTAAATTATGTTTAGTTATAATGTTATTTTTATAGTTTTATTAGTAATATAATATTAATAGAGTGCCATATGATAAGTATAATACTATTATATTCTTATTTTGAAACTGTAATATTATTTTATAGTTATTAAGTGTATAATATCAGGGTCAGGATTTAAATATTGGTTAGAGATAGGGTTAGGACTATGGTTAGGGGTGGTGTTGAGCATCGAATTTAAATCAATAGAATTCCATGGTTTTAATTAAAGCTACAAAAGTTTTCTAAAAAAAATGAAATCAAGCATGCCCTTAAGAATTTTGATAGAACCCTTGAAACTTCCACCGACATCAGAATCCTAAAAGTTATCACCCAAACCAAAGCCATTGGATATACACACTAACCTCTTCACCAAAATGTCTAGTTTGACCGAAATGGTACACCTTTTGTATCAAAGAAACATATCAATGTTTCATTGATAAGATTATTTATCGAACAGACTTGGGCCTCAATGAACTTCAAAAGGGACTTATCGAAAGCATTATTTTTCATCAATAGAAGGTATATCGAAGAAACCAAAGGAGATTTCATCATGTATTATTATGTACTTGTTTAAAAAATATTAATTAGCATAAATATTTTGTTTTGTTTTGTTTTAATGGTAAATAGCAAACTTGGGCCATTTGGCTTCCTCTTTTGTTCCTAGCTCCATAAACCATGCCAAGAACAACATTGCAATATTGATATTTGTTTTGTACTTGTAATTTATAAACTTAGGATATCATCAGATAGTATCACTTGCAGCATCATGGGATCATTACATTTGAAAATGTTCTTTAGCCACTTGTTTTTGGAAATGTCTATTCAACCATCAGAAATGAAAATCTTACGAAGGAGGGACTTAGTTTTTGTTTTAACTCTTCTTGACAAGATTTTTATTTATGATGCTTGGATAAACAAAGGTCTTGTTTTTCACTCTTCCCAAAAGGCTATATAATGATCTCTCATTATCGATCTAAAATTCACCTCCGTAGTTCGGTTTTCTTCCCATTAATTCATCCCATATAATATCTTCATTGTTGTTTATCACCTCTTAGCCAGCACGAGATGCATATAGCATTAGTACTATCATATACTTTCACTTCATTCGATTTATTGCCAATTTTAATGCTCTTAAATTCTCCCATCATCTACTCATCAGGTGCTCTCCAAAATTTGTGCCAAAAATCATCAAAGATCAATTCACCTACAACAGGCACTATACTCATTGCCAATCTAGCCATATGATCAGGTAGGGAGTTCCCCTCTATAAATATGAGATATTTGAATTCTTCAAACCTCTCCAATACTTCCCAAATAGGCATTAACAACTTGTTTGATTTCTAATGTGTTGCATTTTTATGTTTGTTTTCATTAATCACTACCTGTGACTCACCTTCCAAGTGTAGTTTTGCAACCCTTGTTTTATTCTCAAGGTGAGCAATACTATTAGGAACTCTGCTTTGTTATTTGCTCCCTCTATCATTTTCTGAGATCCAAATGCCAACTAATTACCCTCTCAATCTATGATCACACAACCAACCTTGAATGGTCTTGGATTCCCATTAGAATCCCCATCAAAATTAGCTTTTATCCATCCCTCATCTAAGGTTTTCAATCTCACCTCCATTATATCTAAAAGACATAGATTAACCCATTTGAACCCATTAACAAGTGTAGTATGAATGTATTATAATTAGTACTACAACATGTACTAAATTTATAATATTAGTTTATAAATATATAATATTATCTTAATATTGATATATAATAATATAGTACCTAAATAATATTACATACTAATAATTTTGACGGTGCGACTTGAGGTAATCCAGCCTCATCTGGGGTTAGATGTGTGGTGTGGGACATGGAAGGTAAAATATTAGCTATTGAATCAAAGAACATATTGGAGGGAACAAATAATGAAGCAAAGTTTTAGGCAACATGGTTAGAATTGAGAATAGGTATTTGAATGGGTTGGCAATGTATTCATTTGGAAGGCAATTATCTCATTATCGTCAATCATATTAGATGATGATGAACTCCAAACTAGAAACTCAACAAATTCATGGAGACTGTATCAAAATTATTGGGGGAGTGTGATGATTTTTAAATCACTCATATTTACCATGAGGGAAATAAGTTAGTTGATTGTTTGTTGAGGTGGGTGATGAAAAGATATGAAGAGGACATCAATGGGCCTAACATCATCAACCTTGAGAATGAGAAGAGGAAAATCACCTTAAATGTTATTAAAGGGGCAAGATAAAAAGAAGATTTGCACAACATTCAAGCTCCTTGAGAGGATTGTGATATCGTACTAGGCATGTGTGAGACAACGATGAAGGTTATTTTATATGTAATCTCAACAAGTTTTAGGTATTGAATGATGGAGGCCACCCTTGGTTTGTGGGAATGAGAGAGATAAGGTGTGTTTCAAGGGAGAGTCACCAATGGTAAGCTTAAAAATATCTTCAATTATTGCTTGCCCATGATTTTGAATATGATCAAAATGTTGTTAAGGGATGAGTATCTTGAGTCGAGTTACAAATGTAGAACTAATTATCATATTGCTTCATATTTTCTAGTATGGTTTCTTGAGTTGGATTCGAAGGAGAAAGCATAGAGAGTAATGTATTCTTGCATATGGTCAAAATAGAGGGTAAATATAAAAACATTTCTAGACATGACAAAGCCTGGGGCTAGTTTCAAAACCCAAAGGCGATGTTGGCCATGACTTTACAATTATTTCAATAGCCTGTTATAAACTTTTCTTATATGGGAACAACAAGGGATGAGGACCAAAGGAGGGTGTAGATGATGATGATGCTAGAGTTTCTAAAGGAGGAATTGGGGGTGTTAGGGTTGGTGCAAGGTTGGGAGTGGAAAAAAACATAGAGGAACATGCATTGGGGCTTCAAGGTAGATAAGCATGGATGGTGGAGAGTAAGTCTTATGGAAACAAAACTTTTTGTTGTGTCATAATAGGTATTTTTGCTTGTTTTTTGATGTTTTGTAGAGAATATGGCAATTCATGACTCCATATTTACATTTTGTAATATTCTAATATATTTGTAGATACCTAAAATTGATCACTTGCATTTGATCAATTTATTCCCATTATTCATTTATTCTAGCTATTTCTATTAATAAAATAATTCATCATCTTTATTCTTCCATTTTTATCCTATCTTCTAAGGTATTTAATGTAATTACTTTACCTATTCAACACTACCTTTTAGCCCCTCATCTTTTTAATTAAATAAAAACCCTTGTTTATTTAAGTACCCATCTCCCCTTTCCTCCAATTTTGATTTAAAATTAATTCAAAAAAATCCCCTTTTCCCTCATCCACTTGCATTCTCCTAACTTTCCCACTTGCATCATAATCTTATTCCTAATCTTCACCTAACCCACTCCACTAATCATGTGCACATACTTAATCCTTGATTAATTGAAAGTCAACTCCTTCCATCACATCAAGCACATGGGCTTGTCCCCTCATATGCCCTAAAAGGAATTTTTAATTCCTTTTTAATCCTCTTTCATCCTTAACCATTGATCTTGATCCATCAATCTCAACCATTCATCATTTTCATCCGAATTCATACCTATCAAACCCTTATCCATTTTTATCTTCATCTTCTTCCTCATGATCACACAATCTCTCTCTCATACACACAAAAAATTTCATTCTCTCATTATGCAGCACTTGAATCTACTATCTTTGAGCACATACACCATATTCATGCAATCTTGGGTAAATTTGGAGCTACCATATTCATTCTCTCATTATGCAACACTTGGAGCTACTATCTTTGAGCACATACACCATATTCATGCAATCAAGAATTAAAGGATATATCGTTGCATCAAAAGGACGTTTTAACAATAGTTGGCTTCTTGTTAATTTCTTTATTTTGTGTTGTTTTGCTTCCTTTTTTTGTCCTATCTTAATGTTTTGTTGATTTGTGTAGTTTTGGGTGTTTTCTTTGTTGTTTATGCTTTTTGAACTCACATTTTGGCATACACAATATTTTTGGCAGTGGCCCCTAGTTGCAGTCATAAATCAAAAAATATATATTTATACTAATTGTTACTTAAAGTACATAATAATATACTCTTAAATTAATATATGTATTTTTAGAACAAATATTATTAAAAAATATTATTAATACTAACTATTATAACTCATCTATTGACGAGGCAACAAATACTATTACTATAATACTATAAAGGCAAGTACTTGATATAACTAGCACTTGTTTTAATTATGCATTTGATTTGATTAGTTTATAATTAATGAATACACATGGTATATATAAGGTTTATTTTGCAGTTTATATTTTACGTTTTTAATCAATTATTTGAATGGGTACCTAATTTAATTATTCTATCATTTTAGTATATTAATATTATATTTATTATGCCAATAGGGTTGTGCCAATAAAGTTCTCATCTTGAATATTGATGTTTGAATCCCCTAAGGTGACATCTATGTTGTCTTGAGTTGATTATGTGGCTTGTGTTGCTTCTAAGTTGAATATGTTGAATGGGAGGAGGTCCTCCTTACAACCTCCAACATCTTAAAAAGCAAAAAAAAAAATTATATTTATTATAAAATTTAATAATTTTAAAATATCAAATTTATTATTTTCTAAAAAAATATGTATTTAAATATTTAATAAGTGAAAAACTAATCTCTATAAAATACTTGAATAATGAAAATTTAGTACACCAATTTCAAAACACTCGTAACAATTTGAAACATAAATTCTGCTTTTTACCATTTCAATATTTATGAAAAAAATTATATCAATATATTTTTTGAATCTTTTTATGGTGTCGAGTTGTTTTTTATTTACAAGTCATCTCAATTATCAATATTTTAAATAATTCTCTAAAAGAATCAAATTTTTTATAGTAAATATGATAAGTTGATGTTATTGTTGGCATTGGCTTGTCATTGATGTCAACTGAGATGATATGTTAATAGAGATGTTGCTTGACAGTGATTGAATGTGTGCATAACTATCAAGAGAAAAAGAGGTTTAGCATTTGAGACATATTGAGTTGATAATTGGTTTGTTGTGGTTTGTTGAATGACAAAATGCATTGATTGTATCTAAGAACTTTTCTATTAAACTTATAATACTGAGGAAGCAATGAGGGATTGCTTATTAAGGGCTTTGTAGTGTGAAATTTACATCCTATCAATAGAGTTGTAGTAACCCATCATTATTGGAGCGTCCTAAAATTGCGACACTTGCAATTTTGACTGCATTTCGGTCTTCACGATGGCGACGCAACACGCAACCTGAATGGAGACCTTGAAACTTGCTCACGACACTGAAAACTGCATTTTTCAAGCACCCTGGCCTGAACCTCCTTGCACCCTGCTGTCCCGGGAGGTGGGACCAGAGCGCCCAGCGCCCTGGTCCCCAGGACCATGGCACCCAGCGCCCTGGTCCCTGGGTCCTATTTTGGGCCCGGTCTCCTAAGGGGCTCGGGTCTTTTTGTTTGCAATTTGGAAATTAACTTTCCTGGTCGGCCTAAGGTCGGGAAAATTAGTCTATCAGCCCTAAATGACAAGTATATAAACTACATTTTTCTCTTTCATTCGATATGATGGAAAAGGCGTGGAAACTATACTCAAGCATTCAAGCATTCAAGCATTCCTTCAAGCAATTGATCATTTCAAGTCTCCATTCAAGGCTAAGTGTTGCATTCAAGACAAGGATTCAACCATTGAAGAGGAGATCACATATTACATACTACTACAACATACAACATACAACATCTAAACCTTCGCACATAAGGATACAAACATCCTTAGAACAAGGTATTAGTACTTGTTTTACAGTCATTTACATTTACAGCTCTTGCTCATTTCTTGGTTAATTCCAAAACTGGTGTTTGACCTAAAGGCAAACCCCTAATCCCTAACCCCCCAATCATCTTCGCTTTTCTGTGTGTAGGTTGCAGATACGCGGTTGAAATTGAAGATCTGGAATCCTTGTGCAGAGACGAACAGATCCCCCTTCGTTTCGCGGATTTTTCGGAGGACCGTGGCGCCGGGCGCCATCGTCCCGACAACTTTTGCTCAAATTTGCAGGACAGCGCCGTATCAACATTTTACTGCTAATTCCAGGTCCGCAGCTTCATCCTATAACCCGAACTCAGTTTATAAGCGAATCTTTATCACTTTCTATGCATGCTTAGCTTAATTTCCTTAACAACATTCTTTACAAAAGAGGGTAGCCTTGCTTTCCTAACCCTTGAAATTCATTTAGTATCCAATCTTACATTGTGTGGGATTGGATCTTATGAGTTTCAACCCCTCTTTTGAATGTAAAGTCTCTCCCCTAAGTGAAAAACCATCGAATCCTAGCGAACCTCCCTTCTCTCTCCTCAGAGTCGGAAGAGGGGAGTGCAACTAGGGTTCGATCGCGATTTTTCCGCTTTACATTTTGGTGAACCCGACGTGGACATCCTTTCTGATTTTTCATGCTTAGATCTGAAAAAATTGATTACATTTCCATGATTGATCTTTTGCGAAATTTTAGAGGTGATTGCATAAAAACCCTAAATTTTCTTTTTAGTAATTAAACTTGTGAAATGTTCAATTGTTGATGCTTGTTTCAGATCTGCCCTTCTATTACAAATTATCAATTCATATTTGTGCTTTAATTCTGAAAATTAAGTGGTTAAGTGTCAAAACCCTAATTTTTGAAACCCTCTTGATTCAATCTTTGTCTGACAATTTCACTGATCAAAACATCTCCAAATCAACTGTAACTTTGGGTTCCGCAATAAAATCGCAATATCTTTCATCCCTGAAAATTTGGAAAAAAGTTGCGAGGACCGTGGTGCCGAGCGCCATCGTCCCCGACATTTTTTTCGAAATTTTGGGAGCAAGATCTTACTGTATTGTCCTGCTAAAATCCAGAATTTTGGCTGATTTTATCAATTTTAACACCTTCAAAATTACAGTCAAAGTTGGTCTTGTGATTGCTTGGATTAAGGATTTTAAACATTCAAAAATCATTGAAACTGAAATTTTGTGTCAAAATTGTGTTCTTACTATTCTAAATCTGAAAAGGGTGTTTGCATTCATTCGAAATTTCAGTGCTTTATTCAAATTCTTACAATTTGTGACTTTTGAAATTAAGTGCTTAATTACAACAACTTTAATTTCCGCTTTCAAAATTGAATTTTGTGTGAAATTGAGTCAACTTTTGAATTTCAAAACTTGCATTGCTTTTGACATTCCCTCTAAAATCATAAAAAGTTTCCCTCTCTTTTTCAAAATTCAAATTTTGCATTTTTCGACAATCTTGGTAGGGTTCAATTTTGAGATTGCAACTTTAATTTGGCCTATCTACAGATCGTAAAATCACTCAATTTTTTCAGATTAGCTCTAAAATCATCATAACTTTCATCCCTACAAATTTTGAAAAAAGTTGCAAGGACCGTGTTGCACTCCAAGCGCCACGGTCCGAGACATTTTTTTCAAAATTTCGGGAGACTGTTGTGATTGCATTTAACAGCTTAAATCTAGAAGATTGGCTGATTTTACTGAAAATTGCTACCTCTAAATTCAAAAAATTTTCTCCTTCTCTAGTGCATGAGTTTTACAACAATAAGTCCTACTTACACTATTCCCGTTAGACGAAGCCGTAGAATTAAGTCTTTCCGAAGTTTAACTACTGAGGAGATGGAACCTAATTTGAATAGCCTTTTTAACGAGGACATGGGTAATTCCTCTAATCCTCTTAATGATGAAGAAGCTCTCCATGAGGTTTCTGAAGAACAACTTTCGAAATTGGATAACCAATTTGACGATTTTCGACAATGGATGTCTCAAGAATACCCTGATAGTCAAGCTCTTCCTTTAATTGAGGGTCTAAAACGTATGCTTCAAAGTGATAAGAATGGAATTGATATTTTGCGTGGTATTTCACACATTGTGGATTCAAACGTGATGCCTATGAAGGGTTGTGCCGAAACTTTAGGTTATACACAACCTCCTACACAAGTCAATCATTCTATTCCTTTGATGACTTCTATTGCTAGCATACCTACCTTTACATCAAACATAATGGCTACTTCTATACAAGACATTCCTCCTGTGATCACTAGTCATGGGGGCAATCCTTCCTTTTCAATTAACCCTCTTCCTTCATTCAATCCGACTTCTTCATTCACTCCTTCAATGAGTGTTCCTATTACATCTTCACAAATGAACATGACGCAAGGGGGCAATTCATTTAACCATTCCATCCCTCCTTGTAGTGTTCCTCCTGTCCAATCATCTCCTATGACTAATTATCATAGGGTCCCACCACCTTACTCTCTACCTTATTTCAATAACATAACACCTCCATCTCAATCTAACACATCCAATATGAATTCTTCGACCGAAGCGACCATTAACAATCTTGCACAAACTGTCTCTTCTTTACAGCAACAAATTGCCTCTATGAATCAATCTAAGTTTAGTGTGCCCACATTTGATGTTGCGAGCCCACTTTCTCTTGACATTGTTCGAGCTATTCCCCCTAAACATGTTGAAATCCCGCATTTGGAACTTTATAATGGTAAAGGAGATCCTCTAACACATGTTAAGACTTTTCAAACAATATGTACTGATTTTGCTTATGACCAAAGGTTGCTTGCAAAACTATTCACTAGAACATTAAGAGACAAAGCCCTACAATGGTATTGCTCGTTGCCTTCCTATTCTATTACTTCTTTCGAACAACTTGCAAATGCTTTCATTCAACAATTTCAAAACAATATAAGTCCTAAGGTTACTTTGATTGATTTAATGCATTGTAAACAAGGTGTTAAAGAAAAAGTGACTGATTTCATTGGTAGATATAAGCATTTGTATGCTCAAATTTCTTTTCCAGTGCCTGACAATGATATTCAAAGAATCTTTATTTCTAATTTACAAAAAGATATTCGAGACAAACTTCTGTATTCTGAGTTTACTTCTTTCCAACAGTTGTGTGCAACTCTTCACAATTATCAACTGACTGTGAGTCAAATGGAACAATCACATCCTATGGCTCCGAGTGATAAGGGTGATAGCAGTCAACAACCATTTGGGAAGTTTAAACCGAACAGAGATTCCATCAAATTCAATGAAAACATCATCAACAACAATGTGAATGCAGCATTAGGTGTGCCTCCTATTTCTAAATTTTTCAAGAAAGAAAGAAAGTATACTCCTTTGAATGAATCATTGCATAATATTATGAATAAGTTATTGGAACAAAATGTGCTTACTCTTCCTCCTATAAGACAAATTGATCCTGCAAAGATTACTTCACCTTATTTTGATAACAAAGCCTTTTGTCAATTTCATCGTTAGCCTGGGCATGATACTGAAAAATGTTTTTCTTTAAAGGGTAAAATTCAAGATTTGATTGATAACAATACTATCTCTGTTTCTGGAGTGAATGATAAAGGCAACACATCTGTAGCTCCTCCTAACCAAAATCTTCAGATTTTCACTGATCCATTGCCTTCTCATACCTCTAATGCAATTGAGGCTAATGATTCCTCTCTCTCATCTGATGGTCTTGTGTCTATGACTCCGAATGTGATTAACTTTGTAGAGCAGCAAGAAATCCCTAAAGAACCTTCCATCACATTTGATTCTAGTGAAACCATTAGGGCACCTGATGGTCCTTTATATATAGTTGCAAAAGTTAAGAATACACCTTGCCGTGGAGTGCTTATTGATCCTTCGTGCATGGTTAATGTTATTACTGAAGAATTTATTTTTACTTTGCAATTGAATCAAGTGATATATGACAAAACAGATGTGATTGTGAAATTATTTGATGCATTTTCTTCTCCTGCAATTGGTTCTATTACATTGCCTATTGAGGTCCATAACAAATCTCTTGATGTGAACTTTGCTATTATTCCATCTTCCGAACAATTTCGTGTGAAGCTTGGCTATCCTTGGCTATCTTCCATGAAAGCTATTGCTTCTCCTATTCACAAGTGTTTGAAATTTCCCCATAATGGTGAAGTTTTTACTGTCAATCATAGTCTCTTTAAACCAGCTGAAAGAACCTCTAGTGTTCCTATTGATTACTTTTGGCCTAAACAATTCCAATCTCTTCCTCCGCGAAGTGATCATCTTTTCAAATCTTATCAAAAGTGGAAAACAGATATGATCCTATCTCTAAGTGAACCTAGAGCACCTAAACTTGATATTCCTATCATTCTTGAGAAGGAAGTTCTTCCTTTGAAAGATAAAACTAATGTCTTTCCTCAAGAAGATTCTCAACCCATCCCTATGGATGTGACTATGTCTATACCTAATAAAATTCCTAAGAGTAGACCTATACCTCCTCGTCATGATGGACTTGGTCTTCTCCCTAAACCAAAAATTCCTCCTTTGTATGGAGCAGTTCCTCCTCCTTCTTTTTATAGAGAGAAGAGACCTTCTTCTTCTCCTATTATCCAGCCTAAGAGATCACAACCTAAACACCCAAGTGCTAAGGATGAGAACATTCCTCCTCCTCAGTCTTCTCCACTTCCTACTAAGACTAGACGAAATCGTTCTGCACGTGAACGCCGACGAAAGCGTCGTCTTAGGGCTCAAGCAGCCGCTTCTCAAACTTTGCCATCTCCAAAAACACCTTCAACAAGCATTATTCCATTTTCTCCTCAGCCGGACATTGAGCCTAAATCTCCTAAACATAAGATGCATGATGGTCTTGATCCGGTGCGAGTTAAAGATCCTATTTTTATAAATCTTGATGATGATATGGATGAAAATGTTATTCATGATGAAAATGTTACTCCTATTGCTTCTAATAGTGAATATGAACTTGTTGATGTCGATAACCATTTATCTACTGAATTTTCTAAAGCACTTATCCTAGCTCCTAGACAAGAACAATGTGGCTCGGAACATGAACATAGCCCTTGTTTGGATCTTGTGATAGCTCCATCTGCTGTGTTGGATGTTCCTCCTCTGGCGTGTTCCCTGCCTTCCCGAAACATTGATCAGCAAGATCGGGGGGTAGATGACATGCTAGACTAGTTACATTAGCATAGCAGATTCTCTCCTCCTCTCTTGTGTTACTTCTTCTATATGTTATTCTCATTCTTCTATTTGTTGTCCTTAGTGTTGTCTACTTGAGGACGATGCAAAGCATTGAGATCTCTCGATCTCTCTCATGTTGACTCAAAAGACACATGTGTTCCCTTCTTCTAGGTGACCTTCCTTGATTGGGGAATGAAGAACAATTATGCATACATACATATGATATATATACATGACTTATCATACAGCATACTGACCCCGAGGAAAGCGAAGTCACCTCATGCTTTGTATTTTGTGTCTATTATCCTTGGGTTTATCTCACACTTGGGGGCTAAATCCTTGCGATAATGTGCTCCTTTCCTTTCTCATTTCTTATGTGTATCACTACGTTAAAACAATCACCCCCAGTGAGGCGTGTGCGATCGCTTTAACGTAGGGGGGCATACATCCTGTTCATATCTTTTCAAGATGCTTGAAAATTTCTTGGTAAATTTAGCCTTGCCTTGAAAATTTTTGATATCTTTCTTGCATGACTCATAGTGAGGGAGCCTTACTACTGACAGTCATGGTTCTCCTTCGTGATCTTCCCTTTTACTTTGCCAATCGAAGTCGTAAGATACTTAGTCCACTGGGGGCTTGGTGTGTCTTGCCTCCTTGACGTGGTGAAAGTCTTTCAATGTTGTTTCCTTGTACTTTACCGGAAGTATGAGCATACATACTCCCGCTAAAGTGGGGGCTAAATGTAGCGTCCTAAAATTGTGACACTTGCAATTTCGATTGCATTTCGGTCTTCACGATGGCGACACTGAAAACTGCATTTTTCAAGCACCCTGGCCTGAACCTCCTTACACCCTGTCGTCCCGGGAGGTGGGACCAGAGCGCCCAGCGCCCTGGTCCCTGGGTCCTATTTTGGGCCCGGTCTCCTAAGGGGCTCGGGTCTTTTTGTTTGCAATTTGGAAATTAACTTTCCTGGTCGGCCTAAGGTCGAGAAAATCAGTCTATCAGCCCTAAATGACAAGTATATAAACTACATTTTCCTCTTTCATTCGATATGATGGAAAAGGCGTGGAAACTATACTCAAGCATTCAAGCATTCAAGCATTCCTTCAAGCAATTGATCATTTCAAGTCTCCATTCAAGGCTAAGTGTTGCATTCAAGACAAGGATTCAACCATTGAAGAGGAGATCACATATTACATACTACTACAACATACAACGTACAACATCTAAACCTTCGCACATAAGGATACAAACATCCTTAGAACAAGGTATTAGTACTTGTTTTACAGTCATTTACATTTACAGCTCTTGCTCATTTCTTGGTTAATTCCAAAACTGGGGTTTGACCTAAAGGCAAACCCCTAATCCCTAACCCCCCAATCATCTTCGCTTTTCTGTGTGTAGGTTGCAGATACGCGGCTGAAATTGAAGATCTGGAATCCTTGTGCAGAGACGAACAGATCCCCCTTCGTTTCGCGGATTTTTCAGAGGACCGTGGCGCCGGGCGCCATCGTCCCGACAACTTTTGCTCAAATTTGCAGGACAGCACCGTATCAACATTTTACTGCTAATTCCAGGTCCGCAGCTTCATCCTATAACCCGAACTCAGTTTATAAGCGAATCTTTATCACTTCCTATGCATGCTTAGCTTAATTTCCTTAACAACATTCTTTACAAAAGAGGGTAGCCTTGCTTTCCTAACCCTTGAAATTCATTTAGTATCCAATCTTACATTGTGTGGGATTGGATCTTATGAGTTTCAACCCCTCTTTTGAATGTAAAGTCTCTCCCCTAAGTGAAAAACCATCGAATCCTAGCGAACCTCCCTTCTCTCTCCTCAGAGTCGGAAGAGGGGAGTGCAACTAGGGTTGCTACCCACGATGGTAGCGCTTAAGCAAAGGCTCTTGATGGCCTATTGCTTGTGGCCTAAAACAACTAGATCCTAATTCTTATCATGAGCATCACCCTTGACCAATTGCCAATCGCCAATAATTCTTCGAGATTAAATCAGTTTTATAAAAGCATTTCACTCATCATCCCTATAGGGGTTTACTATGGTTTATCTCCACGGATGTAAAATCATTTAAAAAAATTTATCTTATTAGATTATCGATCCAAGAGGGATTACCCGCCCCTTTGATTTTAACTTCCAAGTGTCCCTTATTACTCCCCGACTATTTATAGGAACGATGCCACAAACGTCGTTGATGCAGCTTTATTAGGTGTTAAGTGCAGTAGTTCAACATGACGACATTACCCATAAGCGTGACCCAGAGGCACTGTATATACCGAACGCTGCTAGGTTTTGGTTTTCCAACTTCCTTTATTTAGTTTTCTAACTAAGAGCTATGAAAGCATCATGCTTGAAATAATCACGAAATGAATGTACATAATTAGACCTTTCGAAGTTAATTATTTGAATAACTACTTGATGGCAACCAAGTACCATTTGATAAAAAGAAATACCATTCTTCTACAACTCAACTAATTAATATATAATGGTATGATAAAGACAATTATGAACTCATATATTAAAACATGTAACTTGTATGAAGAAATTGAAAAGGTAACTTGCTCATCGATGAATGCAATTTAACATGTAAGTAATGCGCATGATGTAAAAATAGTGACATTTACATACGAGATTAAGTAATGTTTACTTCGATCGTGAGAATATTTAAAATATAGAGTTACTAATTCCACATGAGTGATTAGCTTATACTTTTTGGAAATTTTGGATCAAATCGTAATAATAAGACTTATTTGTTTTTAAGTGAGTCAAAATCACTGATCAAATAATCCAATAAATCCCTAAGGGGATTGAGACAATAATTTTTGATTTCAATCTTTTGCTAATTTATTTAACTTTAAAATTTAACTAAACAATTATAAAAATTAACTTAAATTTAATTAAAAATGATTATATAAAAAAATTAACTTAAAAATGATTATCTAAAAAAAATTAACTTAAATTTTAATTAAAACAATTATTAAAAATTCCATCGCAAATTCAAAGTGTAATAATAAAAAAAAAAACCGCATTGTTTTGTTAATAGTTGTAGGATTTTGCCAAGATCAAGGGCACAATGAAAAGCATAAAAGAGACAATAGAATGACAAGAACAAACTATATTCTCATCAATATGCAAAATGATCAACTGGATTAACCAATACAATGAATATAGGCCTGCTTATATAGGCAAGGCCATATGGATGTATGAGCACACAAATATGACATGTGGCTCAATGAGAAACAAGGGTAGGTAAGAAATACTAGGGATAGGTAGGAGAAATAATATAATATTCCACAAGAGGTGGATGACCCACCGAATGTGGAGTGTAACAGCAAAATAAGACCACAAAAGGTGGAATTTCTCCTACAAGCTCTATCCCTATGTGCACACTTCCCTAAGTGTCTCAAATCCAAACTACGAAGAGATGCATTATCCTAAGTTAACTTAAGTAAGTGTAATAATATCCAAAATGAATATTTATTTACACCAACACCCCCCTTAAGTGCAACTTAGGGGAATGAAGACTTAAGTCAACAATGCAAGATGGATCTCGGCTACTAGGCCATGATAGGTACCCATGTACAATATGCAAATGCAAGCAAAACTATGCAATGCAATCTCTCACAAATGGAGAAAGGGAGAAAATCCAGTGGGAAAAAACTCCCCCCCCAAAAGAGAGATGAATGTACAAAAGACTCTCAAAGAAGAAGGACAAAGCCTCAAAGAGGAAAAAGTCCCCCCCATAAGAGAGGAAGGAGAAGTCAGCTGACCCCCCCTAATGACACACCCTGCACCCCCAAGAGAGCTCGCAACTGCTGGAACTTACTCTCGGTGAAAGGTTTGGTGAATATGTCAGCAACCTGCTCTATTGTAGGACAATACTGCAAATCAATGACCTACTCCTGGATGAGTTCTCGGATATAGTGCATATGAATCTCGATGTGTTTGGTCCGCTGGTGCTGGATCAGGTTCTTCAAGATTGCAATGGCAATGTAGAACAGTCGGCCGTGGAGTGGTGAAACCAAACTCTGTGAGAATCTGCTGGAGCCAAATGGTCTCAGTCGCTGCGTTAACAGCGCCTCGATACTCAGCCTCAGTCGAAGAGAGAGCAATAGCATGTTGCTTCTTGCTCTGCCAACAAATGGGGCCCGAACCAAGGTGAAAACTGTAACCAGAAGTAGACTTACGATCATCAAGATCCCTAGCCCAATCGGAGTCTATGTAACCAACCAAGCGAAGTCCTGTGCCTGCTGCATAGTGAATCCCATAGTGATGTATACCCTAGATGTAATGAAGGATGCGTTTGGCGGCTTTCCAATGAAGCTCATGTGGTTCCTACATGAAGCGGGAAACCATGCCAATAGCAAATGAAATATCAGGGCGTGTATGAGTCAAGTAGATGAGAATACCCACAAGCTGACGATACAAAGTGGCATCAACTGGTGGAGAAGAACACTGAGCCTCAAGCTTGACTCCTGAAAGAAAGGGAGTCGGGGCAGGCTTACAATCAGCCATATGAATGCGTGCAAGTAGATCAAGAGCATACTTGGGCTGCGATAGTGTAATCCCGGAAGGTGACTGTGAAATCTCTATCCCGAGAAAGTAGTGCAAAAGACCCAAGTCAGTCATAGCAAATTTGTCATGCAAAGCAGATTTGACTCTGCTAATGATGGATGAAGTACTCCCTGTAATGATCAAGTCATCAACATAGAGCACAAGTATCAAGTGAGAGTCATCGTGTCGCAAAATGTAGACATTCGGATTGGAATGACACCTGGTGAACCCTGCGGAGAGAAGAAAGGAATCCATCTTTGCGTACCAAGCCCTGGGGGCCTGCTTAAGGCCATAGAGAGATTTCCTTAGTCTGCAAACCAAGGAAGTATCCTGGATAAAACCCTGTGGCTACTCCATATAAATCTCCTCATCAAGATCACCATGAAGAAAAGCACTCTTCACATCCATCTAATGTACAGCCCAACCATGAGCTGCAGCAATAGCAAGTGTCAAATGAATGGAGTTCATCTTGGCTACGGGTGCAAAGGTCTTAGTATAGTCAACACCTGCAACCTGCGAGAAACCTTTCGCAACAAGCCGAGCTTTATACTTATCCACACTTCCATCCGTTGCAAACTTGGTTCGATAGATCCACTTACATCGAACCATCTTTCTCCTCTTAGGGAGATGGACTAAATCCCATGTGTTGTTCCTCATCAAGGAACTATACTCTTCCTCCATAGCTTGGTCCCACTCAGGAACCCCTGATGCTTCCCTAAATGTTTGTGGATTGGAAGTGGTAGCAATGAATGCATGTGGAAGATCCTGATGTTGTGATCGAGTTCTTCGTGTATCTGAAGGATCCCCAACAAGAGAACCCGCGGACTCAAGTGTCTGTTGAGCCCAACGAGGTCTAGGTGGAGGTGGAGAATGAGGCTCCTCAACTGCAAGTGGACCCTGCGGAGGTGTAACCTTGCGAGTCAGAGTTGAAGGAGTCTCATCATCTAAATCACTAACATCACTATCCACAATGGAGGAAGGTGGAGGAGGTAGAGAGGCTAAGCTAGGAGAGCTTTCCTCAAAGTGAACACTCCTCTCAATGAATACCTCATGTGTCTTTGGATCCATCAATCTGTATGCCTTAACACCCTTAGGATATCCAACAAATATGCAAGGCCGACTCTAAGGTTCCAACGCCTTGCGTTTCTGTGGAGGTATGCAAGCCCATGTTGGACACCCAAAGACTCTGAAATGTCTCGCAATCAGTTTCCTACCAGCCCAAGCTTCAAAAGGAGTAATACCTTGCAAAGCTTTGTGAGGAACCCGATTCTGGATGTGTGTGGCACAACTGATAGCCTTTGCCCAAAAGGCGGGATCAAGAGAACATCCATGTATCATACAGCTAGCCATTTCTTTGAGAGTTCTATTCTTCCGTTCTGCAACCCTGTTCTACTGTGGAGTGTATGCTACAAAACGCTGAAGATCAATCCCCTCAAATGTACAAAAATCCTCAAGTCTTTTGTTCACATATTCCCTTCCATTATCTGTGCAAAGAATCTTGACCACTTTCCCTGATTGCTTCTCCACACGAGTCTTGAAGTCCTGAAATCTATCAAATACTTCACTCTTATGAATGAGAAAGTAGACCCAAGTGAAGCGGAAGTAGTCATCAATGAAGGTAAGAACATAGCAGGCCTTACTAAATGAAGGTGTTGGAAATGGACCTGCTACATCGTTGTGAACAAGTTGAAGAACTTCCAAAGCTCTCCAAGTTTTCCCTTTATCAAACTTCTCTTCGGGATGCTTGCCCATGGAACAACCTGAACATACACCCTCTGAAAAACTGATTCAAGGTAGACCTGTGACCATGTCTTTAGTGCTTAGCTGCTGAAGATAGCGGTAGTTGAGGTGACCAAACCGCTCATGCCATAGCTTACTTTCTGAATTTGAATGAGTAAGCAAGGCCCTAGAAGGTGAACTTGGCACAAAGTGGGAGAATGAATAAAGCCTTGAGTTGTCATTGACTTGTCCCATTGCTACCAAGGCATCATCATCAAGTTCCTTTACCACAACTGAATCTGGTGTAAACTCAACCTTTTTCCCATTCCCATAGTGAGTGATTTGGTAGATGGAGAGAAGGTTGGTAGACAAGTTAGGAACATAGAGAACATTTTCAAATGTTCCATCATCCATGTCAATTGAACCTTTCCCTTCAACCTCTACTTGTGTGTCATCACCTATGTAAATGTGAGGTACCTTAGATGGCTCCAATGAAGAAAACTGCTCCTTTGTAGAACCCATGTGATATGAGGCACCCGAGTCAAGTATCCATTGCTGTGAAGAACCTGTTGTAGCCACAAATGCTTGCCCTTTTCCCTTAGACTGTGAGGAAGAGGAAGGAGATGAACCCTTCTTTGTGTAGGCGGATGGCAAGTTGATGTTGTTTTTCTTGAGAAGATTGGTTAACTCATCAACTTGCTTTGCGTGGCATCGATGCTCATCATGACCATACTTCTTGCAATATGCACAAGTTGGTTTATCCTTCTTAGGTGGTGTCCCCTTCTTGGAAGAGGATGAAAAATTGCCTTGTGATGGAGAGGATGATTGTCCTTTTTCCTGGTGTGGCTTAGACTTGGATTGCTTCTTCTTCTTGTTGGAATCTTTGCCTTGACTTCCTTGATTCCCTTGATTAGCCACCAAAGCCTTGGACTTTGAAGACTTGAGAAACCCCATTTTCAACAACTTAGATTGTTCCAATATCAACATTTCTGTGAAAGCATCAAATGAAGGCATAACATAAGAACTCCCCACTGTCAAACAATGAGTTTGGAAGCTAGACACAAATGCTACATATTCTGGTGCAAGCTTATCCAACAAGTTGAATATCAACTGAGCATCCTTTTTGTCAATTCCACAATCCTTAAGCTTTGCTCTTAGCTCATTTGCTTTGGTGACATAATCTTGGATTGTATCAAAACTCTTGGGATCCAGGTTGGTGAGCTCATTGTCAATCTGATAACCTCTGATTTCATCAACTTGACCATACAATTTCTGAAACATATCCCAAGCCTGTTTGATTGTTTTACACTTCTCAATGTGAAAAATGAGGTCATCTGATACATACTTATGCAAGGTTCCAAGAGCCATGCAATTCTTGGTGAGCCATTCTAATTAAGCAATTGGATCAGCCTTAGGATCAGGTGGTGTTGTAATTGTTCCATCTATGTAGTGTGTGAGACCCTTTTCCATTAATTTACTCCATACTTTAATTTTCCATGATGCATAATTATGTGGAGTTAGAGGTGGAAATTTATTAGGACTCATTGCAAAAAAAATGGAAAGAGCACAAAGAGAGGCACAATCACGCAAGACACCCCCCCAAATTCACTCAATCAAAAAACCCCCCCCCAAATGTGATGATTTGGCACTTTATAAGTAGTGCGTATACAATGGGCCACTTGCAAAAAATGGCAAAGTGGACTTCTGATTACAATTTTACAACTACCTCAATAAGGCCAAAAGAGACTCAAACTGATAATGCAAGAGATCTAACTAAGATCCAAGCAATTTACAAGTACCTAATAGGCCAAATAAGACCAATATCTGAAAGTACAAATTTCACTCAAAATATTTGAAATCTGATCATAGATTATGAAAGTAGACAAAAAAATAAGCACTTTAAAAAAAAACGGCACGGTCGAAAAGGAGGTCGTATGAGCTCAAACGAGGCCTTTGAAGTTGCAGAATTGAAGATTGGACAGGTACAGCTGAGAGGATCTGAAAATTCCAAAAAACCTGTGCACCAAAATCAGAAAATAACCACACCACTATGAAGATCATGAAATTTTAGCCCATTTCAAAAAAAATTGCACCAAAAAAGGAGCAAAAATGAGCAAGATATGGCCTTTCAAAGTTGGACTGCAAAACTGAAAAGCCCAATGGAGAGGGGTCAAATTTTTTTCAAAAAATGCTGATGTGGTGCTGATGTCAGCAATTCACTGTGTTAAATTTGACAGTCGTATGACCATCGCAAAAACTTCGCCTCCCTACTGACTGGGCGTCCATATTGTACGGACTGCTGACTGGGTAGGTGACTGTGCAATACGGATGATGATGTGGCACTGTACAGTGCGTACGGACGGACTGAATGGCGCAGGTGACATGGCGTACGGAAGTCGACCGTGGGCCAGTGGCCGCCTGCCACATGGCAAACACGGGGCCGCCTGTTTTGGTGGTCGTCGATGGAGGGAGCGGCTGGAGCCAAGGGGCCAGCGACGAGCCGGGAGCCGAGGTTGCCCGCGGCGGTGGCTAAGGGGGCTGGCAGGAGTGAGCAGCGGCGGCGACGTGCATGGTGTGCGGAGCGGCCGGTGGGATGCTGCCAGCGGGGGCGACGATGGCGAGCAGCAGCGTGGAGGAAGCCGAGAGGACGGGATGACCGGCGGTGGCGGCGACGGGTTCTGGAGGGTACATAAGCGCAGAGACCGGCAGGTACGGGCGGCAGAGTAGGTACAGGGTAGGGGGGGTCTGCAGACCCCCAAACACAAAAAGTTTTGGTTTTTTATTTTTTGAAATTTTTCAGAATTTTTTTTTTTTTCGAAAAATAAATAATTTTTTTTTCGAAATCCGTACGATAATAGCAAAATTGGGGAAAAAAAATTTCTCACCAAAATAGGTCGACTTTATAGTTGAAATTTATGGAAACGGCTTCCCGGATTCAACGATGATGTCCAAATCGCTGTATGACGCCCCCAAAAAATGAAGATCCCCAAATCCAAAAATAGAAGCCTTCCACGATGTCTCCAAAAACCAATCAATGAAGCCCCAATAGCTCTGATACCATGTAGGATTTTGCCAAGATCAAGGGCACAATGAAAAGCATAAAAGAGACAATAGAATGACAAGAACAAACTGTATTCTCATCAATATGCAAAATGATCAACTGGATTAGCCAATACAATGAATATAGGTCTGCTTATATAGGCAAGGCCATATGGATGTATGAGCACACAAATATGACATGTGGCTCAATGAGAAACAAGGGTAGGTAAGAAATACTAGGGGTAGGTAGGAGAAATAATATAATATTCCACAAGAGGTGGATGACCCACCGAATGTGGAGTGTAACAACAAAATAAGACCACAAAAGGTGGAATTTCTCCTACAAGCTCTATCCCTATGTGCACACTTCCCTAAGTGTCTCAAATCCAAACTACAAAGAGATGCATTATCCTAAGGTAACTTAAGTAAGTGTAATAATATCCAAAATGAATATTTATTTACACCAACAATAGTAAATAGGGGGTGGGGACCACGGGTCCCATCACCCCCTGTGGTCCTGCATGTGCAGGCCCGTAGGGGTTGAGGGGACTCCGCGAGCCCCCCCCACTCCCCTGCGGTCACTACCATGACAGTGACCGCGGGGCAGTGGAGGGTACCACTGTCCCTTCCCGGTGGTTACAATAACCGTCCCCGTACGCCATGCAGAACTTTTTTTTTTTTTACCACCATTTAATCTCCGACATTAATATGTTTTTTTTTTCATTTGAAATGATTGTATATATATATATATATATATATATATATATATATATATATATATATATATATATATATATATATATATATATATATATATATATATATAAAACAAAGGAGTATTGACTTATGAAAATAAAAACATGAATAAGATAGATAAACAAATAACTGTTTTAGATTGGTTTTCAGTAAACAGAAGGCTAATATTTTCCAGAGAGAGAGAGTGGGTTTATTTCAGCATTCACAGGAGGATTTTATTCAACTGATATTCATAGAGAGGTCTTTGACCAACTCACAGGGAGATTCAAAATAATCACAGAGATTTAAAATAATCCCAGAGATTTAAAATAACTACAGAGATTCAAAATAATCCCAGAGATTTAAAATAACTACAAAGATTTAAAATAATTACAGAGATTCAAAATAATCCCAAAGATTTAAAATAACTACAGAGAGTTAAAATAATCCCAGAGATTTAAAATAACTACAGAGATTTAAAATAATCCCAGAGATTTAAAATAACTAATTTTCACAGAGAGATTCATTTTAAGAATGAGATTCAGATTTCAAGAGAAATGAATTAGAGGGAAGAAGTGAAGATTAAGATTCAATCACACAAGGAAGAGTTTTATTTTCAGAAAAAAAGATTTAAAAAAAATAAAATAAAGGAAATATGATTTTTGCATAGATCTAAAATCTTTGGAAAAACAAAAGGGCAAGATTATGAGCATATTTCTTAAGGAAAATAAAATAATTAATAGAACTATCTTTTACTTGCATAATGTGGAAGAATCTTATCAATAATTGTTTCTAAATAGAAGAAAAAGACTTACACTCTAATAAAGCTTTTGAAAGAAGATCTAGAAGCTATTTTTTTGATAATATAAATTTCTCATATGACAAAAGCAGAGAACCTGGTTTGCTGAAGCTTGATGTTGAATCCTCTAGCTATCCTTGATCCTTCCTTGCAACTAGAGAGAGATCTTCCAACAATAACTTAAAAATTCCTGCAACAAAATGAGACTACAAAAAAAAACTTGGGAAAAATTCCTTTAAAACAAAATCAACTCCCTTCTTTGAAACTTGCATATAATTTTATAAGAAAAATTCCCTCCATTCCACTATCTTGAAAATTTAATTAAAAAAAGAGATTCTTTACCAATTTTGGAGGTCATGCAAATTGATTAGACTTAGTGGGAGGAGTTACATGCAAGGTGGTGGAGAATCCTCTAGAAGCTTCTTATTCTTCCTACAACATGTGCCATAATTGGATGAGGAAAACTAAATAATAATTAAGAAAAATGTATATTTTCCATGTGTGTGTGTGTGTGTTTTATTATTTTATCCTTTTATAATATTCATTCAATCATTTAAATAGCTTATCCAAAAAATATAATAGAGTTTGTATTTTAAATCCAAAAGTGATAAAGGAGGGTTGTGACAAGAGTGACAAGAGTAGGTGACCAAGAGTTTGTAATACGAATATTCAATCCCATCTTCATGGTAATAGGAACTTCAAAAAAGGCAACGATAAGGTACAAGTTTAAAATTTGCAAGATTAGTTTTTGAAAACCAATAGCTATTTAAGTTTGTGAGGTAAGCAAAGGAGTTGGAATGAGTTTATAAGTGTCATAATGAATTCAAGAAATGATGATAAACAATCAAATATGGTGAACATTGAACAAGCCACGTGTTGATAGTTGAAATTAATGTGTTGTCCTTGGTAAGTTATCATTGATACATCTATGTTCAAAGAAATTTTTGACATAGAGTCTGTTGAAAACTGTTCTAGCAAACAGTTTTGGGAAGGAAAGGAGTATTTGTATCTATTCTTGTATTTGTGGGTGGTTGTTGATGGATTTGGTATCTCCACAAATGTGTTAACAATAAGTGAACAAGGTATTCATGTGAAGAACAATAGAAGATCAAGTGATGTTGTAAGGTGTAGATTTGATACATGTTGAGAGGGTAGTGTCGTGCCTGTGAAGTGTGATACCTGTAGCTGCAACACAAACACTCAATAGATCATTACAAGCATGGTTAGCAAATAAGAAGCAAATGAAAGATGAACCATGACAAAGCGACCTATCACCTCCTAAGAGATGCAAGTATGGATTTGCTCTCAGATCTAGATAAGCAATCCCAGTGACTTGACTACACCTAGATGGAGGATTTGAAATGATAATGATATGCAAAGATGAGGTTGATTAAGCTAGATTTATCCAAGAGACTAATTAAGCTAAAGATATGCATGATTAAGCTATGATGATTATGCAATTAAGATAGAAAAGAGATTGATTAAGCTACATGATTCAACAAATATGCTAGAAAATGATCAAATTAAGCCAAATCTAAGATGCAATTGCATATAACAACAATGCTCAAATGATATGCCTATAGTAACAATGCCTAAATTTATAATGATATGGGATCCTTTGTGCTCCAAAATGAGGGATATTTATAGGATTTCCAAGGCTAGGGGTGAGGTGGCAGGATTCAACGGTCAAGATTGAATATGAAGATATTAAGGGTGAAATTGGAGGAGGTTGGAGGAAGAGACACTTGTCATCCCTGTGGTGACAAGTGTCAAGGAGCCTTGCTCATGAGAGGGAAAGTGTCCAAGGGAGGAGACATGTGGCCAAAGTGCCATGTGTCTCAAGGGAAGAATATCCACACCATAAGAGGTTATGATAAGGAGGTTAGAATGTGCAAGATAGGATAGGGCTAGGCAAACCCAAGGTTAGGTGGAATGGGATAGGTTAGAGGGATGGTTAGGTTAGGTGGTTAGAAGTTAGGAGGCATGTGGGTAATTTGAATTGAAAAATTCAAATAATAGGAAAAGACTAATTAATTATCAAACAACTCATAAACTGATTTGTTTTAATTAATTAGGGGAATAGAAGAATTGATTGAAATGGGGGGGAAGATTAATTAATTTGAATTAATTAATCAAAGGGGACTATTGAATGAACTTAATGAATAAATCCTTAGATTTATTAATAAGTATATGAAAGGGATAATTTAATCAAATTGCTAATGAATTCAATTAAATTAGGGAGGGGGATTAATTAAATAATTGCTTATTTAATTAATTATCCTCAGACCATTTTTAGGTGTATACATTTTGCCCCTCTTTAAAGCGAGGTGTGATGATGTGTTGATTCAAAGAATAATCTCATTTTGATGATGATATTGGTTTGATAGGATGCCCCATCCATTGCTTAATAAATTGTGATACAATGATGCCCCCTCGGGAGATCAATTGAGATAATTGACCTTTGGAGTATGTGATTTTTTTGCAAAATTGATATCCCGATTAGAAATGATTTGATTTCTGCAACTGTGGTTGATGAAAATGCAAGTTCTATGATCACAGTGATGTGGTTCTTTATTATTGATAAAGCTTGATTGATTAGATTGATAAGATCAAGATTCAGTCTGGTTTCAGGAATCACCTCCTATATAAGACAAAGATGATCAAAGCGTCTGGTTTCAGGAACGATATATCCTGTATAAGACTTGATCAG
Organism: Cryptomeria japonica; assembly: GCF_030272615.1. Lineage (NCBI taxonomy): Eukaryota > Viridiplantae > Streptophyta > Pinopsida > Cupressales > Cupressaceae > Cryptomeria > Cryptomeria japonica. The sequence goes on from NC_081415.1 coordinate 453,129,482, forward strand.
AACGTCTGGTTTCAGGAAAGATACATCCTATATAAGACATGATAGAATTGATTTAGATGCAATCGGTTGATAGAATTGATAAGGTTGATTGGATAAAGAACTGACAGTTTGTTGATATCAAGTTGTAGGAATATTCAGATATGTTGATGTTGGTTCGGTTGAGAGGGTAGCATAAGATTTGGGATGGGTCGACAAATTCTGGAGAGAGATGAGTCATTAGTCTGATGGCGTACACACTTATGATGATACCTTGATGATTCCTGTGATATATTTAACCTTGAATAAAATGAGCATGCGGGATTCCATGCAAGAATGAAATGCAAGCTAAATGCAAAGCTACAACCGGACCAGTCACTGGGTTATTGCTTTTTGTTATCATTGAGCTTTTTAAAATGTGGGAAGTGAGTGCAAACATCGATGGTATAATTAAACCATGATGACCTGAGCACTACTTTCTTGGATTTTGATATTGCAAGTTAGCACAAGCATCTAGGTATAATTGAACCAAGATGACTTGAGTGTTGCATGCGTAAAACGGGCAGTATGAACCATTTCTATATGCAAATCAGAAATGTCTTCGATGATACTCCGATGATCATGTCCTCAGATAAATTTGCATATATTAATGATTAATTTACAAACAACAGACAATAAAAATATCATGTTCCTTCCTTGTTCCTTTAGTCAGAGACATCCTGGAGTCACTCAAAAATCATGATAGCGAAAATTAAGATAGAAAAGTTGAACAATCATGCTAAAATCATTATCCAAAAGATATCATCCATTGAAAAGTGTGTGATGTGCTTAGACTAACATGTTATAGTTTGATAGTTGATAATTTGATCTCGTGTTCAATGTTGGATGTCTTAGTTTTCGCTTGATAAGAGTTGCCTGACTATTGTTCTACCTGTTTGATTAAGCTCAAAATGATCAAAATTTTTGCCTCCAGCTAGGTGCAGGATTTTGCCCCAATCCTAGAAACAAGTTCATTATGATATACCCAATGATCCAAACCATGGTGAGAAGCCACCCGAGATGCTTGCGTATGTACAGAGGCTTTATTATGGATATGAACAACGCTGATGGAAAATGGATGCAAGCGGAAGGATGCATGAAACAATAGATGGAAGAGCTAGCAGATAGATAGCGCCTGTTGCTTGGTTTTCACCATCTGTTTTTATTGCACGTTTTCTCATATTTGATTTTTTTTGGGGGATTTTCTGCTTTTTCACTATTTTGGGATTTTTCTACTTTTTCACTTTTTTTTGATTTTTTTGCTCTTTCAGACATAAAACTTCTTCAAATGCATGCTATGGATGGGTGGTTTTGCGGATTCTCTTTGAGTACTAGTTCCCCAACTTGAAATGTTCTTAGTTTGACCTTATGATTATAAATACGACACATTCTTTGTTGATATACCTTTAAATGATCAAAGCCATTTTGTCTTCGTTCATGGATTAATTCTAACTCCTATAATCTAGATACTCTTTGTTCTTCATCTGGGATAAGGCCTGCTAATGATACTTGTAGAGAAGGTATCTCTAATTCTATTGGCAGTATTGCTTCCGATCCATAAACAAGAGAGAAAGGTGTGGCACCTGTTGGTGTGCGGATACTGGTACGATAGGCCCATAGAGCAGGGTTTAATTGAATATGCCAATCTCTGCCAGCATCATTCACTGTCTTTTTGAGGATTTTCAAAATAGTTTTGTTTGATTCTTCTGCTTTCCCATCAAGACCCCATTGGCAGAAAGGCCAAGATGTTGCCAAAGCATGAAGTTCTTGTGCTGGTGCATGAATCAAATTCCCATGGATCTGACATTGTTTGCATGTTTTAGCTATTTGAAAAGAATCTCGTTCCATAGTTGGCCAATAATAGCCCAAGCGTATGAGTTTTTTTCTAAAGGGTAAGACCACTTGAATGAGTGTCACAAATGTCATTATGGACTTCATTTAAGGCCTTCTCAAATTTTTCTTGTTTGATACATCTTAAAAGAATACCATCTAGACCTCGTATAAACAAGGTATCCACGACGAGTAAAATGGGAGGATTGGCGAATAAAGTTTCTCTTTTGATTCTTTGATAAATCAGGAGGTAGGGTGTTATCTTTTAGGTGTGTGTAAGTTTGGCCATAACGGGAATAATCATGCCCAACAAGGTGACATATAGTTTGGGAATCAGGACAATTATGAGCAGGGTAAAACAACTCTTCCACTAGGAATTCATAACGTTGTTGATTTTCTTGTGTCTTAAGGAGAGAAGCAAGTGTAGCCATGACATCTGCTGCTTTGTTGTCATTCCTTGGAATCTGCTGAAAAGTTATTTCTACAAATTATTTCTTGATATCATCAACCATCTTTTTATAAGGCATTAACTTTTCATCCTTTGTTTGATAATCATCATTGATTTGATTGATGACTAGCTGAGAGTCTCCAAAGACTTGAAGTTGTGTAATGTTCCATTCTATAGCCAATTTGATACCTGTAACCAAAGCTTCATATTTTGTTGTATTGTTGGTGCATGGAAAGCTTAATTTGTATGCTTTTGGAATTGTATGACCTTGTGGTGTGATGAATATAATGCCTGCTCCTAATCCATGTTGTGTATATAAACCATCAAAGTATAATTGCCATGTTTTTGTGGTGATCGTTAAGATATCAACATCGGGAAACTCAATGTGTAAAGGATGATCATCTTGAAGCGGTGCCTCGGCTAGTTGGTCTGCAATGACTTGTCCCTTGATAGATTTATGTCCACATACTCAATATCAAACTCACTCAGGATCATGATCCATTTTGCTAATCATCCTATTAATGTTGCCTTACTGAGCAAATACTTCAATGGATCAGTTTTAGCTATCAACTTGACGGAGTGAGATAGTAGATAGTGTCTTAATTTTTGAGAAGCAAAAACAACCACCAAGCATGCTTTTTCTGTTGGGGAATAGTTGAGCTCGTATCCCACTAGTGTTATGTTGATGTAATAGATGGCTCGTTCTTTTCCTTCATTATCCTGTTGTGCGAGCAGAACTCCTAATGATACTTCAGTGGTCGATACATAGAGTAACAATGACTTTCTTGGAATTGGTGACATAAGGACAGCTGGTTGCATGATATATGCCTTGATCTTGTTGAATGTGTCCTCACATTGATGGTCCCACTTGAAATGAACATTTTTGTGCAATAGATGAGTAAATGGTTGACAATTATTTGCTAGTTGAGCAACAAATCTTCTGATTGATTGGAGTCTTCCTTTGAGTGATCTGAGTTGACTGATATTCTTGGGAGATGTCATTTCCATGATTGCTTTGACCTTAGCTAGATCTACTTCGATACCTCTAGCTGAAACAATGTATCCCAATAGCTTGCCTGAAGTGACACCAAAGGCACATTTCTTAGGATTTAGCCGTAACTTATATTGTTCTAACCTGACAAAGATCTTTTCTAGTATTCCTGTATGGTCTTCTTTGTTGTATGATTTAGCCAAGATATCATCCACATAATCTTCCATGAATGTATGCATCATGTCATGGAATATCATTGTCATAGCTCTCTGATATGTAGCACCTGCATTCTTTAGTCCAAAAGGCATGACGTTCTAGCAGAAAGTACCCCACGGACATGTGAAAGCTATCTTTTCTTGATCTTCAGGTGCTATTTTAATCTGATTGTATCCAAAGAAACCATCCATTAGAGAAAACATGGAGTGTCCAACAATTAAATCTACAATGATGTCAATTTTAGGCAAAGGAAAGTCATCCTTTGGACATGCATTATTAAGATCTCTGAAGTCTGTACATATTCTGATACTTTTATCTGGTTTGGAAATAGGAACGATGTTGGATACCCATTGAGGATATGCTACAGGTCTGATGAATCTGACATCCAATAATTTTTTTAGTTCTGCTTTGACCAGGAGAGCGATATGTGGATGCATCTTCCTTAATTTTTGTTTAATTGGTTTGGCTCCTGGACTAACATTTAAGTGATGCATAATAAGCTCTGGATCCAATTCTGGTATGTCTGCATATGACCAGGCAAAATTGATTTGTCATCATTTGAAGAATTCCATATATTGTTGCACTTCATGTTCTGATAGAGAAATTGTTGGATGTAGATCAATTGTGCCAACGATAACTGTCTCTGCTGGTTCTATTAGGATAGATGACCTCTCTTGATAGAATTCAGGTAGGGTGTCAAATCTCCCATCTTCCGGCGCCTCGAGGAGGTTTTCACCATTAGATGCATCCTTTGTTTTTACTTTTTCTTGATCTAATGTTGCCAAGAAATGGTTTTCAACATCAGACCTGATATTGTTTTCTTTATTTTCACTTTTGCGACTAAGAGATTTGGCACCCACTTGACTGGAAGATGCGTTGCTAAAATTCCCGGTGAAAGTAGTTGCGAGTTTGATTGCATGAAGATATAAGGATATGGCATGGTCATTAGGAAAGGTATCAATGGTGGCATGTGTTTCATTTTCCCAGTCCATAGGTTCAGGAGGGATTAAGGATAAAGGATTCTTAGCTTGAATTATGTCAAAGATATTAGGGGTCATGATAGAGATGTAGAAGCTTTCAATATGTATTTCCATGTCTAAAATGATACTCTCGTTAGAATGACCTCGCACAAGGAGCTCCTGATCATCCTTGATTAAGTCCAAGTCAACCGAATGTGATTCTAATTGAAGTGGGCTAGTTCCTAATGTTTGTGTTGCATACGTGTGAACTATATCGACACCTACAACTTCTTCTTCCCTTTCAATTTCAAGTTTCTCTTGTTTGTTTTTCCATGAGAAAATATTCTTTGTTCCCTCGATCTCTTAGCTACATTTGTTTTTCCATGCTTGACATAATTGAGGCAAATGATTGTTCCTTGGATTGCATGCTTGAAGATGCTTCCTCTCTATTATGTGGAATGATGACCTCTTGAGGTGGTTTTAGATTACTACAACATTACAATGGATTTGAGTCTATTGAGATCTTGATTTTTTGCCCATTGTATGGAAATTTCAGGCACCGATGACATGTTGATGGAACAACCTGTATGTCATGTATCCATGATCTTCCCAGGAGTATGTTGTATGGTAAGTCCAAGTCTATAACTTGGCATGTCGTGTCTTTCTGCAAAGGTCCCACTATGATAGGTAACATCACAATTCCTTCAGAGGAACACTCTTCTTCATCATATGCTTTGAATGTGATCTTTTTCTGGGGATCAGCTGCATGTTCCGAATAACCTAGAGCACAAACAAGACTCAATGAGCAAATGTTTAAGCCAGCTCCCCCATCTATTAGGACATGTTTAACAAGCATTCTATGAATGAGGAATTCAATTTGTAAGTGAGAATTATGGGGATGTTGCAAGGAATCAATGCTTGGATATGAAGGAGATGAGCTTTGAATAGGATCCTCTGAAATAGGGTTGATGGGTATATTGTTTGGTGAGGACGCTATGCAAGATTCTTGCAAGTTTTCAAGAGGTGTAGGAATAGATGCCTTTGGAAAGTCAATTTGTTGATGGGGGGATGAACCATTGCTAGACATAGGTGCACGATTTTGATCTTTTTTTGCAAAATCCTTTAGGGATCTCTTTAAGAGTTGCATAAAAGAGCCACCTTTCTTTGAATATGCATTTGAATCCTTGTGAGGTTTTGACATAGTTGGATTTTGATTTTGGACTTGTTTGATTGCTTTGATATGGTAACTTGTTATGTCTTCTTTTTGTATTTTGCTTTGGTATGTCATGTTGATATGATTTTTAGCTATTTCGAATGTTTCTATTTTCGTCTCTGCAATCTTCTATCTCTACACTCTAGTTAAAACAAGCATACACGTGTGTTAGATATTGTGATAGGATTCGATTGTCCAAAAGTTGTTTCGGTAAGTGATCAATTGTCAATGTAAATGTGATAGAGTTATATGACACGAAAAGATGATTCAAGTGTTTGAAATTTTGCAAGTTTTTCGATCTTCGGTTTTGGAGTGCAATGATGATGATTTTGATAAAACCAAGTCCAATAGGAATGATATATCCTACGATGTGGGACAAGGATGTCCTGACCAAATGTTGTAGTTTCGTGATAGAGGATGATAGATCCTGATGAGAAACTATGTTTTGAGTGATCAGTTTATCAAAGAGGGTGATAATGCACTTTGAGGTGTTAGATCTTGAACTTGTTGAAGGCGAATACTTGAAAATCTTGAGGTGTCTATTTCTAGAATCCGATTTGACAGATGATAACTTGACCAAGCAAACCAAGGAGACAATCTAAGCACAAAATGATAGATATCGAGTGTTTATGCTCACTGTAAACTGACCAAGCAAATATGACAGATCTGAAAAAGACATGCAAGAAGACAACTCTGGACAGACAGAGACATAAATTTGTACGACACCTTACACAACCCCGAATGACAATTTAGACAAGTTCATACGACAAACCAGAAATTTTGCAAGATAGAAGACATAAACTTGTACGAGCTTTCTCACAGAACCAGACGACAAAAGATGACACAAAATTCTTTGCTAAGATGATTCGTACGACAATTCCCACTGGGCCAGATGATAAAAGATAACACAAAATTTTCTGCTAAGATGACTCGCACGATAATTCTCACTAGATCGGACGATAAACTAGATGCATCGTACGACAAACTAACAAACTCGTACGACATAGGACATAACAAAGACAAAAACTTTGTTTGGACATATTTTTTATTAAAGAAGTTTGATGTTTTGCTTCTGTTTTCCAATTTTTTAGATGTTCGATTTTTTGTTTTAGGGACAAAGACATAACAAACACGTGATATGATAAGTGACCTCAAGCACACACGCTACCTAAGGAAGTTTCCTGAGAGAGAAAACCTTTGCTTGCAAACTTAGGTACACACCCAATAGCTAATTAGAATACGACCGCTGAGTCTCACGCAATGGATTCTCAACGTCGTATTATCCGACTCCAAACGCTAATGGGGCACAATATGGCAAGTGTCTTGGGAGAGTTACTATCTCTCTTGCACAAAGATTATCCCCCTTTTGAAGGTGAATCGGGTAGCTTCTAATTTTAATCGGAACTACTAAGGGATCCATTCGGTGCGTCGAGGTATAAACTCAATTAAGAGGTCTCCCAGCCTTGAAAACCAAGGTTTGATATACCCAAAGGTACAGAGGAGAGCTATTCCCAAGCACTGTCGTTGAATTTATTTTCATCAAATCACATTTATTTTATAGTGGGTTGGAGTACTCGGCGTTAGACATTCCCACTTGGGTTGTTCCCCTCTCACCGGCCTTAATGGCTTTGGCCTTATAGGCTCCTCGAGAGGGTAGGCCCGCTAAAGATATGGGCTATTGAAAGCAAAGGATGAGTCTGGCTTTCTGATCACCTAAGAAAGGTGAGAGCATACTTGCCTATCATCAAAACACATAAGACATTTTTGTTCATTTCTATTAGCCAAAACAAGTGTGCCTAGAAAATTTAAAGAAGACATAAAGTTTGGTTGAGTCCTCCTAGGCAACTTGCAAAATAGATACATTAGTAGTCATGATGTTTGGATGAAATGAAGCTTTTACAAGCGTAATATTCGACAATCATCCTGCAAAAACTAGTTAGGCTGCCGAAAAAATCACAAACAAACCACGGTTAGCATTAGTAATAATCAAATTGAAGCATGAAAACCCTAAAATGCAATCTGTTTTGAAATCATAGAAACATAATTTTGTACGACAATTCTCACCTGATAGTACGAAAATTCTCAACTACTCATATGAGGGCACAAAGGAACTCGTACTAGACAGAAAGGGACTCGTACGAAATTTTGAATCAGACCCGGCCAGAAACCTGCTAGATTGAAAATTTGATGATGTTAAGAGGCCAAAAATGAGATTTTCGGCCCCATGGTGGGCTCCAAAATGTCGTGCATGTGAAGTGTGATACCTGTAGCTGCAACAAAAACACTCAATAGATCATTACAAGCATGGTTAGAAAATAAGAAGCAAATGAAAGGTGAACCATGACAAAGTGACCTATCGTCTCCTAAGAGATGTGTTTATGGATTTGCTCTCAGATCTGGATAAGCAATCCCAGTGACTTGACTACACCAAGATGGAGGATTTGAAATGATAATGATATGCAAAGATGAGATTGATTATGCTAGATTGATTCAAGAAACTAATCAAGCTAAAGATATGCATGATTAAGCTATGATGATGATGATGCAATTATGCTAGAAAATAGATTGATTAAGCTACATGATTCAACAATTATGCTAGAAAATGATCAAATTAACCAAATCTAAGATGCAATTGCCTATAACAATAATTCTCAAATGATATGCCTATAGTAACAATGCCTAAATTGATAATGAGATGGGATCCTTTGTGCTCCAAAATGGAGGATATTTATAGGATTTCCAAGGCCAGGGGTGAGGTGGCAGGAATAAATGGTCAAGATTGAGTCTAAAGATATCAAGGGTGAAATTGGACGAGGTTGGAGGAAGGGACACTTGTCATCCCTATGGTGACAAGTGTCAAGGAGCCTTGCTCATGAGAGGGCAAGTGTCCAAGGGAGGAGACATGTGGCCAAAGTGTCATGTGTCTCAAGGGAAAATATCCACACCATAAGAGGTTAGGATAAGGAGGTTAGAATGTGCAAGATAGGATAGGGTTAGGCAAACCCAAGGTTAGGTGGAATGGGCTAGGTTAGAGGGATGGTTAGGTTAGGTGGTTAGAATTTAGGAAGCATTGGGTAATTTAAATTTAAAAATTCAAATAATAGGAAAAGACTAATTAATTCTCAACAACTCATAAATTGATTTGTTTTAATTAATTAGGGGATTAGAAGAATTGATTGAAATGGGGGGAAGATTAATTAATTTGAATTAATTAATCAAAGGGGACTATGGAATGAACTTAATGAATAAATCCTTAGATTTATTAATAAGTAGATGAAAGGGAGAATTTAATCAAATTGCTAATGAATTCAATTAAATTAGGGATGGGAATTAATTAAATAATTGCTTATTTAATTAATTATCCTCAGACCATTTTTAGGTGTATACAGGTAGAAGTATAAAGAGATATCACTGCAATAATGAAGAAGTATGTTTGTTGATAAGAAGGAAAATACAACAGATCTTATGAATCTTTGAGATGTTGTTCATATGAGAAGAATCAGTCTGAACCTGTAACAAAGCAAAGGCATATTGTAAAGTTTTATTGTGAGGTGTTTCTATAGATGACATTTGAAAAAAATATGATCAAGTTAGTCAAGGATTGAAGTTTTGTTGTGCAAGGAAGGTAATTGTCCTAAAGAAATAGATTAAATTCAGGTTGCATATAAAGACATGTGATCAATGTTATGTAGTGAAACAGAGTGTCCCTTTGTAAATGTTTTTGATTTCTTGTAAAGGGGTTGGTGCTCTAAAATTAACCAGTGAGGTTGCCAGTGAGGCATTTTGTAACTAGTGAGGTTGCCAGTGAGGCATTTTGTAACTAGTGAGGTTGCCAATGAGGCTTAATGGAGTTTATTTCAAAGTGTCTTTTTATCCTTTGTGGGTTTTCCACTCATATATTTATGTTATGTAGTGTGCACACATTGTTCTAGTTTCTCATGGATTGACTTATGCTTTTATGTTGTTAAGCTTTTTGCTATGAACAAAGATATGATTGTTGTTTTACTTGATGAGTGAATTGAATTTTTAATTGACCACTAATTCACCCCCCCTCTCAGTGGTCTGGGGTATTCCAGTAGTTATTGTTTTCATTACACTTTATTTTTATGTATCACTATATTTGTATTTGAGTACTTTATAAGTTTGTAGATAACGAGATAAATTAGATATGAAAGGAGAGACTTTTTATTTATTTTGGGCAAAATTTTGCCTAATGGGCAATACCTTTTCTTTTTTTTTGGTTGGTAATAGAGTTATTGTATCAATTTCAAAATAAAAAAGTACACTATTCCAATATCATCATTTCAGAAAACTTGTGCAACAAGCAACCCACCAAAACCACCAAAAAACACTGTAAAATTCGGTATGGCGATTCGAAACAATCCAACAAGTATATTTCCACCCAACAGTTATCAAAGCAATAACCAAACAATATTACTAAACTATTAACACTACCTATAGACTTGCAGAAATAGACAAGAGCATTGAGATACTATCGATTATCTAGAAACTCCTCATTAAACTTGGCTAGAATCTACATTGCCTCATTTGTACACGCCCTTGGTCATAGTTTATGACCCATCTCCACTCTTTCCAGCAAGTATGTTGCGTTGAGAGCCTCTTCCACCCTCATCATCCCTACAAATGTTTTGAAAGTCTCCCATCCATGCCATGTCGATGCTCCGAGCCACCAAATAAATGGTATAGGGTCCCCAGGCTCCTCCATTCTTTCCGAGATGTCTATACCAACCCTCAGAACATCCCATTCAATGATAGACTCCAAACCACCCAAATACTATTCTGCAATGAGATCTTTCACACCTGACACACCTTATCAACTTCCTCTTCAAATTCAAGGCCCCATGCGGCAATTAGTGAGTATATTCCATATTTTTTTGATATCGATGATTGATTTGCACGATATCCTCCCCTAGCATTAGTTTAACCGCCTCCACCAACCTCTCATCCTTGTGGAGAAACAAACCCTACATGCACCGATTCGAAACCATGCCCACAAAAGATACCAATTTTTTTTCTATTTTAAAAGTGAAATTCGCCTCCATAGTAAAAAACAGCTACAATGTCGTCACCTCCAAAATGGAACCTTCTCTATTGCGGATGAATTTCAGGAAACCACTATAATGCAATGAAACTACTTTCCACCAAAAAGCCCATAAATCAATTTGTCCAACATTAGACATTCTTCAGCACCGCCAATATATAGGGTCATCACTGCATTTTTCATTAATGAACTGTCGAGATATCATCTTTCAACTTATCTGCATGATCCGGCATTAAATCCACATCTTTATTGTGACAATTAACATGCTCTTTACTTAAAAAATCTTGGGGTTGCCATTTACACCGTGTAGTTGTCCCAGTCATCATACAAAAGATTATGAATATCTTCCAGTTGATATTTGTGTACACCTTCAAACATGCTAGCCCATTTAGATAAAATATATGCTTCTTTGTTTCTTTCTCTACACACATGGGAAATTTTGAGGTCATTAAAGCATTTCATATCAAATTAAATTTTCTGAACAAACTTGTTTAGCATCCATGCTTTCATTCCCCCCTTAATGATGGCATTGATGATAATCAATGAGTCACCCTCCAAATGTAACTTCTTAAAGCCGAAATGTAATCCCCACTCAGCTGCCAAGAGTGCAACTTGCACCTTGGCTTTATTGTTCGTGCCCCTCTCCAACCATTTGGTACCCCATGCTACAATGTTACCCATCCAATCCCGAAACACCACACCTACCCCAGACTCACCTAGATTATCCTTCAACACACCATCAAAGTTTGCTTTAATCCACCCTTCCTCTATCGGTGACCATTTAACATTCGACTGCTCAAGAGAATTACCAAAAGATGAATCATCTCGCCTGGGCAAGGGGCAATACCTTTTCATAAAAGACACATATAAAATTATATCATTCAACATAGAGCGTAAAGACAAGAGTCCTAATGACCTCTATGACCTCTTGTGCTCTTTCCAGTTTCTCAGGAGAAAACAAATCCTCATTATCTCCTATCATATACTCGTAAGTCTCCATATTGTTGTTTCTTAGAGAATTCCTCATAACGACCATTGTATATGCCTTATTCTTATCCTTAATCACCTCCTTAATTTGAAAAGCATCTGCAACTAGGTCGAAGGAGGAGCTCATTTTTTAAATTTTCAAAGCATTAACAACTAACTCTCATAGGTTTGAGGCAACCATGTAATTGATGTCCTTATTTGCATCAAATAAAACTCTAGTGGTTCTTGCTACATTGTACATGAAGCACTCTAATAGCTTTGCATTATGTGTGTGGGCATGTTCTAGCAATTCACCTCCTAAGATCTTGCCAAGAACATCCTCTGTAACATCTCCTTCAAACACAAAAATTTCTTCCAATTTCTCATCTATCAAACCTTGCTTGCAGGAGCATTTACATTCTCGGATGAATATGTATTCCAGACCACCACTGTTCGACAAACCTTCCATTTGACCTTCTTAGAAGAGGCTCTGTTTGGAGTGATTTTCTATTGTAAGGGGCTCTAAATTGATAGGTCTAGACAACTTTATCGCCTCCCAAAAAACATGTTGATGTTGGCCGTTTGGAGGAATTGATTGTGTTACATTGATGTCAACACTAGCTATTTTGGATGCTTTACTGGCACCCTTCTGGTCCCGGTAGGATGTTTGGTTTCTGGTTGGATTTGATTCGGCATGATCCAGTATGCTCTGATATGTTTGGGTTATGGAATTGTCTTATTCATGCTACTCATGCTCATGTTCAGTCAGTTGGTTTTGATCTGGTGATCGGATGCTATCCTGTTTGCTTGGAAGCTTGGTTTGTGGTTTCAGTGAGGGTTTCACCGACAGAGCTTTGTTGAAGATTCTTTGATGATACGTATAAGTGGTGTTGGTGCGACTTCTGGTGGAGATTCAGGATATTGATGGTGATCGTATATGAGACTTGGTTGAATGGGATTATTGCTTTAGCGTGTGTGGACCTAAATTGGGTCCCAATGTATCTAGGTTATGGACCGACTTAATGTAACGTGTGGATTGGACCTCTCGATGTGTTTCTGGGATGTCTTATGGGTTGGATATTATTTGTTTGGTCTTAGGCCGACATGTTTTGTAATTATGTAATTATCTTATTGTCTAGTGGTCAACCATATTGTTTATGGTCGAGGGTTTGTATATATATAATGTAAGATCTCATTGTAGATCATCATAGATTAGGATATGGGATATGGATATGTAAGGAGCGAATAATGTAATAATCATTCAGGTTGAGAATCTGGTTGATCATTGGTGATTGAGTTGGGTTTATGTAAGAGGATTTAGTCCTCTGGTATTGAGCTTAACCAGAATTGTACTCAGACATAGGAGATGTTATCTTTGCAGTTCATTCATTTCTCCAGATTGTAGTTTGGATTTCTATGTAGTCAGCGAGACTCCTTTTGTGATGAGCAGTGTGCTCTAGGTTGTTGGCCTTCCTGCAAGTGCAATCCCCTCAATTGTAATTCACATACTTACTACAGAAGTATTATCTGACTGTGGGTAGGCTTCCTAGCGTGGTTTTTCCCTTTATTAGGTTTTCCACGTATAAATCTTGGTGTCACGTGGATGGTATTTATTCTCTTATTATTTTTTATGCTTAATTGGTTTATGTGCTATTTTGGTATTTGGTTTATGCATTCCGATATTGATCTTTTGGGTTCTGGTATTTAAGTTTTAATTGCTTAAGATTCTGGGAATTTGGTGACAACTGATTCACCCGTCCTCTCAGTTGTCTTCCAATTATTTGGATTGTCTAATAGTTGACATGCTCTCTGCTTATCTCATGATCAACCAAATCTTATGCTTGTACAACAAATCTATCTACTAAACACTTTGTATTGGTAATTGAAATAATCAAATCATTCCAAGCCCGACTATCACACAAAATATTTGATGTGATATCTTGATCAGTAGCATGGTTGGAAGGGAAGTCTACCTTTGAGTTGACCTCCCTGAAAATATGACTGATCATGCAGTCCCCAAGATCATTTAGAATCTCTAGAATACTCTTTGTCCACATGTTCGATTTTCATCTTTGAGCCCTCTTTGTTATCACCACATAAATGACATTTAAAGAATCCCCTTCTACCTCCAAATGTAAAAGCCCTTTGTCCTCGCAGAGTTGCAGACCTAGTTGTAAAGCAATAAATTATGCCTCGTTGTTGGTTCCCATCGATAACTTCAATGATCCCTCCCAAAACATATCACCAAGGTCATTCTTGATAAGGAAACCATTTCCACTTGAGCCTGGATCATCGCAGGAGGCTCCATCAAAATTTAATTTTAGATAGTCTCTGGGAGGAAGGAGCCATCTCACATTTGCTTGATGGTTGTTGTTTATCAGATCTCCTTTTGGGGGAATAATATGGGGCCACACCTTTAGCATTTAATCATCCCAAGTGGAAAATGAAAGGTGATAGCCTTCTGTTGATTTGGCATTTATATGCGAGCACTTATAGCTACCTCTATTTGACTCAATAACGATTCCAACTTTGTTACTTTATCATTAAATATTTTGGCATTTCTTTCCTTCCACAAATGTTAGATCAACATGTCGCAACTGCATACCATAACCCACACCGATATGAAAGGAGATAATTGATCTCATGTGTATAATTTATATTTCTCTTTAGAGAGTAAAGATGAACCAAACCTTGTGTAACCCATGAAATGTGTTATTGTTAGTACCTACTAATGTTGTGGCAATTTAAATATTTATTTATTAAAAATCTAAGTTGTTGGTTTTGGTATGAGATTTGGGTATGGGTATGGGTACAAAGTGATGGGCAAAAAAATCCAATTGATCATGTTGTTCATAATCAATATCAAGAAAGAATTTGTAAATGTGTGAGTCATGTGATTCAAATACTAAGGAATTGATGTTAAATATCTTAGTGGTTAATGTTGTATGTTCATGTGGTAAGTGCTTGAATATTTTCATTGATCATGTGGTAAGTGTCTAAATATTGGGGTTGATCACGTGGTGTTTTAAAAAACATCTAAATATAATTCACATTTTGAAATACAAATACCAAAACCTAATGAAGTTAAAGAGTACCACTCGTGGAGATGAAAAGTGACAAAAATAGAACAAACACTATGTGTCACATGAAGTGGTAAGATACATACAACCTTGCCAAATGTGGGTACCATGTAATGTAAGAAAGTAATGAAAGATAAAATTTTAGAAAGAGAAATATTTAAATAACTAACACATGACATAACCCATGAAGGAAGATGATGAAATTTTTAACTACAGAACTACATGATCAAATTTAGCTGCTACAAGAGTTGCTTGTGATATTTATAGGTTTGAGAAGAGTGAAGTAATTATTTGGAGATGTAATGGCTTACACATTTAAGTGTGCAATACTCACAAGTAATAAGGATTAAGTATTGAAATAGTGGTAGTTCAATATGGTAAAGCGAAGCAACATACTACTCATAGTAGACATGTTATGAAAAATATATCAAAATATCAAACTCAAATTATGAAATCGTATGAATCAAATATATGCAATAGAATAAAGAAGTGTGGAAGATATATGTGAAATATTTATGAATGAAGCATGATGAATAATTTATAAGATATGTATAAGCCATAAAAACATATTAAATATATGATTTTGTGGGTAATATATGAATGTATAATTTAGTTTATACTTATTGTATATCTAATTTCTCTATTTTTATTACATCACAATTAAGTTTACTATATATAATAGAATATTAAACTTTAAACTCTAGGCAAGGTATTTTTTTTGTCAACGTTTGGTTTCGTTGTGAGATGTTGATTGTTGTTGCATAAAGAGGGAGTCATACCAAAGAAAAAAATAGTTTTAAAAAGTTGAGGAGAAGTGCACATTTTGTATTTTTTTAAATTATACAAGTGAAAATATTACTTATGAAGAGGTGTGGTAATATATTAGCCCTCAAAGAACAAGAAACTAAAGTGATTGCATAGAGAATGGAGGAGATCCAAAAAGATATGAATTGTGATAGTTGATTGAATAATTGTCAAGTGTAGCAACACATGATAAGTTCAATTGAGTAAAAAAATTTTTTGCTTCAATGGGAAAGATTGGAAAGGAGTGAAGAAGGAAAATGAGATTGTGACGTGTGTAAAATATATTTTGGAGGAAGAATTGATGAAAGTTAAAATGTGTAATTCATAATTGATAATGAAGATAAAGAAGTGTAGGAAAAGATAAATATTAATATATATGTAAAAATAGTAATCTTTAAAAATAATTGGGGAAACTTAAAACAAAAAATAAAGAAATAGAAGAAAATTTCACTTGAAGATATAAAAAAATAATTTACAAAAAGATTTAAAATACCAAATTTGTAAGAACTAAATCATAAGTTAGAACAATTACTTGCAACATACCAAAAAGAAAATGAATGTCTAATGTCTAAGCCTCTGTTATGTGATACAAATGATTTATGTTATTCATTTGATGAATCATTTGATAAATGTGATATAGCTAAATATTATTTTGATAAAGAGTGTAACGTTGGAGATAACAATGTTTTTGAATCTACAAATCCTACTAGTTGTGATGATAATGCTAGATGTTGTCGTCCACAAAATATTTATTTTAAGATGACAAAGAAAACATGATATGAAAGAATTTTTTTTAAAGATCCCATTGAGCCAAGTGAGAGGCTAAATAATGAAGCCCGTGGATATGTTAGTGGTCAAAGAAATAAAGATGATGTTACAAATGTTAAAGATTCAATCAAATCAACTCAAGGAATACACTGTATGCAATATTCTCATTATAACAAGAAAGGACATAAAAAATAAATGTGTTGGGATCTTCATCCTTGTAACCTTTGTCAATTGAAGAATCATTATAAAAATATGTGTTGGAACAAAGAGTTGAAGAAAGAATCTATGAAAGATTTTCTTCAAATAAAATATTGATGGAATGACATGGATCTAATTGGAAAAAGATAACATATATGTTTTAAAGGTTTTACAAGTATAAACATTCATATGTCAAAAATATAGTAATAAAAATAAATAAATGTTCAAGTATAGATAGAGCATGTCAAGGTTGGTATAGTTGAGTGTTCCAAGGGGGTGCTATTGAATTTTTTTTGAGTGTGCCAAGATGGATATTGCTCATGAATAACCATGGAAAGAAAGGTAAACATGATTAACTATTGAAGGATACAAGTGAATTCACCAAGTTTTCTTGAGCACAAGACAATATTTTAGTCCTTAGGAAATTGTTGGCAAGATATAGAAGGATGTAAGACATCGTGAATGTAAATTAGGACATTATAGACCCATCTATACTATATAACACCTAAATATCCTTAGACTGCCTCTAATATGCCAAAATGAGCTATAAAAGTTGTAGCGTCCTAAAATTGCGACACTTGCAATTTCGACTGCATTTGGGTCTTCACGATGGTGACGCAACGTTGAACCTGAATGGAGACCCCGAAACCTGCTTGTGACACCAAAAACTGCATTTTTCTACACCGTGGCATGATCCCTCCTTGCACCCTGCTGTCTCGGGAGGTGGGACCATGGTGCCCAGCGCCGTGGTCCTTCAGGACCATGGTACCCAGCGCCCTGGTCCCCCAGGACCATGGCGCCCAGCGCCCTGGTCCCTGGCCCTATTTTGGGCCCGGTCTCTTTTGGGCATCGGGTCTTTAAGTTTGCAAATTGGGAAATAATGTTTCCTGGTCGGCCTAAGGTCAGAAAAATCAGTCTCTCAACCCTAATTGACAAGTATATAAATTACATTTCCCCTCTCAAAAGGGAGGGGGACATATGTGTGAAAAAGGCGGAAGCGATATTCAAACATTCGAACATTCAAGCATTCAAGCATTCCTTCAAGCAATTGAGCATTCTAAGTCTCCATTCAAGGCTAAGTGTTGCATTCAAGACAAGGATTCAACCATTGAAGAGGAGATCACTTACAACACATTACATACAACATACATTACATCTTTGCATGTAAGAATACAAACATTCTTACAACAAGGTATCAGTACTTGTTTACATTACAAACATTTACATTTACAGCATTCTCATTTCTTGGTTAATTCCAAAACCGGGGTTTGACCTAAAGGCAAACCCGTAATCCCTAACCCCCCAATCATCCTCTCTTTTTTGTGTGTAGGTTGTAGGTACGCGGCTGTAATTGAAGATCTGGAATCCTTGTGCAGAGACGAACAGATCCCCCTTCGTTTCGCGGATTTTTCGGAGGACCGTGTGCACGCCGGGCGCCATCGTCCCGTCAACTTTCGCTCAAATTTGCAGAACAGCACCGTCTCGACATTTTACTACTAATTCTAGGTTCGCAGCTTCATCCCGTATCCCTATCTCTGTTTATAAGTGAATCTTTCTTACTTTACATGCATTCCTAGTTCAATCATTCTATCTACATTTCTTTACAAAAGAGGGTATCCTTGATGTCTTAACCCTTGAAACTCATTTAGAATCCAATACTGCATTGTGTGGGATTGGATCTTGTGGGTTTCAGTCCCTCTTTTGAATGTAAAGCCTCTCCCAAGTGAAAACCATCAACCCTAGTGACCTCCCTTCTCTCTCCTTGGAGTTGGGGAGGGGAGAACAACTAGGGTTCGATTTTTCTGCTTTACAAAAGTATAAAATATTATAGGAGAAAATGTAATTTCATAGGAATAAGATATTTAAGTACTATTATGAAATGAATTATATATGATGGAAAGGAATTATGAAAAGACATTAAAAGGATATAGAAATAAGATACAAGTGGGAGATGAAAGTATGAAATCAAATGAAAAAATATATGTGAGAGAATGAGGAAGTGTGGAATTATGTGAGATATACATATGGATGAAACATGATGAGTGAATTATAAGACATGTATAATCCATAAAAATATATTAATATATAATTTTATGGGTATATATGAATGTATGAAATTTATTATAATTTGGTTTATACTTATTGCCTATTTAAGTTATGCCTTTTTATTGCATTGCACCAAGATTTGCTACAAATAACAAAATATTAAACCTTAGACCTTGGTCAAGGTTATTCTATCAACAAAAATTAATTTTCTATGTGGTGTGTATTTTATCTCAACCTCTTTTCTTGCTCAAAGTTTCAATGCTTGGCAAATGAATGTTTCATTTCTAAATAGGGGCTATCGCTAAATAGAGGTAGAGAAAAGGAAAAGTTATTGGAACTAATAGATCATGAGAAAACTTTAGAGAAACCCTACATAATGGAAACATCTTATATATTTATGATATGAAAGTGGAAATGGAAATAGAAGTAAGAGAAAAAAGTTTTAAAAAGGGAAAAGTAATCTAGATTAGAAGATAAAAAAATCTCAAAGGATGTAAATACCCTACACCAAGAGACATGATAAGGAAATGAACCTCCTTGATCAAATGCCATCTCTTGTGCCACTTAAATGAAAGAATTACAAAGAAAACATTGGTAAATAGTTGAGAAGATGAGGAAAAAGAAAGGAACGCAACATATGGATATAAATATTAGTGCACATACTGAAACCAATAAAAAAATAAAGTGGAGAAGACTTATGATAAAAATAAAAAATTCTTGTGTGGCATAATCACAAGAGCTATCCCAAATATGTTAGAATTGGGGATGTTGAGAATTATTTAGAGAAGATAAAGAAAAAAGCATCCTATGAGGAGATTAGGATGACAACCCCAGATCTTACTTTGATAGGGAATGTGGGAATATGGTGGAAAACCCATAAAGAAAATAACCTCACATGGAGAAATCTAAAGATTGCAATTAAATGTAAATTTATAAAGAGGGAATGGTTGATGTACAAGATTCCTAATTTATAAGGAGCTACCAATCCACACAAATATGTTAAATATTTTGAGAAGTTGTTGATTAAAAGAGGAGCAATAAACAAAATAGCATGGGTATACTCTTTTTATTGGACTTTAGAGTCAGTACCTCATTCTTGGTATATACATCAAGAACAAAAAGGGCAAACAAAGGATTATGACAAACTAAAAAAATATTTTGTTTAATTCTTTAACATTTTTTATCAAGGTGATATGATACATCAAGTACATATAATGATCCAAACTCTTGTCACATTCCCAATTGAAAGGGCACAAAGGAAAAATAAGACAAATAACATCAAGATGGCACCACAAGAGGTTACAAATACTTGTGAGCCCATAAAGTTCATGCTAAAAGGAATAGTAGTGATGCCACCTAAAGTTTTTAATCTTAGATGTTGCAAGGTCAATGATGATGGAAGCCAAATTGCCTGATATCTATTGGAGAGAAGTTGGCAATACTGTGGTATACACTTTCAATAGAGTACACATAAAAGGTGATACCAGTAAGACTCCTTATGAATTATGGTTCGGTCATACTCCTACTGTCAGATATTTCAAAATTTTTGGAAGCAAATGCTATATTAGAAGAGATGATGCACTAGGGAAATTTGATCCTAGATGTGATGAAGGAATATTTTTGGGTTATTATAATAAGAGTAAAGCATATAGATGTTATAACAAAAGATTGAATAGGATAATGGAAAGCATAAATGTCAAAGTGGATGAGCAAGGTAATAATCAGATCAGATCATATGACTATGGACCAGAAGATGAAATTGTTAGATCAAAACCAGTTGTGCAAGAATCACTTCAGAGCATTGATCTAGTTGCTCTGGTAATATCAGAAAATTCCACAGTGACTGTTGATGAGCAAAAAGAGTCAGAAAGTCAAGAAAATCCTAAGACTCCCAGGTATGTGAAGTTGAATCATTCTGAAGATCAAATTATTGGAGATAAAAGGAAATATGTGATGACAAGAAGAAGGTTAGTTGTTGAAGTGGTATGTTTAATTTCTCAAATTGAACCAGAATCATTTATTGAAGCAAGTAAAGATGAGAATTGGATTAGAGCTATGGAAGAAGAATTGAATCAGATGGAAAAGAATAAAACATGGGAATTGGTTCCTAGGCCTGAAGATAAAAATGTTATTGGAACTAAATGGGTTTTTAGGAATAAATTAAATGAGGAATGTCAGGTTGTAAGAAACAAGGATAGATTGGTTTGAAAAGGATATTCACAGGAAGAAGGTGTTGATTATGATGAAACATATGCTCCACTTGCAAGGATTGAAGCGGTAAGACTATTTCTTGCCTATGTTGCACACAAGAACTACAAGGTATATCAGATGGATGTTAAATGTGAATTTCTAAATGGAGATCTTGAAGAAGAAGTCCACATTGAACAACTTGATGGATTTTTATTATCAGAGGACAAGGACATGGTTTGCAAATTGAAGAAATATTTATATGGATTGAAACAAGCCCCTAGAGCATGGTATGCTAGATTAGATAAATATCTTTCAAAGCTCAGTTTTAGCAAAGGTAATACTGATAGTAACTTATATTATAAAATTGAGCATAATGACATAGTGATTATTGAAGTCTTTGTTGATGATATCATTTTTTGAGGAGAAGAAAATCTATGCATGAAATTTGTTGATGATATGAAGAATGAATTTGAAATGTCTATGATTGGAGAGATGAAATTTTTCTTAGGTTTGCATATTACTCAGAGTGATAAAGGTATTTTCATTTTTCAAACTAAGTATGTGAAGGAATTTCTTAATAAATTTGGTCTTGGAAACTCAAAACCTATTGGTACTCCTGTGATAACCAATTGCAAATTGTCTAAGGAAGATGAATCTCCGAGAGTGAACCCATCTAGATACAAATCAATGATTGGTGGATTGTTGTACTTAACTCAGACCAGATTGGATATAATGAATGTTGTCTGCATTGCTTATAGATTTCAATCTAATCTAAGAGGAAGTCGTGATATTGCTATTAAAAGAATATTCAGTTATTTGGCAGGAACAATAGAGTATGGGTTATGGTATCCAAAGGATGATGATTTTAGATTATGTGCCTTTACAAACTTAGATTGGGCAGGAGATGTGGATGATTGGAAGAGCGCTACAGGCATGCATTCTTTCTTGGGAAGAATTTGGTTTCATGGCTCAACAAGAAACAATCACGCACTTCATTAGCTATTGTTAAAGTTGAATATTTAGTTGTTGCAACTAACTGCACTCATATTTTATGGATGAAGCAAATGTTGAAGGATATAAGGGTAAGTTATAATGAGCCTATTGTTATTCATGGTGATAATACTGCTTCTATTGATATGTCAAAGAATCCAGTATTTCATTCCAAATCAAAACACATTTCTATAAGGTATTATTTCTTGAAGGAAAAGGTTGAAGCAAAGGAAGTCAGATTGGTTTGTGTACCTACTAAGGAATAGATTGCATATATTCTAATGAAATCATTGCCTAAAGATACTTTTGAATATCTCAGAGATCAGTCGAGGCTCACCACCCCTTCGGAAGAGACTTCGAGATGTAGGGATGCATCAATCCGGTGAGCTTATTAGAAACATCATTTGATCCGAGTTGATGGGATGATGTTGCTGCTTAGGGGGAGTAGTCAGTTATTTGGTTTGGCATCAACCCTTTGTCATTGATGTCAAAGGGGGAGATAGTGTTCATGTGAAAATCAGAAAATATTAGGGGGAGAGATATTTTATTTGTTCTTGATTGTTTGGGGAGATTATTGGCATTCCTTGGCACTTAGATGTTTTTCACATTTAGTGTTGCCATCAATGACAACACATAAGCAATTTCAACATATTGCCAACAATCTCCCCCTTTGGCATTGATGTGAAAAACATCCAAGTGCCAAGGAATGCCAACAATCTCCCCAAACAATCAAGAACCAAAAAAATATCTCTCCCCCTAAATTTTTTTGATTTTCACATGAACACTATCTCCCCCTTTGACATTGATGACAAAGGGTTGATGCTCTGGTTGGATATGGTTCTTTCCCAGTTGGTTATTGCTATCCTGGTTGGAATTGGTTATTAGTGATTCTGATCCGGTATGATCAGATGGGTTGTTTCAGTTTTGGATGGTTATTTAGGTTGGTTATATGCTTATCACATTCAGTTGGTTCATGATTTGGTGCTATGGAAGCTATCGCTTATGTTCTAGATTACCAGTTGGTATTTCCTGATACCGGTTGGTGATATTCAATGATTTGGTTAACTGATTTTGTCCCGACATATAGAAATAGTTCCTAACATGTTAAAGGCATTCTTGATCATGTCCTAATTTTTTGGTGGATCCGCATTGGTTGGCATGATTATTTGGTGGTCCTATTTGGATCCGGTTGGTTATTGTGTTATTGTACTGAGGGTTTCTACCGGTTGGTGAAATGTGTTGATATAGGTCTTAACAGAATTTCCGGCGAATATAATTGATTGGGAATTTGAATTAGGTCTATGTTATGTAATGTCAATCATAATATTGGTTTGGTGGTATCGTGTGATGTAATTTTTGTAATTATGGTTTATGGGTTTAGGGTTTAGCCAACCTTGTTATCAAGGTTGATGATCTGTATTTATAGGCGATATATTCATGTAATTTATATATTGAAGGTTATGTCTGCATTATCTGAGAGAGATAATTGTGCGAACAAGGTTTTATCAAGAACAAAGGTTTGAGAAGGTTTTAGTATTGCAGGGTAGACATCTGTGCTTAACCGAAATTGTATCAAGCATTAGGAGATGCTACTTTCATAGTTCATTTTCTCCGGATTGTAGTCTGATGTTTATGTAAGTTGGTGAGACTTCTTTTTGTGATGAGCAGTGAGCTCTAGGCGGTTGGCCTGATTGCAAGTGCAATCCCCATTGTAATTATTTCACATACTGCTGCAAAAGTATTATTTGACTGTGGGTAGGGTTTCCCATCGTGGTTTTTCTCTTTGTTGGGTTTTCCACGTCAAAAATCTTGGTATTGTGCGATCTGTGCTTTCATGCTTTATCTTTCACTGTGTTGTTTATATTGTGCTTCGGTAAATGGTTTATAATCTACATTAATTTCTTATACTTGTGGTAAAGTGATTCACTCCCCCCCCCCCTCTCAGTTTTCTCCCGGTATCAGAGATTCTAACACTAAATACTTGTGAACCCATCAAGTTCATGCTAAAAAAAACAGTAGTGATGCCACCTAAAGTTTGTAATCTTCTACACAAAAATAATTTGTCTATATGTAACATGCTAACTATTTCATAAAGAAAACATGAGGAAAATACTTTTTCATAAAAAAAAAATGCCAACTTTACATAAATCAAATTTTTTTAAAATTTTCTATCTATCTTGAATCAAGAGATGAAATGTAATCAAAGCATCATTTGAATGAAATTACATAAGCAGATAGATAACTTGTACTTTCCTTCTAACATGAATTAATATTCAATAAGTGAATTAGAAGAGTTAGATTTTACTGATGTTTTGCCTTCCAATCGGGAGTCTCATACAAGTCTCGACTTATATTGCAAGAGGGAGAGCATCATCAAGGTGCTTTACCTCCAACCATAGACTTGGCGGTCCCTTGTACACCTTCCTTATGAAAGTTGCCCTACCCTTCATGAGGGTGCAGACATAGGACTAGGTCTCATTTCCATATGAGCCTAGTGTTTAGAACCTACACAACTCTGGTTAGTCACACATTATAGGTACCTCCTAACTAGTATGACCTTCTAACTAGGAAGTGTATCTGGATCTTGTGAATTGACGGTGCATGCAAAACACTGCACCACCTTGGTTGAGGTATTATATAGCTGCAAATCTTTTGAAATGTGTTGTCATTGTTCACCACCCTACTCAACTTGTTACATTGTTATTCAAGTTTTGGTTGACTAGACTAGGCGGACTTAATCACTTTGACATGCTAATACTGCATTATGTCAACTACTTAGAGAAAGTTACTCTAGTCTCAATTGGATGTGTTTAGGTCAACTTTTGGTTTTAATTTCTAAAATAATCATAATACATGCAAAGGCCTACTCGATAGTTACTACTCTCACCAGGATTCATATTAATCATTCACGTTAACAACTATGTATGCAAGTGGTTCTTATTGGCATATTCTATGTGTGCATGCATGTTCATCCCTTTCACATACATGCATGTGTCTTTCCACGTCATTGGCACATCACATGTGTACATGTATGTGCATCCCTTGCACATGCATGTGTCTTCCATATCATTAAAGGCTCTCACACATTCATTTAATCTTCATGTTCCCTTAATGATATATAATCGACTGGGACATTGCTTATCATTAGTGTTACAAGCCTTGTTGGCTGACTATGATTCACTATGTTCATATAATCTTGGTCTATCAACCTCTTATATTTGATTGCAATGAGTTTTTTATGCAAAACCAAGGTTATCTTCTTATTTCATTTCACAATTAGACCCCATATAGGTCTTTATCAAATATGACGGTCAACATGAATGTCATTCTTGGCTTAATAACAATTTGGTATAAAGAAGAAGTAGATAGATGCAGACTTTAAATTTATATTTTGTATCATGATTATGCTTGATTTCCATTGTTTACTTATAGTCTAATGGATTGATGCAACATATAATATTCTTAGGAGAAATATAGATTGTCTCTTATTCATACTTTCACTATTAAAATAGAATGATTTCATGAAAGAATATATTTACTTCTGCTAAGTTGTCTATACAACTGGCTACAAATGATTGCATTATTTTAATCATTATGCAAGATGTATTGTAATTTCACATCGATACAAAATTAATGATAAATGCATATAAAAACTCGATACAAAATTAATGATAAATGCATATAAAAACTCAACATGATATAGTCAATTGGTAACGAAACATGCCTACAATCTAATTCGACAGAGATTGAATGTAGTGATTGTTCCCTCTCAGTTGGGTATCACGCTCATCCAAGGAATGAGCTACCAAGTTTATTTCCCCAATGATTGATTATTCCTTAATTTAATTTTTTTAGATTTTTGTTTTACATAATGATCATGATCATGTTTTCCCTCATCGGCTCATACCCATATGGCCAAATTCTAGAACAAATTAAAATGATAGTAAATCAAGATTTAGTTACTAATCCATCATTTCATAACAATTTGTACCATGGGATCAACCACCACCCGCAAGTATGAGTGTGGTGTTGTGTAATGCTGCCAGCTCAATAGTAAGCTCAACACTTAACATACATAACATAAAAACTTCAACTTTAAAATTTATTTCCACTATGTCCCCTAAGATTCAAATATATATATATATATATATATATATATATATATATATATATATATATATATATATATATATATATATGCAACACTGACTCAACCCTAACGACTCTACGAAACATAACAAACCCTAAAAGGTTACTTATCTCAACAATCTTGGCAATGATGGCAACTTTTACCTTTTCCCATGTCTGTGACCCTCTTCTTGATGATTCTCTCCCCTCCTTCTCAAAGGATGATAGAATTTCCTACATCCACTTAGACACCTGATGATAGTTAGACATAATATTTTTCCCATACATGGTATCCATATAATCAAAGCATTGTTTGTTCAAATTAATATTATTCATTCCATGAAAATTCATCAAATAGATGTTCTTAGTTAACATCATCATATTTCTAATTATGCAATTAAGAAAAAATGAAGTTGTTCATGAAAGAGGGATGCAATAGTCTAAAAGACATGGAAAAAGAACCAAGGAACATAAAGGTGGAAATGGAAGGAAAAGATAAGATGTTGATCACTATAGATATAACAACTCAAAGGAAAATACCATACAAACTTAGTTTTATTGCTACTAAAATTACAGTAAGGATGAAGATACTTTCCTTAATTTGGAATTAGGATCTAGGTAGGAGAATAAAGGGGTTTCATGAAATATAAGGTCCCATAAGTAAAGAATAAGGGTAAAGACTAAAATGGAAAAAAATTCACATAAACAAAAAGGCATAACACAAATATCCACTAACATATATAAAGAATGATGACAAAAAAGAAAATTATGAAGGATACAAGTGGTTTCATGATATTTTCTTGAGGAAAAGACAATGTTTTAGGTTTGGGGAAGATGTTACAAAGATATAAAAGGTTGTGAGCCACTACAAGCGTAATTTGGGTCATTTCTAGATCCATATAATCATTATATATCACTCGTATAAGCTTAAAATATCTCTAATATACCAAAATAAGTTATAAAAATGTAAAATATAATGGGAGAAAAAGGCAAATTCATGGGAATAAAACAATCAAGTGTTATTGTGAAAGGATGTGATGGAAAGGTATTATGAATTTAGTAAAGAAGGGAAAAGTGAGAGGTAATAGTAAGAAATAGAATGTAAGTGTGTTAAACCAATATGAAGTAAATATATGCGAGAATAAAGAAGATGACAAGTGGGAGTAAATTCTGAGGAATTAATTGTAATACATGTATAATCAATGAAAGTGCATTAATAGACGATTTTATGCATATATATGGTAGATATATGTGTCTATATAATTTTTTATAATTTGGTTTATACAAGTATTGCATATCTATGTTCTCCCTTTTTATTGCATCACATCGATGTTCAATAAAAATAATAAAATATTAAACTTTAGACTTTGGTCAAGGTTTTTATTGTAATAGCTTGGTAATTCTTGCTTGTGTGTCCATGTTGGAAAGAAATTATAAAATAATACCATTTGTTTGAGTGTGTTCATGAAAATAGAATCTCTACCCCTCTCTACTTCCTATTATGATG
Organism: Cryptomeria japonica; assembly: GCF_030272615.1. Lineage (NCBI taxonomy): Eukaryota > Viridiplantae > Streptophyta > Pinopsida > Cupressales > Cupressaceae > Cryptomeria > Cryptomeria japonica. The sequence goes on from NC_081415.1 coordinate 453,156,893, forward strand.
ATGAATAAAATAATTAGATCAATAGCTTGATATTATGGTTATTATCCTCTCTTTGTATTTGGAAATAGAATGTGCTTGTATTCACATAATTATACCTTTTGTATGGTTAATGGTTATATTTTTCTCTATCTCTCTCCTCTTGTGTTATTAAAGATTAAATGAGTGTTCTTCATGGTTGTTATTCTTAATCTCTTTGCCACACTCATGAAGTTGTAATGAGTGACTGGTCTTTAATAAAGAAACAAATGTCATTAAATTCTTGTGAGTGCACTAAGAATGCACATGGGCTTGTGTCTTCCTTCTAATCAATCTAACTCATCTCTTCACCCTAGTAATCTATACGAGGAATACATTATTTAGTGTATCTTTGTTATAGTTTTTTGCTATGTTGTGTTTTATTGATGCATGTATTTCATACTTTTTAATATATTTAGTATATTAAAATTAAAATTTAAGGGATAGAGTAGTTTTCAAAAGACACATACTTGTGGTTTCACTTGTTCCATCTCCACACCAACATATTAATTGCTTCTCCTAGACTACTCCCATGCTTAATTTTATTGTCATTCAATTAATAGTTATTAGAGCCCATAAATCTCTCAAAATATCTCAAGAATGTGATAAAAAAAACCTTCAAAACCTTATATACACTATTTCAGTGAAATAATTTTATTATTAATGAAGGTGACATGCATACTTCATATATGTGCTTGAAAGGTGCATCCTCTTTTCTTTGTTTACATTAAAAATTTGAACCAACATGTATAAAAATACATTAACCATGTAAACTATTTGCTTGTGGGTCTTAGATGGGTGAGAATACTAGGACCTAAGCTATTATTTATCAAACTCTTTGTAAATGGTTCAAATGCATGAAATCAAGCCAAGGTAAGTTCATGCAAGTTTCAAGGTCCTTATGCCAATTTCAAGAAGTAATATCTACCTTATATTATGAGATGTTTTTCCTTGGGGTAATATGTAAGTGCTTAAAAATGAACATGTATATATGGTAGTCCAATGATGATCGATAACCAAGCTTATGACCCTATGTAGTTTGGATATAACAAAAATTCACATTTAACTTATTTTCATGGTGGAAATGCCTAGTTAACATATTATAATTTCTTTATTGTGACTTATGTCTAAGTCACTGATAAGGACCCTATAGTCTTTTTGTATTAAAAATTATTTATTTTAGCTAAAAAAATGTGATTTCACCCCTTAAGTTGCTGATTTGCCTCAATGAACTTGCGTTTGCATTGGTTTTGTTTCACCAAGGTTAAAAAATTATACAATCAATATATTGTGCAACTATTACAATATTTTCTTTTTAAAATCCAATCTAGTCTACTATTTCTTTCCCATTTTCCACCACGAGGGAAAATTTCAAGAGTTGAAGGATGAGTATATATTGAGAAGGTAGAGTTTTTAGGATACCAACATGTTCAACTTGCTTCATACTTTGGATATCTTCAATTTTGAGTATGAAAATTCATGTATTTTTCTCTGAGTAGTTTTAGTCTTAGAAAAGTTTGCTTATTACGTGTTGAAAAAAGTATTTAAAATATAGATTCATGTGTATCTAAATTTAAATTTAAATTTTATTGTAGGGTAAATTTACATGTAAAAGTTATAGTTTTAGATCAATTGATTATCATCACTTCATAGCAAAATTTGAATTGTAAGTTTGAAAGATTTTATTTTTATTCTATTCAACACTATTATTGTGTACATGGATATTAGACTTGGACCGATTTTCTAAGTATTGAATGCATATATAGAAATTGTAGAGTTGTGTATAAATTTGATGATGATATATTTATGATGGAAAATTTCTTTGATAGATATGTTGTGGAAATGACACAAACAATAGATAAGGGAAAGGACCCAGTAGTTGTGCACCCTAACTTCGCGCTTCTCAAAATCCTACGTGGAAATTTCAAAAACTAAGATTTTTTTACAGCATCTTACTTGGCAAGTCCCCTACTTATAACTAAGGTTTCAGGGCCACATCATCAAATATGATGCCACATCAGCATGCTTTTTGCCAAGGTGTCCAAAACAGCCCAAAAAAAAAGTGAGACCAATAGGTGTGCAAAAGGGCCCCAATACTTGTGCAGTTGGTGTGGCACCACATGATTGGTTACTTTTCACAATGAATGGTATATTTCATTCAATTATTGGTACTTATCATACAACTATTGGTGCAATGCTATACAAAGGTTGGACATAAAATCATCAAGTATGGGGGTATTAAATCAACAACTTCTATCACAAGAATTGGAACGCGCTCAACTACCGGGTCCTTTCCCCTAGTGCACTTGAGGTAGAGAGATGAACACATTGCATGGTGAGTGCCATAGTGGGATAATTTATGTATTTAGTGTGTCCTTGTACAATTTACATGCATAATGGCTCATTATTTATGTACATTAGCAAGATTATATATATACTATAAAGATTTAACAAATCAATTACCTATTATAATCATGGTTGATTATAGGATTTAGATGAATTAAAAACATTAGAAATGAAAATACTTTGAGTAGTTCCTATTATGAAGACATGAGGCATGTATATAATTCCAAGATTAGAATGTGTCATAAGTGTTTGAGAGTATAGAATAATTTTATAATTAAAAATATTATAAGAAGTTAGGTGAATCTTTATTTATGTGGATTTACACAACTAATTAATAATATTAAGTAATTCTTATATGATAATTGTCAACACCAAAAGAATACCAAAATATTTAACACATGAGAGCATAATGGGTTAGAATATGCATGTATTATGATGAGTTGGGATGTGCACTTTATAATATTAAATAAGATAATAAATCACACCCACATAAACACACAAGGATTAACAAATTGGTTAAATGGAAATCAACAAATAACTATATATTATTAATTTGAGACCACAACAATAGATAAATATGCCAATAAATATGTATAAAAAATATAATAAAAATTACCTAGCTATATGTCCAATGCTAATTTCACTATAATAGATTGCACTCTAAAATTCATCATTGTGTTAGTGCTTGTGAGTTTATTAGATGACTCCCTCTGGATTGATAAATATTTTGTCTAACATTTAGATTTATTTTCAAACCTTGCATAAATGAACTCAAATATTCAAACATGCTTCATTGGGCTCAACATGAGATTCAAAGATAGCATGTTAAGCAAACTAAATGCACAAGGTTACACTCATATGTTCAAATGGGGATTGAACCCATTGGGGTAAGGAAGGCCTAATGTAATAATATATATCTACACAAACAAATTAGTTTCTCTATTATTTGTGTATATGTATTGCCTTGGCTAATATGCAATGGCGGATTCAAATATTATAGCTTACACATGTAAGCAAGAAAGTAGACTAGTATCTAAATGACTATATCTATACATGTATACAAGTAGTTGGACCTTTTTGCACTTCAAGTGGGTTGGAATTGATGAAATCTCTTGTATTAATAACCAATATGGTGATGAATATATTATTGGATTGAAGTTTTCAATTACTATAAATTGGCGCTCTGCAACTCTGACGAGGATCTACCGTACGACGTGTTGTGAGGGGTCGATCCCTTATTTGTGGAGGAGGTGGCAGGCTTCCTCCATAGTGGTACCTTCGTCGCCCTTCTCGATTGCGTTCTCTCTGCTTTTATTAGGGCATCTTTTCTTTTACTAATCATGTAGGCCGAGTGAGCATGCCCTCATGGAAGGTGATTTAGGTGGTCTGGCAATTAATAATGCCCGTCCTAATGCCTTGAATAATAAAATCGATTGCGTCCAAGGCAAATCATTCAAGGTAGCGTTGGAAGGAGTCGAGAGTTTGGTTTCTGAGACTGCAAAATTCATGTTGGTAAGTGGTTTTGATGCCAAAGGGGATGGAGGAAACCGACATAGGGGTAAGGTTTTTGACCCTCCCTTGCATACATTATTTGTAACTCCTAATGAATCTATGACAAATGCTATTTCTTTGGAAAAGGATAGACTTAGAGATGTGGCTATTTTTTTGTTGCAGTTAATGTGGATGCTTGCCCTACTAGGAAGTTTCTTGATGACTGGTTTAAAAATGCATGGAACAAAAAATTAGGGTTTCATATTTCCTTTTGTCATATGGTGCAGAAAGGTTTATTTGTTGTATTTTTTAAAGATCTTAAGTCTCAAATTGCTATTATTGATAAACAATTTTGGACTGTTGGTAGATGTACCTTTCATTCCCTAAATTGGTCACATGATGCTATCAATGAAGAGATTCTTGCATTATCATGCCCTAGATGGCTTCAATTAAAGAATCTCCCTCCCTTCTTGTGGAAATTTATCCCTCAGATTATCGAACTAATTGGGAAAGTTATCAGAATGGATAATTCCCCATCTCTTATCTCGTACTTGGATGCATGTATCCTTGTCTCAGTGAATCCTGGATGAGACATTCTGAAAGCTATTGAAGTTTTGATTGATAATGAGCTAATTTCTTGTCCTGTTGAGACTCTTGATAGGATTAATTCGTGTTTTCTGTGTTGGAAAGAAGGGCACATCCAAATATTTTGCCCTATTCTGTTGTCACAACATGACACCACCAAGAACCCTAAACAGGGAAAAGTGGATGCGACCAGGTCAAAAAGGCCTCCTACTAATAATTCTAATGATTCCACACCTCTATTAGAAAAATTAAGCTCCCTAAGGGAGACAATTAATAAAGCTATATCTTATAATCCTAAAGAACTGCCTGTTATTGAATCTAATGCAGAATTTGGTGCTTTCAACACTGACCCTTTGCCGCACTTTGCATTTTTAGAGGCCATCTCTCAGATGAATGAAGGCCTTAAAAATGAACTTGAGTTCATGGTTCACAAATTTAAAAAATCTAGAAGGAAAAACACCCAACAATTGTCGATTGAAAAATTGTGTGGTGTATCTAATCCGCTTGCGAGTAGGATTGACTCTGTTGAACCCATTGTTACCCCTATAAAAGATGATATTCAAGAGATTCCACCGGAGGCCAAATTCGGAGGTTCTAAACCTAAAAACTCTCTTGTTAAGAATATGGTTAAAGAATTTGAAGGACTTGGCCATAGTTTCAATGGGGAAGGCAAGGGCAAAAACTCCTCCCCTCCCTCTGGTGACCCAAACTCCCTCAAGATTTTCAATAAGTTTGACCTCTTAGCGGATTTTAAACCTATTAATTTGGAATCCTGAGTTAGATGGGAATGTGGATCCCCATAGAGAGGAAGGAAGTAGTGGTATTGTCTCTCCCATTGTTACTACGACCAAATCCCCTGCTAATAATTGTGATGTGGATAAAACAGATACTGGTTTCTTTGAAATCATTGTTGCTGACTCTACGAATGAGATATCTAACCCTAAAAATCTCCCTACTCTAGCTAGTTTAGGCTTTATGTTTGGAGATGAAGACCGAAAATCAGAGACAGAGTTTGAGAATTCGTCTGACTACTCAGTAGCCTCAGGGGAGTCTGAGCAAGATGAGGGTTCCCATTTTGGAGATGAAGAAGATGAAGGAGATGAAGGAGAACATAATGATATTGATAACAAGCAATCTAAACCCAGGATTAGGAGAAAAAGGGGGCGACCTAGGGGTTCCAAGAACAAGATTTCCCCTATGGCCAATACAATTCGGGGAAAGAAGGATCTCCCTAAGTGTTTCAACAATTTTGTAGCTGCCAAGGAGTCTAGCTAAACTCACAGTTTGCCATGAAATACATCTCATGGAATGTCTAGGGTATTGAGTCCCCTGATAGGAAGCATATTATCAGGAGATTTCTTAACCAACATAAGGATGTTGACTTCGCCATGCTCCAAGAAATCAAGGTAGTCAACTTTGCTCTTGAAGTGAATCTGGATTTCACATGGCAGGATTCCATTAAATTCTATACCAATCATGATAAGGGAAAAGGGGGAACTGCTCTCCTTATCAATCCCAAATGGAGAAATGCAATTCATAGCTCGGGTCACTCTCCTTGCAACAGGGCAGTCCAGGTCATTATTGAAATTGACAATCTTACATTTGGTATATGCTCGATATATGCTTTTAATGACTAAAAAAATTGGATAACAATGTGGCAATGGTTGAACTCCCTCCCAGATATCCCATGGATCTTGGCAAGCAAATTTAATATAGTTGAGAATCAGATAGACAAGAAGGGAGGTGCTAACTTGGAGTGGAAAGGTGGAGAAATGATTCACTGGGATAGGATTCAAAGAACTTGAAAAATCTATTTGATCCGCTGGATGGACTTAGGCATATACACAAAAGTATATGGTATACTTGGTGCAACTTCCAAAGAGGTAGTAATAGAATCTACTGTAGGCTGGACAAGTTTTATGTTAACAAAATTCACTTTTCCTTTGTACCGGATAATCAAGGTAGTTTAGTGGTGGTCTGGCCTATCACTCTCTCAGATCACCATCCTATTATTGCATAGATTGTTACAAGAAACAACACTTTGGCCCAACCCGGTAATCAAGAGAAGTTTCTCCTTAACACTAAATTATTGGAAGATCAAGATACACTTTCTGCCCTCTCTATTATTAGACAGTTCAATAGATGGGATACAACCACTCAATCCCATATAGTTAGATGGAACAAGATGGTTAAAAGTTGGCAATGTTTACTCAAGACTGTAGGACAGAAGAGGGCTAAAGATCTCGGACATGAAGAGAGAATTCTCTCGAATGAACTACATAATGCAGAGGATAGGGTTAAAGACAATCCTTGTAATCTTGACCTCTCCCACTCTGTTTCCCAAGCAAGAGATAGGTTAAGAAGGATTCAACACTCCAAGATTAGGGGTGCTATGGTTAGAACTAGGGCTCAATGGCTGTAACTAGGAGATAAAGGATCTAAGTTTTTCTTTATCTTCCTCAAACAAAAGCAGGTCCAGCAGAGGGTAGACAGATTATGGGTTGATGGTAACAAAGTAGACCATATTGACATCATCAAGGAGGAATTCTATCACTTTTATCAAAGCTTATTCTCATCAGAAGACACTTCTGATTCTTAGAATGCTCATAATTATGCAAAGGACTCATCCCCAAAAGGATCTCAGAGGAAGGTGCTCATGCAATCAAGAAGCCTATCATAGAGGGGGAATTTGAGAAGGCCATTAAGTCTATTAATAATGATAAAACCTCGGGCCTTGATGGGCTGCCTATTGAATTTTACAAAGCTAACATCAAATGGATCTGCAAAGACCTACTAGAAGTGTATGATGAAGCTTTCAACCTAGCAACTTTTGGGTCATACATCAACAAAGACATTATTAATCTCCTGCCTAAAGAAGGGGATAAATCCCTTATTAAAAACTAGAGGCCAATCACCTTGTTGAATGTCTCATACAAGGTACTTGCCAAAACTCTTGCTCTCAGACTTGAGACTGTGCTGCCTAAGTTCATTTGTACTACCCAAACCGGCTTCATCAAGGGGCGATATATCCTAAAAAACCTTATCACCAGTTGGGAAGCCATGGAATGGGCTAGGAACTCAAATCAAAATGTTGCCATGTTTCTTCTTGACTTTGAAAAGACATACAACAGAGTGGAATGGGGATTTATCATTATGATGCTAGATGCCTTTGGATTCGCTAGGGAATTCTGCCAGTTTGTCCATGTTCTCCTCAAGGATGCACATGCACAGGTTGAAGTTAATGGCTCTCTCTCTCAAGATTTTAAATTGGGTAGATCCATAAGATAGGGCCGCCCTCTGGCACCTGCCCTATTTGTTATAGCTTTCGATGCTCTATACTACTTGTTGAGATATTAGTCCATTTCCCCCATAATTAAAGGGATCTCACTTTCAGATAACTCTGACTTAATTAATATCCAATTTGCAGATGATATTGCGATTTTCATTGAACTCTCAAAGAAGAATGTTGAATCCTTGTTGGAGAAAATCTAGATCTTCGGTAAAGCTTCAGGAGCCAAAATCTCTCAAGCCAAATCCACCCTACATGGGTGGGTTGATGATCCCCCTGATTGGCTCAACCAATATGGCTATCAATGGGGGGGGCCTAACAAGATGGTGAGATACCTGGGAATCTCGTTTTCTATCTCACCTTGTCTGAAGGAAATGTGGAACTGGGTGAGAAGTAAAATTGATGGAAAATTAAATAAATGGAATCACAAGTACCTCTCTCTAGCTAGAAAGTTATAGGTTTGTCAAAAGATCTTATCATCATACAACATCTATTATGCCTCAGTTTGGATGTTTAGTAATTACCAGGTGCTTGAAATTTAGAAAACCATCAAAAATTTCCTTTGGTCTGATGGGAAAGGGAAGAAGAAAACGCACTCGGTCAAGTGGGAGTGGTGCTGCATGGAGAAGAAGTTAGGAGGATTAGGATTGAAGGACTTGAGACTGTAGGGCGTGGCCTTGGCAGTTAAATGGATTTTACATGCCCTTGAAGGTAATGAACCGTGGAAATTTCTTGTTAGAAATGACATCTCTATGGTTGTCCCCAAGAATGCAAAATCTTGGAAAGCGCTTCCCTTTTGTGACTTAGTTGCAGGCACTTTCCTAATCTCTATCTCAGGTTCCCCGGTTTTCAAGTCCATTTGGAAAGCATGTGAATTGGTAAGGACTAGAATTTATAACCGTGAGGCCAACAACATTGATTTCATTTACAGAGAGAGATCAATCTGGTGGAATCTCTATCATAAATCTAAACCTCTTGCTCTCACACAAGGTTGCTCCGCCAAAAGCTAGGCCAACAAAGGTATTTCTTGTTTTAAGGATATTATTGTGAACGGTAAACTTATCTCTTGGGAAGATCTTTCTATTAAATACGATATTCCAATCTCTAATAAAAGAACTTATTATCTTATGGATAATGCATGTAATTCTTTGCAGCTTCCCAAGAAATGCCAGGTAAAGGAGGATAGATTTCTAACCTATACTTGGATTGATGGTACCATTCTTCTAATGTTAAATCTAAGAATATATATAGCACTCTTACATATAATGACTCCATTCTTCAACATTACAATGCTCTTTGGCATATTGACCTATCTAGTTCACAGTGACATAAAGTAATGATGAAACTATGGAGTAGTCTCGTGGCTCTTAAGGTAAAGTGTTTCAAATGGCTTCTTATTCTTAACCAATTACCTATTAGGCTGGAACAACATAATGATGACATCTGTGATATATGCAAACTACCTGATACTATCATACATAATTTTTTTGAGTGCAACATTGCTAGGGAAGTATTGTTCATCTTTGGTATTTCTATTCCTACGAATTTATCTATTATGGATGTTATTTTTGGCTCTATATAGGGGAGCAAAAAGACGCTAATCTTTTCTGGAATGTACTTTCTTGTGAAATCCTTTGGTTCATATGGAAACTTAGAAATGAGGATAAGTATCAAGGATGGGTCAGAACCCTTATTGAGTCACTTCATAGACTCACTTTTTATACTATCATGATGCAGGTCACTGTTGTTATGAGGTTGGATAAAGAAAAGTTCTTGAGGTTCCTCCGGGATGGCCACGCCAGAAGGTCCATATATGAACTTTCACATGGACATACTCGGGGAAGGTATGCCAAGGAAAGAAAGCACACATTTAAATACTAATTAAATTGATAAAATGTTTAAATCCTTTTTACCAATTAAAGTGATATCTAGATTTTATGTATAGATGATCATTTTTTATGAAAGACTTTAAATATAACAAAGATAAAAAAATAATATCTTAAGATATACATTTTTGTCACACGATACACAAACAAAATATGAATATATATTTGAGTATATCATAAATCAAATATAACATATACTTGAATATGTCGTATATATACCCTTTCTTTCATCACATCAATACAAAATACTTCTTGTTAATGAATGATCAATAATTTACATCATGTTTAAGTTTTTGAGTGTTTCTTTCACTTTAAAATCCAAACTATGATATAAAAAACATTTGATACTAACCACATTTTAAACCGTAGAATTTGAAAATACAAATGCAATTGTTTATTGAGGGCAAACTTAAGCATATCATGGGCAAATAAGGTAGAAATACCATCAAATCATTTAGTGAAAATGTGTTTAAACCTTTATCATATGTCAAACTTTGGTGCTCTTCATTGCTCTTTGTACCCAACGAAGCTCAACAAAATCATGCTCATTTCAAAGCTTATTTCCCACTCTTTAAAACAAATCTAGTTTCATAAAAAACAATGGAGAAATGAGTGAGATCCATTGAAAAAGGTTGAGAGGGAAAACACACCTTCAACCCAAGAAACAAAAGAAACAAAGGATGTACAGAGTAGGATAAAATAACAAGTAGTCGCCGATGAGGATTGATTTTAGGGCGATAACGTGGGCCGTCGATAGGGCTCAATCGAACGGGTCGGAATTAAAATGATAGTCAGATGAATCCGTGCGTGCGGCATTCTGACCAATAGGAGCGCTCCAATGGCAAGGGAACATACGGGCCTCTAACTACTTGAAGCCTTCTTCCCCCCTCTATTGTGTATCCTCAATTGTGTGATACCAATTCCGCTAAGATTTTACAGAGCTCGAGTTCGATTCTCAGCAATGGCTTCCACAGATGATCAGGTGAATACACCGGAAGAAGTTGTCCCTGCAGTTGCTGAAGTTCCTCCAGAGGCTGAGACAGCCGCTGCGGAAACAGAGCAGGCCGAGGCCAAGCCGACAAAGGAGAAGAAGGCCAAGCCTGTGAAGGAAAAGAAGCCCAGGGCTCCCAAGGCAACCCCTGCTCACCCCCCTTATTTTCAGGTAGGGTGCGCAATTTTTAGTGGATCGGTTCTCAGTCTTTGGAATTCAGTGAATTAGTATTCGCCGTTCTCAGATTTGAAAATTTAGTGGATTAAGATCTGTGGATTTTTCGTTTAAAGGTTTTGCTTTGTGTTATGTGTGTTGCAGATGATTTGTCAATGAATTTGCTGTGACAATTTAATGAATTGCATTAAGATCTTTGGTTTCTGAGCTTAAAGATTTTGCTTTGTGTTGTGTGTGTTGCAGATGATTAAGGAGGCGATTTCTGCTCTTAAGGAAAAGGGCGGTTCTAGCCCTCGCGCAATTACAAAATTCATGGAGGAGAAGCACAAGGCCGTGCTTCCCCCGAATTACAAGAAGATGCTGGCTATCCAGATCAAGAAGCTGGTTGTCAGTGGAAAGCTTATCAAGGTGAAAGGCTCCTTCAAGCTTTCTGAGAAGACAGCATCCAAGAAGGTCGTAAAGAAAGCTGCAAAGCCTGCGGCAAAATCGGTCTCAAAGCCCAAGCCTGCCTCAAAGGCTGCAAAGCCAGCAGCTAAAAAGGCTGTTAAGAAGGTCGCAAAGGCCCCTGCTGCAAAGCCTTCTGCTGCGAAGCCTTCTGCTGCGAAGCCTTCCAAGGCTGCAAAGCCAGTTGCCGCGGTGAAGAAACCTGCTGCCAAGAGGCCAGCTCCGGCAAAGAAAACTGCCGCGGCGAAGCCAGTAAAGGCGAAGAAGCCTAAATCTATCAAGTCCGTGAAGAAGACTCCTGCAAAGTCCAAGCCTGCTGGCAAGGCTCCTCCTGCTAAGAGGGCAAAGAAGGCGGCTAAATGAGAGAGCTAGGTTTCTCTCTTTTTGCTTAAAGATTTGCATGAAGTGTAGGAAACGAATGGTGTTCTTTAACACCACCTTTTGGTAGAGGTTAATGGCTGCCCTTCTGGCTTCTGTACATTACTGCTGAATGTTGAACTTTCCCTGTAATTTATGGGATCAATAACGTAGATATAGAATCATTTTGACTGTAATTAGTTTGTCTTTTAGATTTGAAATCTAATTGGAATGCTCTCAAATCGCGCTGATGGAGGCTTGTTTATTTTGTGATACTGTAGTGGAACTGTGAATTGCTGGTTATTCCTCCATTGGAATGTTATTTGATGAAATGATCTTGTTGTTCGCTGGGAATTGGTTAGGGTATTAAGGTTCAATTTCTCAATGGAATGCTGTAATTGAACTGTGAATTGCTGGTTATTTCTCCTTTGGAATGCTATTTAATTACATGATTTTACTGTTTGTTGATAATTGGGAAGAAAATTTAAGGTCTGTATTGTTCTGTGTAAATTTAACAGAAAGATTGGCTTGAAATGAAAATGCTTGATAGTCTTTAACGAATAGCGAATTTTTCCGGCTCGGAATGATGCGTTCGTGTGTATTTTTGGAACCTTTACAGAGAATGCTGGCTTAAATTTCCCTTTTTGCTGTAGATTCGGTGCAAACTAGTTTTCGTTGAGAGTTAATTCATTGTTATTGGTTTTAATTCTTTTAAAAATATTTAAAAGAAAAAAAAAACATTGAAGTCCCTTTTCTTAGGAAACCATTTAACTAGTTAATATTATTATTTTCAATGGATTTAGCAAAACTGTATTAAGAAATTTTGTGTGATCTTGAATGTAGGGGGGTTTAATGGAAATTTTAGGAAAAATTAAGATAATTAATTATAATTTTGAATTGATTTCATTAAAATAGTAGTCTGAACCAGCATAATTAACATATAATTTTTTTATATGATTGGTGATAATTATTACAGTGAATGGATGAAGATCTTTCTAGAATATATTAATTATTTAACAAATAGAGTGAACTTTGTAAAAGCTTTATAATTTAATAAAGGGGGAATATTTTTTTTAGTTATTTAAGAATCAGCACAAATTCAAATACTTTTTTTTATAAAGGTAACTTCTGGGTGGGCATCTCAATGGTTGTAAAATTAGTTGGATATGTCGTGGTTAACAATATATTTAGATATTATGATAGAAAATTAGTAATGTTCAAATGTTATTTTATTTTATGTGCATAAGAATTAAAATAATTAAAGAATGTAGAGATATATGAAGTGTTAATGTTCAAATGTTATTTTATTTTATGTGCATAAGAATTAAAATAATTAAAGAATGTAGAGATATATGAAGTGTTAATGTTTGATAAGAATTTAGAGATATGTGAAGTGTTAATATTTGATATTCATAGGATTTAGTGATATATACAATGAATTTATAAAAATAAAGTTTTGATTGATTGTATAGAGTAAAAGAATCAAACTAAAATGAAAGCTCAATTTTCATAAATAATAAAATTATGAATGATTGTACATAGTAAAATAATCAAAGTAGAAGTTAAACTTTAACTTTATATACAAATAAATAAAAATATTATTTGATTGGATAGGGTTAATAAATAAAGTTAAAAGTAAAGTTAAACATAAAAATTATAATTGTATTACTAATAGCTCAAAGTTGCTGATTTCTATAATAAAATTAAATTATAAGAATACTAAAAAAAAAAATCATTATTTAAAAAATTAAGAAAAATTAATTAATTAATTTAAATCTAAAAATAAGTTTTCAAATTGAATTAATTTTTTAAAAATAATCTTAGAACTCAAATAAAAAAAACCAAAAAAAAAACCTCTTATATCTTTTTTTAGAAAAGGTTCTAACAATTGAAGTTATATGATCTAATAAATCTTAAAAAATGATTTACAAGAAAATTTTGAATGTATCTATAGTTAAACTTGGGGCATTAGTACTCATTGAAAAATCAGGTCGGAAAATATGCAGTGGAAAATCATGAGGGGCATAAAGTATCTCCAAAAGCACTGAAAAAGCAGAATCATTGAAAAGTATGGTTGTGGCCTACGTTGAAGCATTTGTAAGATATCTATAGAATGCTGCAGATTTTCTACTTTTGGCTTTTTATATCATTCGTAGTTGGACTTGTCATTAAAGAATTCATTCCATCTTTATTTTGTGTCGTTTAGTTTTCCACCATTAGTTGAAAAATATGGCCTTTAAAAAATAAAAGATTTTAATTTTTTTATGGTTCACTTTTATGTTAAGGGGGTTTCAATTTTACTAAAAACATACATATTCTTCTCTTTTAGGATAACTCTTCGTCAATGCAGATGTATGGAAAAGGGTAGTATAATAGTCGTTTATAGATGACTAGACCTGTTAGATGGTTTCCAAATCTACAAATTTATAATTAGATTTCAAATTCTTATTCATGATTAAATTAATGAGAAGCAAGCTTATAATCTTTCATTCATATATTTTTATGTTATTTTTTTAATTTAATTTAAGTGCAATTAGCAATCGCACCTTGGTGTGCAATGGGTACACCGAAGAGGTGCATTACATGAGGTCAATTGTTAGGCCATTTAGAAAAGGATTTTTTGTTATACAAAGATATTGGTTGAGGAGTAATATCTCCAAATCAACTATAAATCTACTCAAAGAAGATTGAAACATAATTGAAACAAAATGTTTGAATCAAAAAGATACTCATACTCTATTAGAAGCGATAAAGGGACAAATAGATAGAGAAACTAGAGACAAATAAATATAGATGGAAAGACATGAGGGTGAGAAGAAGGGAGATAGATATGAAGAGATAGAGAGAGAGGGAGAGTGGGATAGATAGAGGAAGGAGATATATCTAGAGAAGAGTGAGATAGAGGTTGTGAAAGATACTGATAGAAAGAGATAGAATGGAGTAAGAGGGAAATAGAGAGAAATAAAGAGATAGAAATATACAAATATAGAGAGAAGAGGGAGGGGGAGACAAAGGGATATGTAGAGAGAGATCATATGATATAAGAAGAGTAAGAGGGAGAGGGAGAGAATGTATAGAGATATAAGAAGATATAGAGAGAGGGGGAGAGGAAGAGAGAGACAATGAGATATATAGAGAGGGGGGAGATAGAGAGGGAAAGAGAAATAGGATGAGATAGAGAGGGAGAGAGAAATAGGATGAGATAGTGAGGGAGAGAGAAAGAGATTGAAATAGAGGGAGAGATAAAAGAAGACGTGAAGAGATATATATAGAGAGGGAGATGGATAGAGCAATTGAGATGGATGGATAGAGAGAGGGAAACGTATTTAAAGTTAGAGGGGGAGAGAGGAAGATAGAAGTAGAGATGGAGATAGAGGGGGAGAGGAAGAGGGAGAAAAATATAGAGAGAGATGGAGAGATAAAGATAGAGAGATAAAAGAGGGATATAGAGATAAAGAGGGAGAGATAGATAAAAAGAGAGAAAGTGATAGATAGATAGATATATAGGAGGGAGAAGGAGATAAAGATAGAGAGAGATGGGGAAGGAGAGAGCAAAAAAGAGAGATAAATAGATACATAGGGAAAGGGGGAGGGATAGATATAGAGGAAGAGATAGATAGATATAGAGGAAGAGGGGGAGGGAGAGATAGAGATATATGTGACACTATGATAGATTGATAGGATATATACAGAGAGGGATGGATAGAGAAGAGAAATAGGGCAAGATAGGGAGGGAGAGAGAATGAGGGAGAGTTAGAAATATATGAAGAGAGAAGCTTCGGGAGGAGAGAGAAAATCTTGGGGGAGATGGGGAGAGAGAGAGAAAAGAGGGAGGGAGAGCTCAATATATAGAGAGGGGGAGGGAGATGGAAAGATATAAATGGAAGGTGTTATTTAATAATTATATATTATATTCATATCTAATAATTTCTATTAAAAAATATAAAATATAATTATAAATGTCTATAGTATTTTTTTTAACAATAAATTATATAAAATATAAGATATAATAATAATATAAATTATTAGTTCATAAAGCTATTAATAAAAACCTCAATATCTTATACATATAATTATTTTTTTTATTGAAAAATTTAACCACATACTAACATAAATATGTTATTTAATGTAAATTTATTTTTAAAATAATAATATAAATATTTATATATTATAATTTATTTATAACTAATTAATCACGTAAATGTAAATATATTATTATATAATTAATATAAAATATTTTTAAAATTTAATATAATATAATATTTTAATATTATAAATATAAAAAATAAATTATTATATAAATTTAATTAAATAATCTTATTTATTTATATATATCGAATATGATTAAGTTTACAAATATCTAAAAAGATTTAAATAAAAGGTAAAAAGCTTTAGAATTGATAAAAAAGTTTTATATGAAGATAAACAAATTTTGCAAGGAAAATGAAGTGCAGGAATGTGTGGGGTGGGGACTCAAATTTTTGGAATCCACAAATTAAAGAAAAATTAATTGTTTTAACATTGCAACAAAACTTGTTGGCTCCATTCACCATTGCCTATGGGGCACAAATAATGTATGGTACACGTCGTCACGTAACAGACATAATGTATGGTTGAAAAAGTAGCAACACTAGTAAAAAAAACCACGCAGAAGGAAAAAGAGCACCACAGGAAAAAGTGAAATAGATGAATGAAGGGCGAGAACACAAACCGTGATCTAACGGTGTGCAAGTTTTCAATCGTCTTGCACATCTCTTAGTTCACTTAGAACTGTTGATCTGCAAAGTTAAATGGTTTATTTCATATAAGGTACACCTTCGGTGTAATAATAACTAGCATATATATCTTAAATTTTAATTTAATCTATATAAAATACATCGAGAGATATCCTTCTCTCGGTGCCTAATATCTCTCGGCATATTTTATACATATTAAATTAAAATTTAAGGCATATATGGTAGTAGCAGCCGCGCGATGCGACATGGAAAACATAAAATAAATGCAGTATATAATTTGTTGGATTTTGCCAAGATCAAGGGCACAATGAAAAGCATAAAAGAGACAATAGAATGACAAGAACAAACTGTATTCTCATCAATATAAAAATGATCAACTGGATTAACCAATACAATGAATAGAGGCCTGCTTATATAGGCAAGGCCATGTGGATGTATGAGCACACAAATATGACAAGTGGCTCAATGAGAAACAAGGGTAGGTAGGAAATAGGTGTGGGTAGGTAGGAGAAATAATATAATATTCCACATGAGGTGGATCACCCACCGAAGGTGGAATTATCACTCCACAATAAGTGGATATGATAGTGTAATAACAAGATCAACACCATAAGAGGTGGAATTTCTCCTACACACACTATCCCAATGAGGCACAAACACCCAAGTGTCTCATATCCAAACTACTATGAAATGCATTATCCTAAGTAAACTTAAGTAAGTGTAATAATATCCATGATGAATAATTATTTACACCAACACCCCCCCTTAAGTGCAACTTAGGGGAATGCACTTAAGTCTACAATGCAACTAAGCAGGATGGGTCCCGGCTACAAGGCCATGATAGGTACCCATGTACAACATGCAAATGCAAGCAAAACAATGCAATGCAATCTCTCACAACCGGAGAAAAGGAGAAAACCCAGTGGGAAAAAACTCCCCCCCAAAAGAGAGATGAATGTACAAAAGAATCTCAAGGAGGAAGGACAAAACCTCAAAGAGGAAAAAGTCCCCCCCAGAAGATAGGAAGGAGAGGTCAGCTGACCCCCCCTAATGACACATCCCGCACCCCCAAGAGAGCTCGCAACTGCTGGAACTTACTCTCGGTGAAAGGTTTGGTGAATATGTCAGCAACCTGCTCTGCTGTAGAACAATACTGCAAATCAATGACCTGCTCCTGGATGAGCTCTCGGATATAGTGCATATGAATCTCGATGTGTTTGGTCCGCTGGTGCTGGACCGGGTTCTTCGAGATGGCAATGGCACTCTGATTGTCGCAATATAGGACTGTCGGCCGTGGAGTAGTAAACCCAAACTCTGTGAGAATCTGCTGGAGCCAAATGGTCTCAGTCGCTGCGTTAACAGCGCCTCGATACTCAGCCTCAGTCGAAGAGAGAGCAATAGCATGTTGCTTCTTGCTCTGCCAACAAATGGGGCCTGAACCAAGGTGAAAACTGTAACCAGAAGTAGACTTACGATCAACTAGATCGCCAGCCCAATCGGAGTCTGTGTAACCAACCAAGCGAAGTCCTATGCCTGCTGCATAGTGAATCCCATAGTGATGTGTACCCTGGATGTAATGTAGAATGCGTTTGGCGGCTTTCCAATGAAGCTCATGTGGTTCCTGCATGAAGCGGGAAACCATGCCAACTGCAAATGAAATATCAGGGCGTGTATGAGTCAAGTAGATGAGACTACCCACAAGCTGACGATACAAAGTGGCATCAACTAGTGGAGAAGAACACTGAGCCTCAAGCTTGACTCCTGAAAGAAAGGGAGTCGGGGCAGGCTTACAATCAGCCATATGAAAGCGTGCAAGTAGATCAAGAGCATACTTGGGCTGCGATAGAGTAATCCCGGAAGATGACTGTGAAATCTCAATCCCGAGAAAGTAGTGCAAAAGACCCAAGTCAGTCATAGAAAATCTGTCATGCAAAGCAGATTTGACCCTGCTAATGATGGATGCAGTACTCCCTGTAATGATCAAGTCATCAACATAGAGTACTAGTATCAAGTGAGAGTCATCCTGTCGCAAAATGTAGACATTCGGATCGGAATGACACCTGGTGAAACCTGCAGAGAGTAGAAAGGAGTCCATCTTGGCATACCAAGCCCTGGGGGCCTGCTTAAGGCCATAGATAGATTTCCTCAATCTGCAAACCAAAGAAGTATCCTGGATGAAACCCTGTGGCTGCTCCATATAAATCTCCTCATCTAGATCACCATGAAGAAAGGCACTCTTCACATCCATCTGATGTACAGCCCAACCATGAGCTGCAGCTATAGCAAGTGTCAAACGAATGGAGTTCATCTTAGCTACGGGTGCAAAGGTCTCAGTATAGTCAACACCTGCAACCTGCGAGAAACCTTTGGCAACAAGCCGTGCCTTATACTTATCCACACTACCATCCGCTGCAAACTTAGTTCGATAGATCCACTTACATCGAACCATCTTTCTCCCCTTAGGGAGATGTACTAGATCCCATGTGTTGTTCCTCATCAAGGAACTATACTCTTCCTCCATAGCTTGGTCCCACTCAGGAACCCCTGATGCTTCCCTGAATGTCTGTGGATCGGAAGCGGTAGCAATAAATGCATGTGGATGTTCCTGATGTTGTGATCGTGTTCTCCGTGTATCCAAAGGATCCCCAACAAGAGAACCCGCGGACTCAAGTGTCTGTCGAGCCCAACGAGGTCTAGGTGGAGGTGGAGAATGAGGCACCTCAACTACAAATGGACCCTGCGGAGGTGTAACCCTGCGAGTCGGAGTTGAGGGAGTCTCATCATCTGAATCACTAACATCTCCATCCACAATGGAGGAAGGTGGAGGAGGAAGAGAGGCTAAGCTAGGAGAGCTTTCCTCAAAGTGAACACTCCTCTCAATGAATACCTCATGTGTCTCTGGATCCATCAATCTGTATGCCTTAACACCCTCAGGATATCCAACAAATATGCAAGGCCGACTCTGTGGTTCCAATGCCTTGCGTTTCTGTGGCGGAATGCGAGCCCATGCTGGACACCCAAAGACTCTGAAATGTCTCACAATCGGTTTTCTACCAACCCAAGCTTCAAAAGGAGTAATACCTTGTAAAGCTTTGTGAGGAACCCGATTCTGGATGTGTGTGGCACAACTGATAGCCTCTGCCCAAAAGGCGGGATCAAGAGAACGTGCATGAATCATACAGCTAGCCATTTCTTTGAGAGTTCGATTCTTGCGTTCTGCAACCCCATTCTGCTGTGGAGTGTATGCAACAGAATGCTGAAGATCAATCCCCTCAAATGTACAAAAGTCCTCAAGTCTCTTGTTCACATATTCCCTGCCATTATCTGTACGAAGAATCTTGATCACTTTCCCTGATTGCTTTTCCACACGAGCCTTGAAGTCCTGAAATCTGTCAAATACTTCACTCTTATGAATGAGAAAGTAGACCCAAGTGAAGCGGGAGTAGTCATCAATGAAGGTAAGAACATAGCGGGCCTTACTAAATGAAGGTGCTGGAAATGGACCCGCTACATCACTGTGAACAAGTTGAAGAACTTCCAAAGCTCTCCAAGTTTTCTCTTTATCAAATTTCTCTTCGGGATGCTTGCCCATGGAACATCCTGAACATACACCCTCTGAAAAGCTGATTCGAGGAAGACCTGTGACCATGTCTTTAGTACTGAGCTGCTGTAGATAGCGGTAGTTGAGGTGACCAAACCGCTCATGCCATAGCTTACTTTCTGAATTTGAATGAGTAAGCAAGGCCCTAGAAGGTGAACATGGCACAAAGTGGGAAAATGAGTAAAGCCTTGAGTTGTCATTGACTTGTCCCACTGCTACCAAGGCATCATCATCAAGTTCTTTTACCACAACCGAATCTGGTGTAAACTCAACCTTTTTCCCATTCCCATAGTGAGTGATTTGGTAGATGGAGAGAAGGTTGGTAGACAAGTTAGGAACATAGAGAACATTCTCAAATGTTCCATCATCCATGTCAACTGAACCTTTCCCTTCAACCTCTACTTGTGTATCATCACCTATGTAAATGTGAGGTACCTTAGATGGCTCTAATGAAGAAAACTGCTCCTTTGTAGAACCCATGTGATAGGAGGCACCCGAGTCAAGTATCCATTGCTGTGAAGAACCTGTTTTAGCCACAAATGCTTGCCCTTTTCCTTTTGACTGTGAGGAGGAAGAAGATGAATCCTTCTTTGTGTAGGCGGATGGCAAGTTGATGTTGTTTTTCTTGAGAAGATTGGTTAACTCATCAACTTGCTTTGCGTGGCATCGATGCTCATCATGACCATACTTTTTGCAATATGCACAAGTTGGTTTATCCTTCTTAGGTGTTGTCCCCTTCTTGGAAGAGGATTGTTGATTGCCTTGTGATGGAGAGGATGATTGTCCCTTTTCTTGTTGTGGTTGAGACTTAGATTGCTTCTTCTTCTTGTTGGAATTTTTGCCTTGACTTCCTTGATTTCCTTGATTTGCTACCAAAGCCTTGGACTTTGAAGACTTGAGAAGCCCCATGTTCAACAACTTGGATTGTTCCAATATCAACATTTCTGTGAAAGCTTCAAAAGAAGGCATAACATAAGAACTCCCCACTGTCAAACGATGAGTTTGGAAGCTTGATACAAATGCTGCATACTCTGGTGCAAGCTTGTCCAACAAGTTGAATATCAATTGAGCATCCTTTTTGTCTATTCCACAATCCTTTAGCTTTGCTCTTAGCTCATTTGCTTTGGTTACATAATCTTGGATTGTATCAAAATTCTTGGGATCTAAGTTGGTGAGCTCATTATCAATCTGGTAGCCTCTGATTTCATCAACTTGTCCATACAATTTCTGAAACATATCCCAAGCCTCTTTAATTGTTTTACACTTCTCAATGTGGAAAATGAGGTCATCTGATACATACTTGCGTAAGGTTCCAAGAGCCATGCAATTCTTAGTGAGCCATTCTAAGTGAGCATTTGGATCAGCCTTAGGATCAGGTGGTGCTGTTATTGTTCCATCTATGTAGTGTGTGAGACCCTTTTCCATTAGTTTACTCCATACTTTAATTTTCCATGATGCATAATTATGTGGAGTTAATGGTGGAAACTTATTAGGACTCATTGCAACAAGAATGGAAAGAGCACAAAAGAGGCACAATCACACAAGACACCCCCCCAAATTCACTCAATCAAAGAACCCCCCCAAATGTGATGATTTTGGCACTTTATAAGTAGTGCGTATACAATGGGCCACTTGCAAAAAATGGCAAAGTGGATTTCTGATTTACAATTTTACAACTGCCTCAAGAAGGCCAAAAGAGACTCAACTGAAAATGCAAGAGATCTAGCTAAGATCCAAGCAATTTACAAGTACCTAATAGGCCAAATAAGACCAATATCTGAAAGTACAATTTTCACTCAAAATCTCTGAAATCTGATCATAGATTCTGAAAGTAGACGAAAAAATAAGCACTTTAAAAAAAAACGGCACCTGAAAAGGAGGTCGTATGAGCTCAAACGAGGCCTTTGAAGTTGCAGAATTGAGGATTGGACAGGTACAGCTG
The DNA here is from genome assembly GCF_030272615.1 of Cryptomeria japonica. Classification (NCBI taxonomy): domain Eukaryota; kingdom Viridiplantae; phylum Streptophyta; class Pinopsida; order Cupressales; family Cupressaceae; genus Cryptomeria; species Cryptomeria japonica. Next base: position 453,178,750 of record NC_081415.1, read on the forward strand.
AGAGAATCCGAAAATTCCGAAAAACCTGTGCATCAAAATCAGAAAATAACCACACCACTGCGAAGAGCACGAAATTTTAGCCCATTTCAAAAAAAATTGCACCAAAAAAGGAGCAAAAATGAGCAAGATATGGCCTTCCAAAGTTGGACTGCAAAACTGAAAAGCCCAATGGAGAGGGGTTTAAAAATTTTCAAAAAATGCTGATGTAGCGCTGACGTCAGCAAACCACTGTGTTAAATTTGACGGCCGTATGACCGTCACGAAAACTTCGCTGCCTGGCTGACTGGGCGTCCGTACTGTACGGACGGATGACTCGGCCTGCTGACTGTGCAGTCCGTACTGTACGGAAATGATGACTGTGCAGGCTGATGTGTGCGTCCGTACTGCTGACTGTGCGTACGGTGATCTGCGTGGCGTACGGATGTGTTTATCCACGGGCCAGTGGCCGCCTGCCACGTGGCGGGCGTGGTCCACCTGTCTCTGTCCGCGTGTCCGGGTGACGTGGCTGCCGGAGAGGTCTTCGCCGGAGTCTGAAGCCGGCGGTCACAGTGTCACCGGAAGCTGGAGGCCGCAGGCGCCGGAGTCCGGGGAGGAGGCGGAGCTGGCCGGGAGCGGGCGCCGAGGAGGCGCTGCAGCAGAGCCGGGACGTGCACGGGAGGCGAAGCCCGAAGGGAGCTGCGGAGGCGGGCGAGTGGGGAGGTGACGCCGGGGACAAGCGCTGCTCGGGCGGCGAGCTGGAGGCCGCGGTACGAGGGAGGCGCGGTGGACGATGCAGACGTCGGGCGGAGTACCTGCGCGCACAGACCTGCAGGTACCTGCAAACAGGAGGTACGGCGAGCACGGGGGGGGGGTCTGCGGACCCCCCAAAAACCAATATTTGTTTTTTTTTGCTTTTCAATTTTTTTTTGATTTTTTTTGATTTTTTTTTTTTGATTTTCAAAACAATATTCAGAAAAACAAAAAATATATTTTTTTTGAAAAAAATATATAAAAATTCGAAAATCCGTACAATATAGCCAAATTGGGGAAAAAAATTTTCCTCACCAAAATAGGTCGACTTTATAGTCAAAATTTATGGAAATGGCCTCCCGGATTCAACGGTGATGTCCAAATCGCTGTATGATGCCTCCAAAAAATGAAGATCCCCAAATCCGAAAATAGAAGCCTTCCACGATGTCTCCAAAAACTGATCAACGAAGCCCCAATAGCTCTGATACCATGTTGGATTTTGCCAAGATCAAGGGCACAATGAAAAGCATAAAAGAGACAATAGAATGACAAGAACAAACTGTATTCTCATCAATATAAAAATGATCAACTGGATTAACCAATACAATGAATAGAGGCCTGCTTATATAGGCAAGGCCATGTGGATGTATGAGCACACAAATATGACAAGTGGCTCAATGAGAAACAAGGGTAGGTAGGAAATAGGTGTGGGTAGGTAGGAGAAATAATATAATATTCCACATGAGGTGGATCACCCACCGAAGGTGGAATTATCACTCCACAATAAGTGGATATGATAGTGTAATAACAAGATCAACACCATAAGAGGTGGAATTTCTCCTACACACACTATCCCAATGAGGCACAAACACCCAAGTGTCTCATATCCAAACTACTATGAAATGCATTATCCTAAGTAAACTTAAGTAAGTGTAATAATATCCATGATGAATAATTATTTACACCAACATAATTATATAGTACCTTTTTTCTTGAATTGAATTATATTATAGTATTATTATATTATTATGTGGTGATATATGAAATTTTATATATCCATTTAGACTATTTTTAATAAATATATATGTGTTGCAAGATTAAAACATATACTAAAATAAAATGTAAGATATATAGTAGACTTTATTTAATGATAGTATAAAACATTATTTAATGGTTAGTATTATGGTAATAGATAGCGTTAGGGTTAAAATTAGTATTATGGTTGGACTTAAGGTTTACATCATTGTTAGGGCTACGGTTAGGGGTATACAATAGTTAGGGATAGTGTTAGTATTAGGGTTAGCTTTTGCGGTAGGGTCAGGGTTAGGGTTAGACTTTAGGATTATGGCTAGGGTTATGGTTTAGGATTATGGTTAGGATTTATATCGTGGTGAGGTTTAGGTTAATGGATAGCATTAGACTCTAGTTTAAGGTTTGGATTAGGGTTAGGTTCTGGCTTAGAGATAGATTCAAGGTTAGGGTTAGGTTTAGAATAGCTTGGGATATTGTTAGTATTAGGGTTATCTTTTGGGGTAAGGTCAAGGTTAGGGTTAGACTTTAAGATTATGGTTAGAGTTATAGTTTAGGATTATGGTTAGGGTTTATATCATTGTTAGGTTTAGGTTAATGGATAGGGTTATACTTTAGTTTAGGGTTTGGATTAGGGTTAGGTTTCGGCTTAGACATAGATTGAAGGTTAGGGTTAAGATTACAACTGGGGTTATGGTTAGGGTTAGGGTTAGGATTGGAGTTAGGTTTACGGTTAGGGTTAGGGTTAGGTTATAATTAAGAAATTGCAATTAGAGATAGTATGTGATTATAGCTGTACTTTGAGTTAGATTTAGGGTTAGGATTGGGGATGGGGTTAAAAATAGGGTATAGGGTTATAATTATAATGCCAGTGAGGGTTATAGTTAGGATTAGGGTTAATCTTAGTGATTATACATAGGGTTAGGATTAAAGATTATAATTATTAATTATAAATAAAAGTAGGGTTAGTGTTAGTATTAGGGTTTGAGGTAGGGTTAGTATAAGGGTTAAGATTAGAATTATTATTGGGGTTAATGATATAATTACGTTAAGGGACATTATTAGGTTAGGGTTAGGGTTAGAGTTAAGATTGTAGTTAGACATAATATGTAATTATAGCTATAAGAGTTAGAGTTAGGGTTAAAATTAGGGTTAGGATTAGAATTAGGGTTAGGGTTAGGGTTACAATTGGGGTTACAATTAAGGTTAGGGTTAGGGTTTGGGTTAGTGTTAGGGTTAGGATTGGGGTTAGGTTTGGGGTTAGGATTAGGGTTAGGTTAGATTTAAGAAATTGCAATTAGAGATAGTATGTGATTATAGCTATAATCTGAGTTAGATTTAGAGTTAGATTGAGATTAGGGTTAGAAATAGGGTTAGGGATAGGGTTATAATTAGGGTTAGGGTTACATTTACAATTAGGGTTAGGGTTAGGATTAGGGATAATCTTAGTGATTATAATTAGGGTTAGGGTTAAAGATTATAATTATTAATTATAAATAATAGTAGGGGTTAAGGTGGTTAGTATAAGGGTTAAAATTAGAATTATTATTAGGGTTAAGAGTGTGGAATATAATTAGGGCTAGGATTAGGTTTTGGGTTAGCTTTAGGGTCATTATTAGGTTAGGGTTAGTATTAAGATTATAGGGAGTCATAGTATTAGAAATAAAATAATATTTATAATCGGTATTAGTTAATTATTAGGGTTAGGGTTTGTGTAATGGTTAGTATGATAATTATGGTAATGCTATGATTAAGGTTAGAGTAATAAATTATGGTTAGGGTTTGAGATATGATTTGTAGAAGGGTAAAGATTACACACATTGTTAGGGTTAATGAGTATGAATTATAATTATAATATGGGGTTTGATTAGGGTTAGGGTTTTAGTTAGGGTTACGATAAGGGATTTGGTTCTGGTTAGGATTAAAATTATGACAATATTAGGGTTAGAAATATAATAAAATGTTAGAGTAAGGAAAAAATGTTATGGTTACAATTACAGTTGCACTTAGGATAATGATTAATATTAAGGTTTTGATTATGAAAATTTCTATAATGTGAGTAGATAGAAATCAAACATTATATTTATTTGATTTATATTAGCATTATTATAACAACAATTTTCAAGTTATTTGAAATTTGATTTTAGCATTAGTTAAAATGTGTAAAAATTGTAAAGTTTTGTCAAAAATATTTTTATAAATGAACCACACACACACACACACACACACACACACACACACAGGATATATATATATATATTAGAAATGAATTTCTTATCTATTGTTACAATTATTATTATATACACGAGCCTTATTAATACAACAATTTTTGAATCATTTGAAAATTAAATTTATTGGTGGAGAAAATGCATAAAATTTTTGTAAACATTTTGTGAATTATATTTTATATATTTACAACACATTCACTTGTAAAATATACTTAATGTAAATTTCTTACCTGGAAGGTAATGTTGCCAGATGGATGCAAATGAAATAATTTGTTATCTGGAAGGCAGTGCCGCCAGATGCATGTAAATGAAATAATTTGTTATCTAGAAGGTAATGCCACTAGATGGATGTAAATCATTATTTGTTATCTAGAAGGCAATGTCATCAAATGGATGTGATTGCAAATTTGTAAATAAATATATGAAAGTAAAATAAATAAATAAATTTCTTAGTTATGTGAATTGCACTCAATAATACAATTGCTAACCTTTCCTCTACAACCGTATGCTCTCATCTTGTCGTTCAACGGAGCTTGATGATCAAAAAGTGTTAGATAAAAAGGAAAGCAAGTCTATATAGTTTGTTATTGTAACATCAAATTTATTCGATACCACGTATGGTGTGACCAAAATAAAAGATGGATGTAGATTTTTATTAGTTATGTACAAGGCAATGTTGCTAGATGGATATGATTATAATTTTGAAAATAAATACATGAAAGTATAAGAAAAAAGGAATTAACCTAAAATCTAACCTTGTTTTCTCTCATCTTACGGTTCAAGGGATCTTGATGATTAAAATATATTAGGTAATAAGAAAAGCAAGTCTATTTAGTTTGTTAACTTCAATTCTTCAATGCTAGCTATGGAGGAACCAAGACAAAATTTAGAATTGTCGGTGCCAGCTATAGTGCGACTGAGATTAAATTTTGAATAAGAGGAGCAAAGAAGAGAATATCAGAGAGAGTATCGTTGATGACAACGAGAACAAATGAAATATGTTCAAATAGAAGAACAAAGAAGAAGACACAATGAAGCCGATAGATAAAGATATGCTAGAAGAAGGGCAATGGTATCGATGGAACAATTGGAAGTTGAAAAAAGAGATGATGCAAACCTGCAGAGAAATAGACATCAAAGCACATCTAATCAAATCTCTCATTCTGAAACACAAGCAAGGCAACAAGTCAATCCCCAACCAAGTGAGAGACAAAATCATCCATCTGATGGAAATATTGAGTTCAATGTTGAAAATGAAAATTCAACAATAATAGAACGTGTACATGAAACACCACAACATGGGCATCGATTAGAGATGAATGTAGGTGTTCAAGGTATTGTACAAAACATACCAAACCCAAATGGTTCACTTCAATATGATTTTAGAAGATTTCAAATGCAGTTTAGGAATCAATTAGACATATTTAGAACCCCAAATATGTGTTATGTTTGTCAAGAATCTTATCTTGGAATCAAAGTATCTCAGAGCTCTGAAGGTCCTATATGCAAAAAATATCAACAAGAGAGAGGAAATCATAGGTTTTCATCTTTGAATAATATGGATCTCGTCCCACAACCAGAGGACTACCTTGCAAAATTGACTCAAGTAGAGGAGATGTTAATTGCACGTGTCAACCCAATATTGCAAGTTGCAAATGCAATAGGTGGTCAATATAAATACAAAGGACACACTATTAGTTTTCCTCAAAATGTGGAGCTTGTTTCAAATGTTTTTCCACATACAATAGAGAATTTGCCAATTATTATTGTTACACAAAGGGATCAACGTGGAACAAATTACAACTTTATAGTCAACATGGATCGTGTGTATAGAGCACTCAAATACAAAATAGAACATGGAATTTTTTACTCAGATGTTAGAATAGATGAAAATGCTCTCAATGAGTTGCCAAGAAATTCTGATGAAAATATATTCAATAGATTGAAGACTATGCAGATGGAATTTGACTCAAATGTAAATGAAATCACATTTGTAGGTCCCATCATGGAGATTGATGAAGGTAATATATTTGACCACACAATGTCAATGGCTTCAAGACCACCTAATGCCCAGAGAGAGATGAAATTAATCCATGCATGGGTTAATAATCCTGATGCAAGTCCAACAATATTGATTTATTGGCCAGGTATTGGTGCATCTCCAATCAAGAATATGTTGTTAGGCCCAATATGGAAAGCTAATGTACTGAGAGGGGAGGGGTGAATTAGTACTCCAAAACATTTCTTCAACAATATCTTTACTGTTATGCATAAACCAAATAGTGCAGTAACATAAAATAAAGCTAAAACAAATAGATAACAATCATACATGATTCACTCTTGTAGGATTTGAGAAATACAAATCCATAGAACCCAAAAGAAACCTGCATGCAAGAAACCTGTCACAGAGAAAGAGAGAGAACGAATACAAGGGTTTTGGCTCTGACAAAGAGAAAAGATGTATTATCAGAGAAAAATGAATCAAGAATATGAATAATACAAGAGATCAATCCTTATAAAGGAGATCAACACCAAAAGGAAAACCTAACCCTAAGGTGTGAGCATTTAATAATTAAATATTAATTATTAAATGACTAATATGTGCATAAAGGGAAATCTTAAGAGGAGAGCAAAGTTAATTAATTACTTTACTCTAACACCCCCCCTTAAGATGAGCTACAATGCAGCTACAAACAATGCAGAAGAAAGCAAAGGAACTACAATGCAAAAGAGGGTCCCGGCAACAAGGCCTGATGAGGTACCCAAATACAAAAAAATCTCTATAAAGTGGAGTAAAGGAGAAAACCCAGTGGGAAAAAACTCCTCTCCAAAAAGAGATAAAGAATCATGCTGAAAAGAAAACATGAAGGAAGGAAGGCCTCACTGAGACCCCCCAAGGACAACTTCCTTCACCCCAAGCATTGAGCGCAACTGAAGATAGCGCGGAGATGCCAAAGGTTTAGTGAAGATGTCAGCAACCTGCTCCTCTGTAGGAATATACTCCAAGATGAGAGAACCATCCTGAATCAACTGTCTGATGAAGTGCATGTGGATTTCAATATGCTTTGTCCGCTGATGCTCCACTGGGTTGCGAGAAATGTGAATGGTACTCTGGTTGTCACACCAAAGAATAGTGGGACAATCTGGAGGAAACCCAAACTCTGTCATTGATTGCCGAAGCCATAAAACCTCCTGACTAGCTAACACTGCTGCACGGTACTCAGCCTCTGTAGATGATAATGCAATAGCAGATTGCTTCTTGCAAGACCATGTGATAGGACCAGAACCAAGGCAAAAAACGAAGCCAGAAGTAGACTTCCGATCATTGACATCACCAGCCCAATCGGAGTCAGTGAAGCCAATGATGTGAGGGGATCCTGAAGAGTAGTGAATGCCATAATGTGTGGTGCCCCGAATATATCTCAAAATACGTTTGGCTGCTTGCCAATGGCTCTCATGAGGATCATGGGAGAACCGAGAGACAAGGCCAACCGCAAAGGAAAGATCAGGACGAGAATGTGTCAGGTACAACAGACTGCCAACCAACTGCCTGTATAAAGTGGGGTCTACTGAAGGAGTAGAGCAAGTGGAAGACAAAACAACACCTGACTGAAATGGAGTGGGGGCAGACTTGCAATCAAGCATGCCAAATCGCTGAAGCATATCAAGAGCATACTTCTCTTGAAAAATGGAAATCCCATCCGAAGATTGAATAACCTGTAGACCCAGAAAGAATTGCAAGAGACCAAGATCGGTCATCTCAAACTGCTCCATCAAAGCTCTCTGAACACTCTGAATCATGGAGGATGAGCTACCTGTAATGATGAGATCATCTACATATAGCACTAGAATCAAAAGATCACCCTCTTGACGCTGAATATAGACTGTGTGATCGGAATGACAGCGTGTGAAGTGTGAGGAAAGCAAGAAGGAGTCCATCTTCTCATACCAAGCCCTGGGGGCTTGTTTGAGACCATACAATGAACGTCGAAGTCTGCAAACCAAAGAAGTGTCCTGCACAAAACCCTGAGGCTGCTCCATATAGATCTCCTCATGTAGGTCTCCATGCAAGAAGGCACTCTTCACATCCATCTGAAACACTGTCCATCCCTGTGAAGCTGCAAGTGAAAGTACCAGGCGTATAGAATTCATCTTGGCGACAGGAGCAAAGGTCTCAGAGTAGTCAATACCCTCTACCTGAGAAAACCCCTTCGCAACAAGACGGGCCTTATACTTATCAATAGAACCATCTGCAGCATACTTGGTACGATACACCCACTTGCACCGAACCAACTTTCTTCCCTTAGGAAGAGGACAAAGATCCCAAGTATGATTCTTCATCAAAGAAGAATACTCCTCATCCATGGCCCTATCCCACTCTGGGTGTCCTGTCGCCTCTGAAAACTTTTGAGGATCATCTGAAAGGGTATGACTCAAAAGACTAGAACCAGATGTCTGAGCACGAGTGCGACGAGTATCTGAAGGATCACCTGCCAAAGAACCAGCTGCATCAACAGTATCACGGGCCCACTTCGGCAAAGACGGAGCAACTGGTGGTGGTGGAGATGGTGGATCATGATCTACATCATCCTCAAGAGATAAGTAATCCTCAAGAGATGAAGAGGAAGGAGTAGGCAATGAGGGAGAAGCTGGTGATGGAGAATCCATCTGAGGATAGCACTCATCAAACTGGACATCCCGCCGAAACAAGACCTCTCTAGAATCAGGATCAAACAACCTGTATGCCTTAACATCCTCACAGTAGCCAACAAATATGAGTGGTCGGCTCTTCCTCTCCATGGCTATCCGCTGAGCATCAGGAATAAATGCCCAAGCCTCACTACCAAAAACTCAGAATGTAGAAACATCAGGCTTGACATGGGTCCAAGCCTCCTCAGGAGTTATATGTCGTAATGCCTTATGGGGCATCCGGTTCTGAATATAATTGGCACAATTGACTGCCTTAGCCCAAAATGAAGAACTCATAGCTCGAGACTGTATCATACAATTTGCCATCTCCCGTAAGGTTCTGTTCTTTCTCTCAGCAACACCATTCTGTTGAGGGGTATAAGGAACTGTAAACTGATGCTGTAAACCATGCTCAGCGCAAAAATCTCTGAAAGCCTGATTTACATACTCCCCCCCATTATCTGTGCGTATCCTCCTGATAGAAAGTCCAGATTGCTTCTCCACAAATGTCTTAAACTTCCTGAAAGAGTCAAAGACATCAGACTTGTACTTAAGAAAGTACACCCATGTACGTCTGGAGAAGTCATCAATAAAAGTGAGTACATAACAGGCCCCTGAAAAAGGAGTCGGAAAGGACATAAGATCACTGTGTACCAACTCTAGGGCTGCCCTAGCACGAGAGGCTCGACCCTTAGGAAAAGGATCTCGATGATGTTTACCAAGGACACAACCATGACATACACCATCTGTACAAGAAATCTGTGGAAGCCCAATCACAAGTGCCTGTGTACTCATCTGCTGTAGATATCTGTAATTGACATGACCAAAACGCTCATGCGAAAGCCTGCTCACTGAATCTGCATGTGCTATAAGAGAGGAACCAACAGTGTCTGAACTCTCAAAGCCATCAAAACTATATAAGTGAGATGCAGAATCCACACTCCCAGTAGCCACAACCAAGTTAGGATCATGAAGATCTCGAATAACCACATCATGTGGAGAGAACTCAACTATCTTACCAGAGCCAGAGTGGCAAATCTGATAAACAGATAGAAGGTTTGTCGAAATGTCAGGAACCAAAAGCACATCCTGAAGACAACCACCATCCAATGAAACAGTACCAGAACCCTGAACGGAAAGTTGTGCTGAGTCACCAACTGCAATATGTCGAGTGCCTGTAGGAGCAAGAGCGATGACCAAATCCTGTGTGTGTGTCATATGGTGAGAGGCACCAGAATCTAGAATCCAAGTGGACGCTGAGGACAATGCTCGTGCAGAAAGAGCATGACCTTTCCCTGTGGGCTGTGAAGGAGGCTGTGGTGCACTGATATTATGCTGCTGCATGGCTTCCTCCAAAGCCTCTAAACGTTTCCAACACCTGGAAACGGGATGTCCTTCCTTGCCACAAAAACTGCAAGGATCACCTGATTTCTTCTTAGTCTTGGAGGAAGACTCACCAGACTTTGAAGATTTGCCCTGTTTAGAATTGAATTGTGGTTTTGAATCAGACTTAGGTGGTGGCTTGGAGGGATTCTCACTAGCCTCTGAATCTTTCTTAGGCTTCGGTTTCTGCTTCTGTTTTCCTTTGGAGGACTGGGCTACCAATGCTTGGTTCTGTGAACCTGAAAGTGAATCCAACTGCTTAAGCTTAGCTTGCTCACGAGTTAGACGATCACAAAAGACCTCAAAAGAAGGCATGACATGTCGAGCACCCAAGGCATCCATGGTGGAATAGAAGGTCGAAGAGAAGATCTGAAATGGACCCCGAAGCTTGGAGAGAATCAGGAAAATGCACTCTGTATCAGTCTTAGTCTTACCACAACCCTGCAAGATAGATCTTTGCTGTTTGAACTTCATCAGAAAGTCCTCAATAGAAGGAAATGAATCAGGTACCAAGGAAGTTAACTCTGCCTCAAGCTGCAAAGCTCTGAACTCGTTGACAGTACCAAAAAGTCCCTCAAACTTGGTCCAAATGGCTCGAGGAGTGATACAACCCTCAAGATGAAACTGGAGACTGTCGGAAATGTGTAAAGCCATCAATCCCATAGCCTGATCCATATTGTTCCTGTGCTGCATAATCTCAAAAGGACGTGTCAACTGAGGCTGAACCTCATCCAAACAGGACCATAACCCTTTTGACTGGAGAAGAGTCATCATGCGACCCTTCCAAGTGTGGTAATTATGCGGTGTGAGAGATTCAATAGGTCTGTCTGCCATCCTGTAAACTGTGCCTCAACTGCTCTGAATTTTTAATTATTATTAAGTGGTCTTTCAGAACTAGACAGAAGATGCAGAAGGGGGTTTGATTTTTTTTTTTGTATTGGTGTTTGTAAATTCTAGTTTTCTGATGTAAATAATAGAAAGCAAGAGAAAACACCCCCCACAATGCAAAAAACTAATCCCCAGTACAAACTGAAAGCCAGAAAATGATAGAAAGCAATAACGGGTTGAGACAAAATTTGGAGCACCTGAAGAGTTTTCTGATGAAATAGACTATAGATCTGAAAAGAGCACAGAACGACCTTTCCAACGCCTATTTGCTTTCGAAAAACAGAGTCCGTATGCAAAAGGTATGGCTCCTGGAGTGCAAAAAACTTGTTCTGACTTAGACTGGCAAAAAACACTACAAAATGGAAAAATCAGAAAAAAAGTATCCATCTTTTAGATCGGGCTCGGAACCAGCTTTCCAATGCCTATTTTCATTCGAAAATCCGAGCTAAAATGCTCGAGTTATACCCGATTTAGTAAAACTGCTCCAAAAAAGCTCAAATAGGCCCTTTAAGCCCTCAAGGGCTTAAAAAAATAAGCCCCTGGTCCTCTGGGCGACCAGGGGCTAGCACTGGGGCTAGTGGCACAGGGGGCGGCGCAGGGGCGGCAGCGGCGCGCGGGGTGGTCGCAGGCGGCGAGTGGGCTGGGGCCGGGCGGCGCTCGGGCGGGGGCTGTGCCGGCGGTGGAGACCGGGCTGCGGCCGGTGGTGACCGCCTGCGGCAATGGCCGCCGGGCTGCGCGTCCCTCCAAAAAAGGTTGCGCGCTTTTTAAACAAAAAAAACTGCGTTTGTAAATTTTTTTTGATTTTTTTTTGAAAATCCGCCTTGGTTTTCGTGCCCTAGGGCCGTACGGCCTTGGGGCCAAAAAATTTTTGCCTCCTGGTGCAACTGTGTCCAAATCGGACGAATTTTATATGGAAATAGGGGTTTTTGGGCGCTACGAGCTCAACGGTGAGGTCCGTTTGGGCTCAAAGTGCACCGAAAAAAAAATACCTCCTATTCCAAAATAAAAAACAGAAGACAAACACAGATCTGATGCAACCAAAACCTGGATTTCAAAATCTTTCAAAATTCTGAACAAGCTGCAGCAGATCCAGCTCTGATACCATGTAGGATTTGAGAAATACAAATCCACAGAACCCAAAAGAAACCTGTCACAGAGAAAGAGAGAGAACGAATACAAGGGTTTTGGCTCTGACAAAGAGAAAAGATGTATTATCAGAGAAAAATGAATCAAGAATATGAATAATACAAGAGATCAATCCTTATAAAGGAGATCAACACCAAAAGGAAAACCTAACCCTAAGGTGTGAGCATTTAATAATTAAATATTAATTATTAAATGACTAATATGTGCATAAAGGGAAATCTTAAGAGGAGAGCAAAGTTAATTAATTACTTTACTCTAACAACTCCATAACACATATATTTTGGTTACGTAGAAACTCTTGGTTAGAGAGAAAAACTGCGGTGGGGATGGCACCCACAACTTCACTACTGCAATAATAAAAAGTGCTTGGTTAGAGCTACATGTTTAGCTATTTCTGATAGCTTACCCTGTTAGGAGTAACAAGATCTGTTGGATCTACCTTGCTAAAGGATTTTACAACACTTAATCTAAATGCTGCACCTGGTTAGAGGCTTTACAATTTATAGACTTGATTAGAGTCTTTTACCCTGTTAAAGGTTTTTCTTACAACTTCACAACATTACAATAAAATCATTACAAATATCTGCAACTTTACATCTGAAATGTTATAGCAGATTCTATGTGCTCAAAATAGATTACCTTGCTTATATCATATCTCGGTAACCCATATAGTAACTCGGTGAACCCTTCTATTTACTCTGTTCTTCGACTGTTCTCTGAAAAACCTTCTCGGTGACCTTTGTGTCTCTGTAACAGTCTTCTTACATTTGATACATACACCCTTAACTCATGCTATATAAATAGATCTCTTAAGATGGTGATCCAATTCATTGCTTCAATCTTACAAACACGATTTATAACCATGTAAAATATTTCATTGGTTAGATGACCTCAAAATCATACACAATCTTCTAGTGCAATTTCCAATGTGATAACGGTTAGATGTGCCTCGATCTTGTAACACGTTTTCATATGCATGTCCAGGTTCAATGAATCTGGTAACACGTTTCACTCGGTGTATATCAACTCGGTGTGTCATCTTTGCTGCTCGGTAGACATGAAAAGATACTCGGTAAACAGCTCGGTGTATACTGCATTCTGTGAGTGCTTTCTTCTGTAACCGACTAGACTGTGCATACCGATTGAATATTTCGGTAATAGTAACCGACTAGAGTATATAGTATAACTTTGACATAAAACTAATGGAAATCTGATAAGTAGTAACATATGTCACATTGGGGTTACTTGATATGGAATTCCCAACATTATTTCTTGATGGTAGGTGTGACTGGTTAGAACCAAGAAGGAGGTGAGTGCATCTGCATGAATTTGTCAAGCATCTATTGCAGTGTAGGGATCATCATTTTGGTAAACATCCAAGATTTGGATATTTCATGATGAACATGATAATGAGACACCATGCATAGAATTCATCTACAATGTTTGCCAAAAGAAATTTAAAGACATGTCTATCACCATCAATGAGTTACGTCAGCATATGGAAAACATGCCACAATCTCATCTAGCTGATAGGTTGATGCGGTTTGGAATAACTTTAAGGGGTACAAGGTCATACTGGGCTAAATGTTGTGCAAAATTGACATATATGCTTCATTAAATTGGTTCTCCTACAATATTATTCACTCCAAGTGTAGCAGATATGTATTGGCCTAATTTGCATGCATTAATGCCAGGAACATGCCCGACTACTTCACGGGAAGCTCATAATTGGAGAAAGCATAATGTTATTGAATATCCTCATATAGTCGCACATTATATGCATTTAAGGCATACAATATTCAGAAAACAAATTCTAGAAAAGGAATGAATGTGAAAGATTATTGGTGTGTATAAAAGTGGCAGCATAGGGGTTCACCACATGTGCATGGATTTTTATGGATCAATGGAGCTCCTAATATAGACAACATTGACTGGTCAAATGAGGAAGGTCGAAGATGTGCTGAGAGATATTTTCATTGTATCATTCATGCATGGAATCCTAGAGAAGATCTGCATAAGAGAAATATACAGGCATGTTCAATAAATATTTAGACATACACACCTTTAGTGATATATTACTCTTCTCCATTTAGGCTTCCATTGTTGATAGGTAAACCTTCTATGTTGTCTTTATTGAGTGGTTTGAAGACATCCAAGAAGATTTGCTAATCTTTGTCCAACTCCTTCTTTTTTGTTATGACTCCTATCACATTTGCATATTCATCATTAGTTTCATCACCCCATTCAGTGACTTTGCCCTTGCCTTTATTGGTTTCTTGCTCCCGGGCTTCACTAAGAATGTCTTGGACCAACATCCTGATGGCCTCTTGGCTCATTGTCTTTGGTGGCATGCTGTTGACTTCTGACTCTACCTCTAGGTCTGACATACACCACTTTGTTCAATCAATTGGCTCTGATACCAATATGATGTAGAGTGAGTAGACTCTCTCCTATTTGTGCTACCTTGTCTAGGTATCTCCTCCAAGCTACACAAGAACCATCTAATAATTCTACTCCTAACACCTTCCAAGGGTCTACAAGAATTACCCTCTCAGACCTTCCCAAGGTCCTTAGGCTAGGATAAACACTTGTTGTTTTGTGAGTTCCATTTTCTTGCTTCAGAGACCTTGTTTTCCCACTCCCTTTCACACTCCACCGGAGAGTTCAACCCCTCTACCACATGATATTCATTCCCCACACTACACACATAAGGATGGATGATTTTTGGATGGATTCCCAACCCTACTCCTTTCTCAAGAGCTTTTACCTTTACCAGTTCCAAGTTTTATAAACAAACTACACTTTTAGGCCTAATAGGAGGCCTAATTCTAGTAGCCTTGTCAACGGGGTAATCTGCATTTAACTGCTAAACTTCCTTAACAATCCTATGAAATATTACACTTTCCAAATACCCTTTTGGGGTTTACATACAATATTGCAAAATGGAGGTGGGTTTTGTCATTAACATATCTATTCCTTATTGGGCTAATTAGGCATAATTGCCCCTTTCTAGGCCTAAAAGATAGGGATTGGTTAAAACTCCTTCATCGGTCTAATTGCCTTTGTGAATTGATGTTCATTTGAGGTCTGTACCTCTATATGGTATTCCAATACAATCATACTTCACCTCCACCCACCGGATTCACCCAATTAGGTTTTGTTATCCATGATTCCTAATGCTTGCCAACTCAACGTGCCAAGCCTAGGGTATGGTGGCAAATATTTGTTTTGACTTCCCGTGACTCAAAACCTAAAAGAAAATATAGAAAACATTGCAACCTAACATTCCACAAGGTTTCAGAGTGGGTATCCACCGTGGAATGTTAGGTTGGAGCCATTTTACTCTCAAAACCCTGGTTTTTACAAAATGAAGATTATTCACAAACTAGAACACTTCAAGACTCCAAATAAAAAACAAAATGAAGGTAAGAAACCAGTCTAGCAATCCATGACCCTGTTTTGGGACACAATCCGTACAGACCGTACAAACTTACAAAGAACAACAAAAACTCGGAAGAACACACTAAATGGGAAACCAAAATTGTTTATTTGCTTCAGATCTTCAACCGATTATCATCAGTCTTTCAAAGCCTTATATTGGCCTTGGATTAGTTACATATGCTCACAATCGAATGTGTCAACCAACTAGCCATTGGTCAATGAAAATGTTGCAAAGTTGCTATGAGCAACTTTTGCAACTTTTGCAATTTGCTCCATAGGTGAGCAACTTTGCTCAAACCCAACCTTGGTTACTTTCAAATGACTCATATGACCTTAAAATTTTTATAACAACATCAACCGACCTACATTAAGCCAAAAGCAACTTATCCTATTAAGTGCTCTACCTAGTACCCTTAAGAGCTCACATGCCAACATTGGCCAAACAAAGACTCTTAGGGCCCTTACAATCATTTGAGCACACACTCAATGGCCTCTTGGCCTTATAACAAAACTAAAAACATGATTCCAACATCCTGGAAGCAAACTCAACAAAAATTTCTAAGTGCCCCTGCACCATCTATTCATAATGTTTTTATTTCCTCATTGAGCATGGTAGTACTGATCTTGGTCGAAGTATCAGAAACCAAGGTTGAGCGCTCCACCTGTAAATGAACAACATGGACAAGGAAGGTTCCCCTCCATTCTAATTCATATACACATGATCGAGGTATACGCTGTAGTCAACAAGCCATAGTGATCCATGACTTTATATTTTTGCATAGGATCTCGTAGTTGAGTGAACTTCTCACGTAGACACTATTAGTATTTTCCCCAGAACTTCATTGGAACAATCCATAGACAAAAAACAAAGAAAAAGATATCATGAACCATCCTGGCCACTCTAATCACTTGTGGATATCCTAGAGTAGCATAAGAATCTGATATAAAAAGTAGTAATTTGACCAAGTGCTTATCATCCAAACAAAATCTTCTTATCAAAGAAAAATGTCATTATGTCTTGTTTTATAAGGAAAGATTGTATCCTTGTTAAGACGGGTATGTATATGTTTTGCTCAGATCTTTGATTGTTTGTTGACTTGATAGTTGGTCATCTTTTAGGTAGCTCAAATATTGTTTTGCATCTGATTGGATGTTTATGTACAAGAAACAATTTTATTGCAATGTTTTTGATTGATTTTTACGATTTTTTTTTTTGCTATGTACAATTTTCCTAATGTTTTTGATTTTTGTAGGACTTTTTCCAAGTGTTTTTGGTCTTTTGTTGAGATTTTATGAATGTTTTTGGATTCTTTCAGGATATTTTCCAAATGAGTAACTCAACTAATGACCAGTATTGAGAATCCACTTGCATCATTAGGTTAAAAAAAAGTTGCCCCTAGTTAGGCGTCGATGTGAAAGCATGATGCGGGATACATGAGGCAATAACCTTGATTGCAGATTAATAACAAGCCATGGTAGATATGATATATGAGAAGATGCAATGGTTGTGATCGCAACAAGTCTGAAAGACAATGGAGCCACAACCTTTATGAATGACGCCTGTTTGCTAGGTTTTCACTACTGTACTTATCCAAGGTGCCACCAAAGTGGTTTTCACCATTTGGATGAATGATTTTTATTTACTATTTTCTTGCTTTTTTTTAGACCTTTTTTTGAATATTTTTTTTGTCTTTTTGAGATTTCATGAGATTGATTCTTTATATAGTTTATGTATGGAACTTTTTGAGATGCATGCTGTTGATTGGATTTGGCAGTGGTTGCTGTAGTTAGGGGTAAATTAAGTGTAAATTGCATATTCAGATATCAAAGAGAGAATCACAACTCTAATCTAATCAATATTACTCCTAAATGACAATAGAATAATGCAACATCAATTGAATTAAAAGAATGATCTATTTAAAACTCCCTCAATTGAAATAGCAAGGCTTCCATTGCTCTTCTCCATTGTTGATGATGTAGGTGGCTCTTAGGTATTGCACTTGATTTCCTGCATAAGATGAACAACAATTTTGAAGACTATGATTATGTGATTCTAGCTTGAATTGAGAAAATGATGTTGAATTTATAGATTTTCAACACAAAGGGGGTGAGAAATAGAACTCAAGTGTTGATTGATAGATAACTAAAATTGATTGATCAGTGAACTAGTCATGATTGATTTGTTAACTCATTTGATTGATCTGTTAACAGGATTGATTGGAGAGTGAACTCAATAGATTGGCTAGTAAACTCATTTGATTTATTAGTAAACTAAACAGACTAGGGAGATGACTAAATTGATGAATTAGTCATAAAAAGCTGATTTCGAGTTAAAAAGATGATTGATGAGTTAACTGATTAGACAACCGATTTGATCAATCAGTTCTGATTTTAGCATGTGTTGTAGGAATTTGAAATTGAATTTGATTTTCATTTTCAATTTGGATTTGAATTTCGTCATTTGAATGTTGAAATGCACATGAAATTAACTGTAATTCAGATTTGGTGAAATGTGAATTTGGAAATGTGGAATTAGATGAAATTAGGTGAAATTTGAATTTGGGGAAAATGAAATGAAATTAGATGGAATTAATTGGAATTAGAATTTGGGGATTTGGAGGAATTTAATTAATTAACTTAAATAATTTAAATGAAATTATTTAAACTTAAGAGATTGAATTAATTAAATAATAGATTATTTAACTAAAAAAAATGTTGCAATTAATTAAATAATTGATATTTAATTAATAATTGAGATATGGGTAATTGATTAAATGATAGAAATTATATAATTAGGAGTGTTGAAGGGTGATGATTAGAAGAAATAGTTAGTTTAATCAAATAATTATAGAATTACTTAATTAAATAGATGAATAATTAGTGTAGAATTAATGAGATATTTTTAGGTGTCTACATTTGCCCCTATTTGATACAATGTCGGAACGACGTTGTTTCAAAGAAAACGAAAAGAAAAATGCCCCAGTATGCCCTGGTGACACTTAGCGTATAAATATGCCCCCTCGGAAAAAGTAGTCAGAAAATTGTGGAATGAAGAACAATTTTTCGGAAATATGCTGGATAGTGATAATATGAAGTTTGGTATGGTTTTGATCTCGTTTGCTATGTCTACAATTGTGTTGAAGTTGGAGGGGTCCACAAACGTTATGGGTGTTTGCTTGGGGTCCCCTTCTTCTTGCCACTTTGTATCATCAAATGCATGAGATTGTTTACTTGCAGCAAAAATCAGTTGGATGTGGCATTACTTTGCTCCAGACATGGGCTTGAGAGCACATAGCTATCTTTCATCTTGCATTACATATTGATTTAGAGCTAGATCAGCCATATGCTTACGGGTACACTGTTGGTGTGAGACATAGGGCATCGAATAACATCTTGTATTGGCATCATCAGATTGATATCTTACACTATTTCTCATGGAGACCTTATCTTACTTGCCTCGGTTGGGCTGATGATGCCCAACATCTTCCTTTTTGTCGATAGAAGAGATATCTTACATGGGTGGTCATAGGGTTATTGATATGCATCTTCCTGGCCATATAATCTGACAGTTTGAGGAGATACATGGTATTCCAGATGTGACAACTTAGTTTGCTCGCACTACTCGAGAGGTTGGTGATTGGGGTGCTTGCGTGCAGCCTCATGTTGCTATTACTGAGTTTGATGCTCTCGCTCCTATTCAGTGGGGATGGTGGGTTGGTGTAGCAAATCCGGGGTCCATAGCACATACCTATACCTTTGACAAATTTGACAGTTCCGATTGGTGCTCAGCAGATTAGACATGGCAATGGTTCCAGGGGGAGAGGGAGAGGTGGGGGGAGAGATGGGGGAGGTAGAGGTGGAGGTGGGAGAGGTGGAGGTGGTATAGATATGATAACAACGGTTGCATAGAAGATAGATAGTGGAGAGGAAGATGTGGATATTAGTGGAGAGACTGTATCTATGAGTAATTCTGATGAGGGCGATGAGTCAGCATCAGGGTCATCGAGCAGCGATGGGGATGAGGGTAGGGATAGTGGACATGATGTTGAGTTTCCCCAGGCTACGTAGTTAGGAGGTGTAGAGAGAGGAGATGAGGATGGATTGAGAGATCGGGTTAGCCATTTAGAGGACTTGGTCGCTACTTTGTGGCAGGGGCAGATGGAGGATAGAGATCATTATCGGCAGGCGATGGAGGAGTTGACTACAGAGAGGGATCAGATAGATGTTGAGAGAGATAGACTACAAAGGGAGAGGGATGAGGTAGTTAGGAGAGCTTAGATCACCATGGATGCGTATGATGATTTATTTGGGCATGTGACAGAGGCATGAAGCCAGGGAGATAAATATTTTGTTGCTGCACATGAGGCTATTTACTATAGGCAGGCTTATGAGAGAACCATTCTTGAGGGTCAGAGGGAGCCTAGTTTTAGTGCTTTCATGGGGAGGAGATCAAGCCGGTCTACCTCTCGAGAGACTAGCAGTGGAGGAGTGATGGGTCCACCTAGGGCATTGTCGGGACATACTGGAGTTAGGCGAGATGCACCTACTGATAGAGGCAACATATGTTGAGAGATTTGATATTGATGTTGTATCATAGATATGATATATTTTGACACATTTCTATTAGATATATGATATGCATTCTTGATGAGCTATTTGATGATGAACTTCATGGTCTAATATTTCTTTGTTGTTTTTTATGCTATTGTGATGATGATTGCAATGCGAATGTGATATCATGCAATGATGTGATGTACCTTTATTTTGCGATGTATAATGGTTGATGAAATTCTTATTATAATGCAATAGACTAAAATTATGAAGTGATACATATGAAAATGTAATGTGATGATGTTTATTGTTTTGTTGTGTCAAAATAGGTGTTAAAAATCATTAATTTGGATGAAATGTTAGTTGTTAGACGTAGAATAGATATGAAATGATAAATCAATTGAATCAACTTTTGTTTATTCTAGAAATAGTTATGATAGAAATGATTTGATAAATTTTTGATGAGAAATTCTTCATTGCTTTATTCGTAGTGCAATACATTATCACCATTGAGCCTTATTATTTAACAATGGAGCTTATTAGACTAGGGTATGAGGAACCAAGATGTATAGATATCTCATTGCAAAGAAACAAATACATAGCAAACAAGGAATGAACCCTCTATTCTAGGAATTATGCTAGGGGTTGAGGTATGTGTGGCATTCACAAGATGAATGCTCCTATCACAGACACCCACTAGAGAAATTGCCCCAGAATTTCATTGGTTCAAACCACAAACAACAAACAAAGAAAAGGATCATGCCGATCACGACTCCTCTAGTCACTTTTTGGACATCCTTGAGTAGCTAAAAGCAACAATCTTCGCCAATTTGAGAAAAAAGTCAACCAAAATAGACAAAACTCAGCAGTTTGACTGACTGTGCCTTTGCTTTGATATGTTTGATGTGATTTTGATAATGTCTGGTTTCCAAAGTTTTGGACCCTGTTTAAGATTGAACTGTCTGGTTTCGAGTGCACCGATTCTGTTTAAGACAAGATGTTGATCACGTTGGTAGTTTGATAGTGATTCGATAGATGAGACAGTTGATCAACTTGATTGCAGACGTTTTGACAAGATAGTTGTATCATTTGTTTAACTTCGTGCGAAGCGTTTGATGTATATCTACTAGGGTGTTGGATTCTTGCGAGACAATTTATTGCAAGTTTTTTGATGTTTTTGGATTTTTAGTTTGTTTTTGAAGAGCTTTTGGATGTTTAGGTTTTTTTTTGCATTTTCTCAATGTTTTTGTGTTTTTTTTTTAAGGATCGTATTTGAATGTTTTTGTTGTGATTTTGATAGTTGAATATTTTGGATTTGATTTTTTTCAAGACTTTATCTTATTTCAGAATTTTTTAGGACTTTATCTGATTTTTAGAATTTTTTCAGGACTTTATCTGATTTTTAGAATTTTTTTCAGGACTTTATCTGATTTTTAGGGATTTTTTCAGTTATGTCCCCAAGTATGCAACCCTATATGATGATATGCAACATGTATGTGGAGACAATGAATTTTGACATGAGGTATTAATGTAATATGCAAGATGGAGATGTAGTTCCTATTTGAACAAAGATAATTATGTGTTTCTTTCATTCTAAAATGCACTAATTGGATTAAAGGTGCGAAACATTTCAGAAACAGGAGTTCAATCCATTCTCAAAAGACTTAGAAAATTCAACCTAACACACTATGTAACCAAGATTTATGAATGGAGGCGGGGAAAACTTCTCCATTAATTCTTGAAACTTTGATCTTCTTTTGTCCATGTGTGTGCAATTGAATTTATTCTGACTCTTATAACCATCAAAGACCCTTGGAATCATATGTGGCTAGCTACGTGAGTTATTCTGACTTCAAAAGCATCCTGGATAGAGCCTCGCTACCAGCAAGATTTTAGGGCTCCGACGAGGTTATGCACCATAATCTCTCAAGTATTTCTACATTGCCAACAAGCGTCCATAGCCCTGATAGAGTTATTCGCATGTTCCGATAGTAAAGATTTTTGTTGTTGCACTTGTATGCATGATATTTCATTAATATATCATTTTTTAATTTTTATTTTCTTGCCTTGACTTGTAAGTAATGAATCCTACTTGCGTATGACAATTATAGTGGCACTGAAGCATAATATTGGATTTTTCACTAGCCACATGACCAACTAGGTATCTTTAATGACTTAGAGATTTTGATTAATGTGTGAGATATAGAAATTGATAGATTTTGGGTAATAAGACTTGATAGTGAAACCTCTACCCAACCAAGGATAAAGCTTAATCATAAGGGGATATTGTAGATGAATGACTAAAGACCTCTTAAAGACATCATGAACAAGTATCTAGGGAATGAGACAACCTTTGTTCCTTTCAGTGCAAACAAGTGAATGACTTAGAAAATCTCCTTGACTTATTGATGCAACTATATGAGAAAGGAATAATGATATGCAACTACATCTTGTACAATGGTGAGATACAATGCAATGCAGTAAAGAAATATGTAAATGCAGTATTGAAATTGAAATGAACCCACCCTTAGATGTAATTTATTTTTAGGTGCATGCTATTAGTGGGACCAGGGAGTGAATCTCCCTCCGTTTTTTGCAAATGATAAGTACCGCTTCCAATTACTTTTATTATGAGAAAAGGACCTAACCAGTTAGGCTCAAATTTTCCTGGTTTTTTGCGTTCAACGAGGTTCCTTTGATTTTCTTTAAGAATGATGTCTCCTGTTTTGAAACAATGTGGGTTGACTCTTTTGTTGTAGATTCTTCTCATTTTGTTTTGATATCCTTGTAAATGATTTAGAGCGCTTTGTCATTTTTTGTCTAGGAATTCTAGTTCTTGCAAACGTGCTACTATATAGTCTTCTTTTGAGATAATGTTTTTCAGAGAGACCCTTAGCAATGACAATTCTACCTCGATAGGCAAAATAGATTCTGAACCATAAACCAAAGAGAATGGTGTGGTACTAGTTGGTGTGTAGACACTAGTTCGACAAGCCCAGAGAGTTGGATTCAGTTGGAGATGCCAATCTCATCCATTGTCATTGACAACTTTCTTTAAAATTTTCAAAATAGTTTTGTTTGTTGCCTTAGCTTGACCATTGCTTTGGGGATAATAGGGTGTCGCAAAACGTTGCTGGATGTTAAATTGTTTGCAAAGTTCACCCACTTCTTGATTTTTGAAGGGTCATCCATTATCAGTTACAATGCACATGGGCACTCCAAATCTGCAAATAATATAATTAAAAACAAATTTATCTAATTGCTTTCCTGTTGTGAAAGTCATCGGGATTGCTTCAACCCATTTTGTGAAATATTCTGTAGTAGTGAGGATAAAATTATGTCCGTTGGAGGAGGTAGGGTTTATTTTCCCTACAAGATCTAATCCCCATTGTGAAAATGGCCATGGTGATGTTATTGGCTAAAGATCTTGAGCAGGTGCATGAATCAGGTTCCCATGTATTTGGCATTGCTCGAATCTTTGGACATACTTGTAAGTGTCCTTTTCCATTGTAGGTCAATAATAACTTGTTCGTAACAATGTTTTTGCTAGAGCAGGTCCAGAAGAATGTGCACCACATATGCGATCATGAACTTCTTTTAAGAGAATTTTTGCCTCCTCAACATTAAGGCATCTGAGTAAGGTGTTATCTACACTTTTTCTGTACAATGTGTCAACAATAATTGAATGTTTTGACAATTATCGGATTAGTGCCTTCGTTTGATTTCGTGAAAGATCAAGAGGTATATATTGATCATGAAGGTATGCATATATATCTCTGTACCATGGGCACTCAGGTCCTATTATCATACATACATATTCAGTGGATGGTATTTCATAAGTTGGAACAATGAGTTGTTCTACTTGAAATTCAAAGTGAGTTCCATTGTTTGGTATATCCAAGAGAGATCCTACTGTTGCCATTGCATCTGCTATCTTATTTTGAGCCCTCGGTATCTGTTCAAATGTTACATTGGTGAAGTGGTGCTTGTATTCTTCTACCAATTGTTTGTACGGTGTTAGCTTATCATCTTTTGTATTGTAATCATCATTGACTTAATTAATAATAAGCTGTGAGTCTCCAAAGACCTGTAGGTCCTTGATCTTCCATTGTAGTGTAGTGCTTAGTCCTACCATCAGGGATTCATATTCAACAATGTTATTGGTGGAAGGGAAGCTAATCCTGAATGATTTGGGAATTGAATCTCCTTGAGGAGTTATGAACATAATTCCTGCTCATGTTCCATGATTTGTGTGTGAACCATCAAAGAATAATTTCTAGTTTGTTTGTGCTGATAGTGCAAATACTGATTCATTCAGAAAATCTATCACCATTGGATGATTATCTTGTAGGGGTGCTTCTGTAAGTTGATCGTTTATGATTTGTCCTTTTATGGCTTTTCTATTGATATGTTCAATGTCAAATTCACTAAGTATCATAACCTACTTTGCAAGTCTTCCGATTAGTGCTGCTCTATTCATTAGGTACTTGAGTGGATCAAATTGTGCAATGAGCTGTACTTTATGACTGAACATATAATGTCTCAGTTTTTGTGATGCAAAAACTACTGCAAGATATTCTCTTTCTATTGGTGTGTAGTTGAGTTCATATTCAACGAGTGTTCTACTGATGTAGTAGACAACTCTCTCTCTTTTCCTTGTTCACCATGTTGTGCTAGGAGAGCACCTAAGAAGGAGTTTGTTGCAGCTATATACAGGAGTAATGGTTTCCCATCGATAGGTGGAACCAAGATAAGTGTGTATAAAAGATATTCTTTTAGTGTCTCGAATGCCTCTTGGCATTGTTGTGTCCATTTGAATGTGACGCCTTTCTTTAAAAGATGTTGAAATGGTTGGCACTTTTCTACCAATTGGGAATTGAAACACCTTATGGATTGTAATTTGCCTTGCAAACTTCTGAGTTGCTTAAGCGTAGCATGTGATGACATGTCTAAAATAGCTTTCACTTTCTCTGGATCTATCTCAATGCAGCGATTGGATACAATGAAGCCCAAGAGTTTTCCGGATGTTACTTTGAAGACATATTTTTTTGGATTGAGTCTTACATTATATTGCTCAAGTCTATCAAAGATCTTACCCAATATGTCTAGATGACCATCCCCTATGTTAGACTTTTCTAGTAAGTCATCTACATAGTCCTCCATGATTGTGTGTATCATGTCATGGAATAAGGTAGTCATCGCCCTTTGATAAGTGGCTCCTACATTTTTAAGGCCGAATGGCATCACATTCCATTAATATGTTTCCCATGGACAAGTGAATGCTATTTTAGGTTGGTTTTCTGGTACAATTTTGATTTAATTATAACCACAAAAACCATCCATGAGTGATAATATTTTATTTCCAGCTGTCAAGTCTACTATGATGTCTATGTTAGGGAGTGGAAAGTCATCTTTTGGCCAAGCCTTGTTGAGATCTCTGAAGTCGGTGAAGATCTTGATACCTCCAATATTCTTGGATACTAGGACTAGATTTGAAATCCATTCAGCATAGTCTATGGGCCTATGAAACCGACATCTAACACTTTTTTAATCTCAATTTTGACTAACAAGGCTATGTGATAGTGCATCTTCCTGAGCTTCTGCTTATATGGTTTTACTCCTGGAAGCAATGGAAAATGATGTAAGAGCAATTCAAGATCTAATCCAGGCATATTTGCATAAGACCATGAAAAATTGATTGGTCTCTGCTTAAAGAATTTGATAAATTTCTCTTTTTCTATTGAATTTATGGATTTTTCTAGGTGAATGTTACAAACTTTCTCAACATCATCGATGTTGATTTCTTGAGTTTCTTCTACAAATAATGTTGACTGTTCTTTATCAATAGGTAGAGAATCCATTATGTGTTCTTTATTATCATTGTCTTGATTAGGAGAGGAGCTTGCTTCTCTGAAATATGTAGTTCTGTCTAAATCTATTGCAAAGCCAACTTTGTGATCATTATAAGGGAGTCCGTCCCTTGCACCCAATAATTCAGCTATGGCTTCATCATTTTGAAACCAATCTAATTGTGGCTTTCCTTTTTTCCCCCAATCAATCAAATATGGATGTATAAGGGGTAAGTCTTTGTTCCCTGCTGTCATAGAAGATCCTGATACCATGTCTACTTGATTATGACTTGATGTGTCCTCATCATAAATTGGTGGTGGTTTGTCTTCATTATCAGATGAGAATTCATAGTCATGAGAATCTGTGACACTTTCTATGTATGTTTCACTTTTTGATTCTGTGTCACTCACCTGCTCTTGTTCTTGTAACAGAGTTTGTTGCAGATTAGTAGATCTTATTTGTATTCTGGATACCCTTCTTAAGCCCAATATCGGTCTTTGCAGTCTTTCTTCATCTGACTCAAATGGAGGAGTTGAATTTGTTTCCCTTGTCAAAAGTATTGATAGAAACCAAGGCTTTGGCTCATTTGCTGGTGTTAAGTCTATATCTGCTACCATGTTTGCTTGTGCAGATGTTTCAAGTACTATACTGCTAGATGACTCTATGCTAGTTTCTTGTAGAAGTTGCCTCATGTCTTCACCATCTAATTCCATAATAGGAGATGTTGGTGCTCTCTTTCTTTTTTGAGATGAAGAGGAATACATTCTTGTTGGATTTTTCCAAGATCAAGAGCTCAATGAAATGTACAAAATAGAGACATAATATGGGACAAGAATAAACTGTATTCTCATCAATAGAAAATGATCAATAATCAAATTACATACCTCCATACAATGTAGATGAGCCTGCTTATATAGGCAAGGCTAGGGATATGTGAGCACACAAACATGACATGTGGCTCAATAAGAAACAAGGGTAGGTAGGAAATAGGTGTGGGTAGGTAGGAGAAATAATATAATAGTCCACATGAGGTGGATCACCCACTGAATGTGGAGTGTAACAACAAGAGTGGAGTGTAACAACAAGATCAACACCATAAAAGGTGGAATTTCTCCTACACACACTATCCCAATGTGGCACAAACACCCAAGTGTCTCATACCCAAACTACTATGAAAATGCATTATCCTAAGTAAACTTAAGTAAGTGTAATAATATCCATGATGAATAATGATTTACACCAACACCCCCCCTTAAGTGCAACTTAGGGGAATGCACTTAAGTCTACAATGCAACTAAGCAATGCAAGATGGGTCCCTGCTACGAGGCCATGTTAGGTACCCATGTACAAATGCAAATGCATGCAAACCAATGTAATGAAATCTCTCACAAAGTGGGGAAAGAGAGAAAAACTCAATGGGAAAAAACCCTCCCCCAAAAGAGAGATGAAAAACATACTAGAGAACTCTCATAGAAGAATGTGAGGAACAAAACCCCATGTGAGGAAAAAGTCCCCCCCATATGAGAGAAGAAGAGAAGTCAAACTGTGACCCCCCCTCAATGGAGAATCTGCACCAATGGAAGAAGTTCGATGTATGAAGAAACTGCTCCACGAACGTCGAACAACATTCCTCCCCTTAGGAAGAAACAAAACCAAAGGTGTATCCATGAAGTCTCCCCACTCATGAAGGGAAGATGTATGAAGAAAACTCATGATGAAAGGAATCTCTGAAAACTGCTCAAGTGTCCCCATGTCGATGCTGAAGGATACCCCCTCCAAAGGTGGTAAACTATGCCACACTACTGAAAAAGGCACTCCAAGATCTAGTGGAGATGGATGTAGAACATGTCCCAAAGACTCACATGTCTCCTCAAAACATAAAGAGACCTCCTCCAACTACTGTACATAAGTATCCACAATCATGTCAACCTCGAAAGAATGATCATGTAGAGAATGAACAAGAGGGTCAGAGTGTGCCCTCGCAACAATCGAAGAAGGATCACCTTCATCAAAGAGAAGATGAATGTCATCAATGATGTCTCCCAAATTTGCAATGTAGGATTCCATAAACAAACCTGCAATGTCTGTCAAGTAATCATCCCATGAATCTGAAGCTGGAAGACAATGAATATCCTACTGCACTGAATCACATGAAGGCAAAACTGTCGCACTATCTGCATCATCAGGTGCAATAGGTGATGTGATATCAATATGAGGAGATGAAATACAAGGCTCAAGAATGGGGTCACATGTGAGAATCCCCATGTTCAAGTGTTCAAAGTTCTCCTCAAAATCTGAACCATCACAAGAAATGTGATCATCAAATGTGGAATCATCATCATCAACAAAATCTGAAAAGGAGTATAACCAAGATGCATGATCAACCACCCCAGTCACAATGATAGCTCTAGTCTCCATGTCTCTAATGAAAACTGAGTCAGGTGTGAACTCCACAACTCTCTTAGTTGCGCCATGTGTGATTTGATAGATAGAAAGGAGATTGTTTGTCAAGTGGGGTACACACAACACATCATTGAAGGAGTTATCCCCAATGTCAATAGATCCTTTCCCAATCACATCCATGTATGTATGATTGCCCATCAAAATCTGTGGCATGGTGCAAGGCTCAAATGTAGAGAACATAGACTGCAAAGATGCCATATGATGAGAAGCCCCTGAATCTAGAAGCCATCTCTCTGAATTATGATTTGTTGTAGCACATAGAGCTTTTCCTTTTCTTGTTCCAAAAGAGTGAGTCTTTCCACTTGTAGAAGCCATGAATGCTTGCCCTTTTCCTTTTGAATGTGAGGAAGTGGAAGTTGATGAATCATCCTTCTTGTAGACTTTAGGCAAATCAATGTTATGCTTTTTGATGATATGTGTGAGCTCATCAATCTTCTTAGAATGGCAACGATGCTCCTCATGACCAATCTTTTTACAATAAGCACAAGTAGGTCTCTCTCTCTTTGGTGAATTATCTCTCTTGGAAGAGGATGAATCTCCTTGTTTTGGAGAAGATGGTGCTTTGTCCTTAGGCTTTGATTGCCATTTCTTCTTGTTTGAGTTGTCCTTTCCTTGATTTCCTTTGTTTCCTTGATTTGCCACTAATGCTTGAGACTTAGAAGCCTTAAGAATGCTCATGCTTATCAACTTAGTTTGTTCCATCATCAACATTTCATTGAAAGCATCAAATGTAGGCATTGTGTAGCTTGAACCCATTGTCATCCTATGGGTTTGGAAACTAGAAACAAATGCTACATATTCTTGTGGAAGCTTGCCTATCAAGTTGAATATCAATTGAGTATCCTTCTTATCAATGCCACAATCTTTGAGTTGTGCCCTCAACTCATTTGCCTTAGTGACATAATCTTGTATAGTATCAAAGTTTTTGGGATCTAACATGGTGAGATCACTATCAATTTGATATCCCCTAATCTCATCAACTTGACCATACAAGTCTTGAAACTTTTGCCAAGCATCCTTGATTAGAGTACATTTTTCAATATGAAAAATGAGATCCTTTGATGCATACTTTCTTAAGGTACCAATTGCCATGATATTTTTAGTGAGCCAATCCAAGTGACCAACTAGATCAACCTTAGGATCAGCGGGAGCAACAATAGTTCCATCAATGTAATGAGTGAGTCCTTTTTCCATAAGTTTACTCAATGCATCAATTTTCCAAGTAGCATAATTATGTGGAGTTAAGAGAGGAAACTTAGAAGAACCCATAGCAGCAAAAAGGAAGGAACACAAGAGCACAAAAGCACAAGAGACACCCCCCCAAATTCACTCAATCAATGTACCCCCCCTAAAGTGATGATTTTGGCACTTTATACTTAGTGCGATTACAATGAGCCACTTGCAAAACAAGGCAAAGTGGACTTATGATGCAAATTTTACAACTTCTCAAATGAGATACAAGATACTTCAATCAATAGTGCAATGAATCTAACTGAGATTCAAGCAAATATACAAGTACCAAGAGAGCCAAAAATGGCCAAAATCTGAAAGTACAATTTATACTTATAATGACATCAATCTGATACATCATGTGAAAGTAGACAAAAAAATACGCACTTTCAAAAAAAATGACACCTAAAAAGGAGGTCGTATGACCCCAAACGAAGCCTCTGAAGTTGCAAAAACTGGGATTACTCAGGTACAGTCACCAAAAACTGCATTTTCTGAAAAATACGTGCATCAAAAACAAAAAATTCTTTCACCACTACAGAGAGCACGAAATTATAGCCCATTTCAAAAAAAATTGCACCCAAAAAGGAGCAAAAATGAGCAAGTTATGGCCATTTGAAGTTGAACTGCAAAATAAAAAATGCAAATGAGAGGGGATCCAAAAATTTTCAAACCCTACTGATGTGGCGTTGACATCAGCAAGTCACATGATTAAATTTGACGGCCGTATGACCGTCGCAAAAACTTCGCTCTCTGCTGACTGGGCGTCCCTACTGTACGGACGGATGACGTGGCCAGATGACTGCGCAGTCCGTACTGTACGGATTTGTTGACTGGATGAGCTGATTCAGCTGCTGATGTGGCAGCCGTACGAATATCTGCGTGGCACTGTATGAAAGTATGGAAGGTGACTGGGTGTACGGTTTTATCCGCGGGCCAGTGGCCGCCTGCCACGTGGCGGGCGCGGTTTCCTCTGGTCTGTGGTCCTGTTGAGTCCGTGTGGTGGAGGAGCTGGCGGAGTCGAGAGCAAGCCGGCGGCGGCGAGGGAGCAGAGCTATGCGGGAGGGAGCTCGGCATGGCGGCGTCGGCGGCGCAGGAGCTCAGCACGGACGGCGCTGCAGCTGCGGGCTCCGGCGAACGGAGTGGAAGGATGGGCGAGTCGGCGGCGCTGGTGGCCGAGGGAACCTGCGGGAGGCTTCGGGGTCCCTGCCGGCGGGAGATACGGAGCGCCTGCAACGGACAAGGCATGGTCGGATCTGCAGGGTACGTAGCGAACCTGCAACCTGCGGGTCACGGGGGGGGGTTCTGCGGACCCCCCAAAAGTCCCTTTTTTTTGATTTTTTCTTTGATTTCGACTTTTCAATTTTTTTTTTGATTGAATTTGATTTTTTGACAAAATATTTCAGAAATAATTTTTTTTTTTTTTTTTTTTTGAAAAATATTAAAAAAATTTCGAAATCCGTACAATACAAGCAAAATTGGAGAAAATTTTTTTCTCACCAAAATAGGTCGACTTTATAACTAAAATTCATGGAAACGACCTTTTGGACGCAATGGCGGGGTCGGATCTGGTCTAGGATGCCTCCAAAAGATGCTGCTCCTCAGATCTGCCTCTTGACGTCACAATAATGCCTCTTCAAGACGAATCAATGAAGCCCCAATGGCTCTGATACCATGTTGGATTTTTTCAAGATCAAGAGCTCAATGAAATGTACAAAATAGAGACATAATATGGGACAAGAATAAACTGTATTCTCATCAATAGAAAATGATCAATAATCAAATTACATACCTCCATACAATGTAGATGAGCCTGCTTATATAGGCAAGGCTAGGGATATGTGAGCACACAAACATGACATGTGGCTCAATAAGAAATAGGTGTGGGTAGGTAGGAGAAATAATATAATAGTCCACATGAGGTGGATCACCCACTGAATGTGGAGTGTAACAACAAGAGTGGAGTGTAACAACAAGATCAACACCATAAAAGGTGGAATTTCTCCTACACACACTATCCCAATGTGGCACAAACACCCAAGTGTCTCATACCCAAACTACTATGAAAATGCATTATCCTAAGTAAACTTAAGTAAGTGTAATAATATCCATGATGAATAATTATTTACACCAACAATTCTTGTTGATGACTGATTCTGAGGTATGTATTCTGAGGGTAACCTGGGCTTGTTCAGTATATCTAATGTACGTTTCCTAGCTTCTATTATTTTGTGGCACATGTTTATATCCCAAGCCTTGATTTTTTGGGTTTTCATGTGGCAAAATAAGTTCTAATATTCCTTTCTTTTGTAGTCCCAATATTGTGGTGCCATCATACCCATGTTTTTGTAAGATCTTGAAACCGTTGCCATATTGATGTAGAGGTAACCTAGGTTTTGTCATGTAATCTTCTTCTTTGTATATCCAGTGATTGACGTCTTCATTTTAGAGATTCTTCTTGTAAGTCTCCCCATCTAATGAAAGAGCATGAATCTGAGTAATTCACTATCTCTTTTCCTTTATCTTGCTTCATTGATGTGTTTTGAGGCTTCCCAAAAGACCCGAGAGAACAAGATGATTGTTTTCCATCTGAGGTACTCGAAATGGAATATTCTCCACAACCAAATTCCTTAATCTGCAAAGAAGATGTATTTGGTGTATTTTTCTTTATTTCTCTAATCGATAATGATTCCATTTGTAAGTGAAGTGGGGCCTCCTAATTGTTTGGTACTTGATTGTCTGTGCTTGCCCTTAAATAATTACAGTGTTGAAAAGGGTTTGGGTCACCATGGACAGTGATCTCTATTCCATTGTATGGGAACTTCACACATTGGTGAAAAGTTGATGGTACTGCTTGCATGGTATGTATCCATGGGCGACCTAACAACATATTGTACCCCAATTCTCTGTCTAGGACTTGAAAGGTGATATCTGTTGTAGCTAGTCCCACTTATACTAGTAAAGTCACCACACCCTTAGAGGGGCGTTCCTCGTCATCATAGGCTTTGATATTGATTTTCTTGGTAGAATCAATATAATGTTCAGAATATCCTAAAGCTTTGATCAAATGTAGTGTGCATATATTAAGACCAGCTCCACCATCTATGAGTACTCTTTGAAACTTCTTTTGGTGAACCAAAGCTTCTAAGTGCAAGGGATCATTATGCATGGGTCGGTCTGTAGGTACATCCTGTTCAATGAATGCAACCTTTAAAGCTGCCAAGTTTTTAACCATGGATTGGAATGTGTTCTCATGAATATCTCTAGCAACAACTGAATCTTGTAAGGGTTTTTCCAGGACTGCCTTATGAGCCAGCGAGATGCGCAATAACTCAAATAATGAAATTTGTGTTGGAGTTCGCTTCAACTGATCCACCATATTGTAGTTTCTAGTTATTGAAGGGGGGTTTGAAGGCACCCCTTGTAATGTGATCTTTGATTTTCTAGTGATAACAACATAATCTCTGCTTTTAGGATTCACTATGATTGTAGCTACCATTTTATCTCCTGCACTTAGTGTGTTTATGGCATAGTCAAATACGACATTGGTATAATTGGCAGTTTTGTTTTGTGCATTAGAACTAGAAGCCTTTCCTTTGTCATGTTTGATGAAAGGGTCCTTAAAAATGGCATGATCTATGTTTGGTGCCTTATTGGTATCCACAGTAATGTCACCTTGATCAATGAGATCTTGGATGAGGTTCTTCAATTTGTAGCAACTTGCTATCTTTTGACCCTTATTGCGGTGATACAAAAATCATTTCCATTCCACCAAGCGGGCTTGAATGGACCTGGTTCATATGGCCTAGCCTCCGGTAAAGTTATGGCATTGCTCTGTATTAACTTTTTTAGTTTTGATTCAATAGGTTCACCGAGGGGTGTAAAGTTTCTTCTGGGTGTGCCTATCCTTGGTGGCCTTGGATTGTTTGACTGTAGTGCATTGGTGTTGTTTGTCTGAGACTAGTTCTTATTGGAAAAATCAACCGGTCCTTATAGAGATACCACTAGTTGAGCTCTATTTACAACATGTGCATCAAAAACTCCATCATTTGTGACATTTTTGTTCCTAGACCAAGATTTTGGCCTTTCATTGTTTGTACTAGTGGTCAGTCCACTATCCTTGTGGTGTTTCAGTATCCCTTGTTCTAATAGGCCTCTCTCACATTTGATGTCTTTTTCTGTTATGTCTTTAAAATTGTTCAGGCATTGCATTTGTAATGGATACTTAATTGGAGGCACAATATTTTCATTGAAAATGTCTACTTGCTCAACTTCAGGGATGTGACTAAGACATCTTCGGTATAGGCCTCTCCATCTTTGCAAAAATGTGGCGAAAGTTTCACCTTCTTTTTTCTTTGTTGCACATAAATCCATTAGGGTAATTGAATTATCTATGTTGAATGCAAAGTTGGATATAAATAACTCAGTCAATTCTCCCCACGAAGTAATTTTGTGTGGAAGGTGTGAAAACCATTCCAATGCTATCCCTCCAAGACTTTTAGAAAATAGCCTCATTAAGTATGTATCATCATGAGCTACTTCAATACATGCCATGAAGAATTCTCTGACATGATCTCAAGGATCACCTTTCCCTCTATACTTGTCGAACTTTGGAGTTTCAAAATGTGGGGGAAATGGTGGCATGTATAACTTTCTGTTAAAAGGATACAAACAGAGGTCCTCCACTGTGTATCTCTTTTTATCACTAATTGCTTGCATACTAGCCATTTGCTTTTGAAGGTTCTCCATTTGCTGGGCCAGGATCTCTGTTTGGGTCAATGGTGTATTGACTTGATGAGTGTTTCCCACAAAAGGGATAGTATTGGAGTACCTTTGAGCTTGTTGAAATGTAGACCAGGTAACTGTGCACCAGAAGTTCCACTAGGTGGTGTAAAGTATGCAAATTGTGGATTGACATTAGGCTGAGCTGAGCTAGTTGTCCCTTGATTCACATTCTGGCTATTGTAGGTGGAACCAACTGAAACTGAGGGTTGAGTTATATTTTCCAAAGTAGTGTTGTGAGCCATTGTAGCTTTCATCGTCACGCTGGGCATTGTCAGAGATGTAAGATTGGTACTTGTTGATGCCACTGTTGAGTGTGCTGAGGTTGTATCCATATGGGCACTTTGAGATATACCTCGTGTTGATGTAGCAACTGTTGATTGAGTCTGTATTGCAATATCACACCTTGTGGCAATGTCACTGAAATGTCTACCCCTAGAGGTAACTTAATAGAGCAATATATCCGTCTCTATTATTATGGATGAGAGTGTTGAGAATCATAAGTGTTGTAGGATCTTGTTGGGCTGCTTCCAATTCTTCTTTTGTCAAATTCTGTTGTATTTTATCAATGGAAGGCATCCTGTTTGTGTTTGTTGACAGTATTGCGGGTGTGTGACCCTATGTTTTTTGTTGTGTGGATAGATCCATATTCCGTTTGGGGTTAACCAAGGGGTCATTGTTAGGATCCATCTGGTGTTTTACCTTTTGAGCATGCGTTAATGGCATGAATATTGTTCCAAAGTGATATTGACTCTAAGATGTGTATGCAAGACTCGATTAAATGCAACTAAGTATGCTTCTATGACTTCCTAAAGACTAAAGTGCAGAAAATGCAATCTATAAATGATGACTTTCTATCGAGGATTCTGAAATTCAAATACAAGATTTTCAGCGTATTACCAAAAAGATTCTAATTTTGCCTCTTTTTTGATTCAATTTTTGAGGTCTATGTCTATTTGTATTGACTTCTGAACTTCATCATCTATGACAACTTGGACTATGTCGTATTGGTCTTGATCAACTATTAATTCCTCAGAAAGGATATTCAAACCGTCAATTATTTTTAATTGAACATTTTTTGGCCCAAGATTGGGTTGCTCAAATGAGAATTTATTCTTTCCTTTTAGACCCATACGTTGAAGACTACTATGCAGACTATGTAGACCCTAGAAATGATTGACACTATGATTTTTTAACAAGGTTTCAAAAATGTTGCTATGGTCTTTTCTGCCAATTATCCAATGGCTTCTTTCTAAGCTACTCTTTGTATCTTTTTCCTTAGTTTCTCATCAAGATGGACATACTTCCAGATTTCATCATCTATGATGGCCTCAACTATGTCATATTGGGCACGATTGACTCTTACTTCCCAAGTGAGGTTATCAAAACCATCAATTATTGCTAATTGGTCATTGTTTGGCCCAAGATTGGGTTGTTCGAATGGAAATTCTCCATCTCCTCTAATACCCATGGACTTAGGTGTGATTCTTATACTCTAATGCAACATTAAAATTTAAGTGAGTGAATGATAACTTGATGAAATGACTTGTGCCAGGACCTTGTGTGATGATTCTAATGGTACTTCTGCATGAATTGAATGCCTAGAACCTAAGATCACTTGAAAGTAATGTGTATATCATCTTTGAATTTGTGAAAAGGTTTGGATCTGACATTGTTGTTAATGCTAACACTTAGCTTTGTTGAGGTTTTGTTTGTGTTGTCTTGATGATGATTTTTGTAATGGATGACTTTATGTGTTGTCATTGATGGAACATATACACACACATATGTTCATATTGTCATAGTCATCTTAGTTAAGACAAATTGATACTACTCCTAAGTCTTAGTATTGCAAATCAGTATCATTTATATAGAGAAGTCTAACCGGTATGAAGATACCTAAACCAGTATATGTAGACAACCGGTATATGCAGGAATGACAATTGGTTTCAATCTATTTTACTGACACAAGTTTGAAGATTCAGTGGAGATCAACAAGGAGGCGAATGGAGGACAATTGGTCTATGAGTTGGAAGCGTTTAACACTCAACCGATATCGGTGTTCCAACCGGTTTCACTGATTGTGTGATGAGTCATCTCTAATCAACATTTTTGGTGGTGATTTGTGATGTGTTATGAAAGATTATCCAGATACACTAAACCTAGGAAATTGTGATGAGGTTCTTGAGTCGACATGAAATCTAATGTCTATAAAAAAGACATTATGATGAGCTATTTTGATATGTAAGATACAAGTGATGTAATGAGAGAGTTGATGCAATTTATTGAAGGAGTTGTAGAGTAGGTCGGTGATGCAGTATTGAGTGAGAAGAAGAGGATCTATACAAGAAAGATTTGCTATTTCTAGATCACACCACCTGTTGTTTTCTAATCACTACAATAGTTAAATCTCCTAATCGGGTAATCTCTTATAAGATTCATTGTACAAATTCTCTAACCAGGTGATCCATTAGTTTGGGTTTGAAATCCTCTACCGAGGTTACTCCTAACAGGGTACTATCTTTGATCGGGTATAGCTCCTAACAGAGTACTATCTTTGACCGGGTATAGCTCCTAACAGGGTACAATCTTTGACCGGGTATAGCTCCTAACAGGGTACTATCTTTGACCAGGTATAGCTGCTAACAGGGTTTTGGGATCTTTAACAAGATTCACTCCTAACAGAGCCAGCTTAACAATCAAACCCTTCACCTAGTGTGGAGAATCCTACACCAGTGAAATGAGCTTTTCAACAAGCCTAAGGGGAGCATATCGGTAAATCTACTTCCAGACCCCTTGAAGAATGTATTTTAAAAGAATTTTGCATTTCGAGTTGTAATATGAGAATTTGTGATATCATTGTCTATCGGTTTTCTAAAGGATTACCAACCGGTTATATACCTATTAGTATAGGTGAGTTTATTAAGCGGTAATTAGGGTTGGTTACCCTATCGGTAGTGTAATTAGTGTAGTGGGTAAGTTTATAAAAGGAAGTTTTACTAAGTTATTTTTACCCTAATTGCATTTGAAGAAGAGTTTTGAGCACTTGTAGAGCGAAATAGAGCATTGTTAGCAGATTGTGAATGGATTTGTGCTATGAATCAAATGTTGAATCGGATTTGAAGACAAGGAAAGGAAAAATGGGTGTGCATTCGAGAGATCAACCGAAAACCCTACCAACACGAAGGGAATAAGGTATTTTTGTTATTCTCTCTCGAATCAAGATTATCTAGAATGGCATCATCATCTACACCAGCAGAGAGTCTTATGATCATTGCTGAAGCTATGGAGTCAATGGAATTAGATAAAATAGAATCATATAATGCATTGTCTCAAGTTTCTGATGGTGTTTTAATTAAAGGAGATTTGTCTAGTTACATTGATTGCAAAATTGAGGATCTAGGGTCATTAGCAATCTATTCTCAGCTCAAATCTTTGTGTGATAAGAGCAGGAAAATCAAACCCGAATATATTAGGGTTTATGAAAAGTGTTTTCATAATGCAACATATTTTCTTGAAGATTTTGAGGAAGAGCATATTAGGATTATCTTTATTTGTGTACATGGAGGGAATATGTATCTTGACAGGTCGCACACAATCACAAAGGAAGCTATTCTTGTAGTAACTGGTTTCTGCGAAACCATTGAAGTACCAAAATTGAGGACAATTTCAAAAGAGACTGTGATTGCATTGACAAACACCACTGCTGACGGTTGTGCTATATCGGTCAACAACATTGCAGATCTAGCAGTCATATTTGCAACAATGGTTATTGGATATTGGATATTTCATTCTAGTAGGATGAACAGTGTACCATCTACTGCTGTGTATGCCACCAACATGATTATGGAAGAGAATGTAGATTATGATTTGTACGAGGAAATGAGAAGTCAATTGATGCTGAACTTAAAATAAATTAAGAATGACAATAGTCAAAAGTTTAAATATGGTCAGCTGTTGATTGGTCTATTCTTCTACTTTCAAAATTTTATACTAGGAATTGGTGATATTCAATGGTCGAAGGACATATTGGTTACAACCCAAATTAAAAATAGAATTAAGGCTATGAAGAACACATTTCCTATTGCCATGAACAGATATTTTAATGAGTTTCAAAAGAAGATGAGCATGAGGTTAAGGCTATCTGATGAAATGGTGAAACACTTTAAAAAAGACATCTGTTTCACTGTAACCACTGAAATGAGCTATGAAGTTAGCTATGACTTACTAATCGGTTATGCCAACAACCTTTTGGCATCTCCTAAGGATAAAAATAAGAAAAGACTGGGAACTTACCAGGAAAGGATTGCACCTGCTCAACCTAGTAGTACCAAAGAGAAAACAAAGAAAGTTGACCAAGTAGATTCTGTGACCACCGGTACAAGGGTGACTAGAAGTGTTTTTAGTAAAAAAGGAACCAATACCCAAGGTATATGAAAAGAAGCAGACTGCAACAAAGAAGAGAGGTAGACATCTCATTCTTCAAGGAGAATCTGAGGATATTGACACTGAAGAGGAACCAAAGAAGATGAAATTGACTGGTAAGAAATCCAAACCAGTAGGAGACATTTCAAAGCAAAGTACTCCTATTAATGTTAAATCATACAAACCAATGACTGATTTTGAGAGGAGATTAAAAACATTAGGGAGGAAATGGTTTGATAATGTAAAAGAACATTTTGATTCATTTGATGAAGGTCAGAAACAAGAAATTGTTCAAGAGGCAATCAACCATCTGTGTCAATACAATCAGTTGCCTCAAGATATTGAAAAGGACATTTCTAATTCTTTATATTCTATTCTTGAAAATAAATGGAAAATTGTTGTAGATCAGGATCAAGAAGTTATTGATAGAGTTTTCATTCAATATTTTCCTGAGTTGTCTAGAGATGAATTATTAACATTGCTTGCTAAGTTCAAAGGATAATTTCATTCTAAGACAAGAAGACTGAGGTTATTGGGTGGAAAGACTCAACTTGTTGAAAATGATACTCATATAATTGCAAAAGACATTCAAAGAATGAATGCACTATTGAAAGGCTATGAAAATAATTCTAATCAAACAGAGACTGGAGCTCCACCAGAGCTACATGCTGAAGAGTTTATTACACCGGATGTTATCTATCCTGTTAAGAATAAGGATGATACTAGTTCTCCATTGGTTATATTCTTTGTAGATGACACTGAAGAAATCTAGGACACTATTGACACAACTGGTAATGTCATTGAACTAGTCAAGGAAACTGAACAACTACCGGATATTGTTGAGCAACAATTAGCAGAGGAAGCACCAGTCAATGAACCTAGTGTGGATATTCAACCACCACTAGAAAAAGAACACCAAGTTGAAAATAAACTACCATTGGTCACTACAACTACATAGGAGAAACAAACAAAGGCATAGAAAGAGAAACCAAAGAAAGAGGTTGAAGAGAAGGAGACTGGAAAGAAAAAGAATGAAGAAAAAAAGAAAACAAAGGAGAAGATAGCAGAGAAAAAAGAGGAAAAGGAAAAAGAAAAGGTGAAGAAACAAACTAATGATGATGATGACTCAATCAGTATACAAGGTCCAATTGATGTGGACAAATTGAGTGCATATGAACTTATGGAGATTTCTACAGTTATGCAATCCTAAGCTCAAAAGAAAAGGTTAAAAGAACAAAGAAAAGAAGCATAAACTATACAAGCTGCTGGTGACATTTTGTCAAATCTCCTACCAGA
This sequence comes from Cryptomeria japonica, assembly GCF_030272615.1. Taxonomy (NCBI): domain Eukaryota; kingdom Viridiplantae; phylum Streptophyta; class Pinopsida; order Cupressales; family Cupressaceae; genus Cryptomeria; species Cryptomeria japonica. The sequence goes on from NC_081415.1 coordinate 453,218,880, forward strand.
GACTGACACTGGCAATTTGTCTACCCCTATCGACAAGCTTGGCCAATTGGTTGCTGATGCAACTGACCAACTAAAATCACTTGAAGAAGCCGCACATACCTTAGGTGAAAATAATTACCAGAAGAAGAAAGGAGAGCAGTTAATGTCAGATATTGATAAAGGCAAGATTGCTTTATATGTGAATAAAGATCTTTTGAGAACTGCTATTGAAATTGGAGGAAGACTTTTGGCCTATAAATCTAACATTTCATTTTTCTATTCTGATTTGAAGAAGAGACAAGAAGATACATAAAAGAAACTGGAGAAGATATGTAATGCTTACATACCATTATAGGATTCAGCCTTAGATTTTAGCAAATCAGTTGATGCTTTGCAACATTGGTTAGATGTTTATGATTTTGAATAGGTTAAGCGACTCAGATCCTTGAAAGAACTGAAGAACCAGTTGAGTCCAAAAGTGGAAATTTTACAAAGGGCATACAAGGATTCAGAAGCGGTTTTGGTGACCCCAGAAATGAGCACAATAGATGTAATGGAAGAATTTGCTGCACAAGTTATGACAACTATTGAGATCACTAAAACATTATTAGAAACATGGGATAATGATTTTGCATAGATGAAGATTACTTTGAGTGACATTTTCTTAAAAATTGCAATGAACACTCCTTGAAAAACTCTTATATTTATGTATATGCAGTTTTTGATGCAAATTTTGATATAACATATGTATTTTACTTTTCAATTTGGCATTTTTGTCAAAGGGGGAGTAGAAATAAGCACGTGATATTAAAATTTTGTATGTACTATTAAGGGGGAGTTTGTAAGGGGGAGTAGAAATATGTATGTACTTTTTTTGTAAGCACACTTGTAAAGTTATAAAATTTTCTAAGTGTTGCCATCAATGCCAAAGGGGGAGATTGTTGGCTTGATGATGATTTTTGTAATGGATGACTTTATGTGTTGTCATCGGTGGCACATATACAGACACATATGTTCATATTGTCATAGTCATCTTAGTTAAGACAAACCGGTACTACTCCTAAGTCTTAGTATTGCAAACCGGTATCATTTGTATAGAGAAGTCTAACCGGTATGAGATGCCTAAATCGCTATATGTAGACAACCGGTATATGCAGGAATGACAATTGGTTTTGGTCTATTTCATTGACACCAATTTGAAGATTCAGTAGAGATCAACAAGGAGGTGAATGGAGGACAATCGGTCTATGAGTTGGAAGCGGTTAACACTCAACCGGTATCGGTGTTCCAACCGGTTTCACTGATTGTGTGATGAGTTATCACTGTTCATGATGAGTCATCTCTAACCGACATTTTTGGTGGTGATCTGTGGTGTGTTATGAAAGATTTACCTAGGAAATTGTGATGAGGTTCTTGAGCCGACATGAAATCTAATGTCTATAAAAAGATATTGTGATGAGCTATTTTGATATGTGAGATACAAGTGATGTTATGATTTAGAGTTGATGCAATTTATTGAAGGATTTGTAGAGTATGTCGGTGATGTAGTATTGAGTGAGAAGAATAGGATCTATACAAGAAAGATGTGATATTTCTAGATCATACCACCTATTGTTTTATAATCACTACAATAGTTAAATCCCCTAACTGGGTAAGCTCTAACAAGCTTCATTGTACAAATCCTCTAACCAGGTGATTCGTTAGTTTGGGTTTGAAATCCTCTACCAAGGTTACTCCTAACAGGGTACTATATTTAACCGGGTATAGCTCCTAACAGGGCTTTTGGATCTTTAACACGATTCACTCCTAACAGAGCACTTTGTAGACCTTAACCGGTCAGTTACCTATTTCTGCAGATAGTTAACTTGTGAGTCCCATCTCACCGTGGTTTTTCCCAGTTGGGTTTTCCACGTATAAACACTTGTGTTATGGTTGATGTTTTACTCGTTTTGGATACTTTTATAACACTTTGGATTGCATACAAAGTCTTAAGTAAACTGGTTAATTGTTTTTACTGGTCTGTGTTTAAAATGTTATTGTTTTTGCTATCACTGATTCACCCCCCCTCCTAGTGCTTTATAAGTCTATCAGTTTGATCTTGTTGAACACTAAAACTTTGTTATCATTTTTCTCGATCTTGTTGAGCACTGAAGCTTGACTTTGTTGAGGTTGTGATTTGTTTCCTATAATATTTGAATTTGTCGAAGTGTAGCAAAGGACACAATAGTCACATCAAAAAAATAAAACCATAAAAAGAACAATTTTTTAAGGATTTTTTTAAAAATTTCCATGAATGTTGGGATCTTTCTCAAGATCTCATTTTGTTCTTGATATATTGGGGAAATTCAATATCACATCAGACATACTCTCCTAAGGTCAAAAGGTCATAAGTATTACCACAACCCACATCTTGATACTCCGTCAGCTCAAATAGCCCTATCACACCCTAGGGTGAGCCTATTGTTTTGCTTTTTTTCCAAAAATTAGACCAAAGAAGATTGCTCCTCAATTGGTCCATTATCCTGGGAGATATATGGTGAGTGTCTTGAGGGTGGATTCTTCCCCACCCTTGCACTGTGACAAAACAAGTGTCTGGTTACTAACTTAGCTGGGCTTCTAATTTCTATGGTGTTTAGAAAGGATTGTTTTCGAGTGGTCACAATTAGTAGCATTTTACACTCCGTTGAGGGAGGTCTCCCAACCTGTAGAGGTTATGCTCTACAGATTTTAACGTACCGTATAAGCACTAAGGGAGGTATAACGCCATTGTGACAACATGTAACACTTGTCGCATATGATTTTCATCATATACGCATTTATTTATAGTGGCTTGGATCACTTGTCTTTAGCCATTGCCACTTAGGTTGTTCCCCTCTCACCGGCCTTAATGGCGCCCTAAGGGAAACTTGGGATGGCAGGCCTCCTAAAGGATTTAATTACAAAAAATAAATGAAAACATGAAAGAAGAGAATTTGGCTTTTTGATCACCCATTGAAGGGGAGAGCATAATACCTATTCATTTGAAGACACGAAAAACCAAGGGTTCTTTTTAACCTTTTATCACAATGATTCTCTAATCTATTTAGAGATGTTGCTCCAAAAAAGCATGGGGTTCAATTTTAACTTTCATCGCAATTGTGAAACAAAAGACAAGTTTGTTTGTGGTTTATTTTATTAGCATGAAATTAAAGTGTTTGTAAGCTACCCCTGTAGAAAATGATGTTGGTAAGCACATGGTGGGCTATCCAGCCCAATTTTCCAATTACAGAGCTCTGTATTTTTACAGATAGAAATAAATTCTGATAAAAACCAGAATTGAACCAGGACAGAAAGAGAAAAATCTAATCTAACAATTGCAACTTACCTACAAAGAAAATGCGAATTGATGTCAGATCAACTGCGAATTGATATATCATCAATTGTGAATTATTGTTTAAGCAATTGCAATGTGATGACTAATTAGTTGTGAATTGATATAAGATCAATTACTCATCAGTAAAAATAATTTTTTTTTTTTTTTTGAATTTTTAAGAAACATCAGAAAAAGACAAAGGATAGAAGGATTATTTTTCAATGATATTATCCCAAACCACTCGAGCCATCACATCAATGTCATTGTAAAATTTGTACTTGGCTAAGAAACAATGGATATTTTTGTGATATTGAGCAATCTCCTCTTTTTCTTTGATTTCATGGAGCTCCCTTGCTGCCTTTAAGAGCCTTTGATACGTCCTTTGTTGTCTCCTATGCTGTTTTATCTTCCTTGCACCTGAAATTCTGAAAGTCACCTTTCCTGCCATTGGGTTAGATACATTTTATATGCAGAAATTGAAATTTCCAGAATTTGATGAAATTTCTGGGTTAGGTGCGCAAGACCAAATAATGACAAAATGAAGACAAATTAATTTTGTAAATTGGTGCAGGGACTGAACAATTGCGGTATAATATGCTATCAATTGCGGTGTGATATTTGCAAATATGAATTTCTGCATAAACAATTACGATATCAGGATCTCCTTTTGAGTACGGACCTGCAAAATTAATTTAAACAGATAATTAAAGTTAGCATGCTTTCACGTCGGGTTCACCAAATGTACTTAGGGGTAAATTAAGTGTAAATTGCATAATCAGATATCAAAGAGAGAATCACAACTCTAATCTAACCAATATTACTCCTAAATGACAATAGAATAATGCAACATCAATTGAATTGAAAGAGTGATCTATTTAAAACTCCCTCAATTAAAATAGAAAGGATTCCATTGCTCTTCTCCATTATTGATGATGTAGGTGGCTCTTAGGTAGTGCACTTGATTTCCTGCATAAGATGAACAATAATTTTGAAGACTATGATTATGTGATTCTAGCTTGAATTGAGAAAATAATGTTGAATTTATAGATTTTCAACACAAAGGGGGTGAGAAATAGAACTCAAGTGTTGATTGATAGATAATTGAAATTGATTGATTAGTGAACTAGTCATGATTGATTTGTTAACTCATTTGATTGATTTGTTAACATGATTGATTGGAGAGTGAACTCAATAGATTGGCTAGTAAACTCATTTGATTGATTAGTAAACTAAATAGATTAGGGAGATGACTGAATTGATGGATTAGTCATAAGCTGATTTTGAGTTAAAAAAGATGATTAATGAGTTAACTGATTTGATCAATTAGTTCTGATTTTAGCATGCGTTGTAGGAATTTGAAATTGAAATTGAATTTCATTTTCAATTTGGATTTGAATTTGATCATTCGAATGCTGAAATGCACATGAAATTAACTGAAATTCAGATATGGTGAAATGTGAAATTAGATGAAATTAGGTGAAATTTGAATTTGGGGGAAAATGAAAGGAAATTAGATGGAATTAATTGGAATTAAAATCTTGGGATTTGGAGGAATTTAATTAATTAACTTAAATAATTTAAACTTAGGAGATTGAATTAATTAAATAATAGTCTTCGGACATGTAGTGTCGTGGTTTAAACACTTCGTTGTGAAGCGGCCACCAAGGTTCAAATCTCTGCTGGGCCATTGTGCTCGCAAGGCCTTGTGCCTTCACTGGGCCATTGTGCTCACGGATTTGAACAAGTGAAGTGTGGGGATGAGGTCCCCCATTTGTGGCCTCACCGGTTCATAGCTCCGGGTCAAAAGCGTTCATGTGGAGCCAGATGGCATGTCGTGCTAGTGTCACTGGTCACGTTAAAAATTTTACCAGGCATAGTTTAAAAAAAATAAATAATAAAGATTATTTAACTAAGGAAAATGTCGCAATTAATTAAATAATTGATATTTAATTAATAATTGAGATATGGGTAATTGATTAAATGATGAAATGATATAAATTCGATAATTAGGAGTGTTGAAGGGTGATGATTAGAAGAAATAATTAGTTTAATCCAATAATTACAAAATTACTTAATTAAATAGACGAATACTTAGTGTAGAATTAATGAGACATTTTTAGGTGTCTACAGTTGCCCTTCTGAAGTTGCTAACTGATATGCCCCATACCCGAAGACAACAGTGATGACATATGGACCCTACCAATTGGATTCAAATTTTTCTCGGTGTTCTTTGTTTGGTTGATTGCAAGGATTCTCTCTGAGAACAAGATCTCCTACCTCAAATGTGTGAGGTCTGACCCTATGATTATAGCTTCTTCTCATGCATTACTGATACGCCTTAAGGTGATTATAGGCAACTTGACATTTCTCATCAAGCAGTTCCAAGTCCTGAAGATGAGAGACTCAGTACTCTTCATCATTAATTAGACTGTGCAAGGAGATCCATAGGGATGGTAATTCCACCTCAATAGGAAAGATATCTTCTACTCCATAAACAAGTGAGTAGCCTGTTGGGATTAAAATGCTAGTTTGATATGCCCATAGTGCGAGATTTAGATGAATGTGCCAATCACAACTGACATTATTGACTGTCTTATTTAAGATATTTAATATGTTCTTGTTTGAGGCTTCTGCTTGACCATTTCCTTGTGGGTAATATGGGGTGGAGAAACAGTGTTGGATATGAAACTTCTCACAGAGTTCTCAAACATCTTGATTTTTGAAGGGAAGTCTGTTATCTATGATGATGGACATGGGTACACCATACTGCCAAATCATGTAATTTAGAATGAATGAGGTGATCTGATTGCCGGCGACTTGGGTGAGTGGAATGGCTTTGATCCACTTTGTGAAGTACTCAGTGGCAATAATGATGAATTTATGACTAGTGGATGAAGATGGATAGATTTTACCCACAAGGTCAAGTCCCCATTGACAAAAGGGCTATGGTGTTGCAATAGGTCATAGTTCTTGCACAGGTGCATGTATCAAATATTTGTGTACTTGGCACTTCTTGCACTTCCACACAAAATAGTAAGAGTCTTTCTCCATTATAGGCCAGTAGTATCTTGTCCTCATGATCTTTTTAGATAATGAAGGGCCACCTGAGTAGGCCCCATAGATTTCTTCACGTACTTCTTCTAAAGATGTGGTCACTTCACCTTGGTCAAAACATCAGAGGAGAGTACCATCAAGACTTCATCGGTATAGGGTTTCAACAATGATTATGTATCAGGCGGATTGGCGTATGAAGGTTTTTCGTTGATTGCTCGATTGGTTTGGTGGAAGGATTTGATCATATAGGTAAGCATAAAACTCACCGTACCATGGGTAATTGGACTTGATGAGTTGACATACCATCACAAATTCTAGGATATCATAAGTGGGGATCCAAAGCTGTTCAACTAAGTGTTGGCATTTTGTTGTCATTGATGTCAACTGGTATAGAAGGACAACCAATATAGATATATAGTTGATGTGTAGTTATTGATGTCAACTGGTAAGTGATATATTGACATGGAGAAAATAAGTCAACAGAGTGAGTGGTTGCTAACTGGAAAGCTTATGACCAGTGTACAAGCAGGGTGAGCAAGATGTTGGATGTTGATTGTGATAAAGAGGCAAAATGTTACCTAAATCACATCAACACCAGAGGAGAAGGATGTACAAGTCATCGGTATGCTATGTGGATGTTAAACAACATGACTCCCACCTGACAAAGATGCAGTAACCAATTTGAAGAGATGACTGACAGTGAATGTGCCAGAACATGTGTCTGTTTGAAGATATGCTGCTCAAACAGGGAAGCCACATTGGTGCATTGTAGGATGCAGATGACAAGGATCCACTCCCACCAGTAAGTGGAGCTTATCTCCTATTATCAAAAGTGTGCATTATAGTTCTATGAGATAAGATAAAAGAGTTAAAGGTAGGTGTTTGAAGGGTCACACCGGATCTACTAGAGAATCTCAAAGATGCCTCAAGTGTATGAAATCATGGATACGTACTGGACCGATAGATAAGGCATGTTGAATAGCTGGTACAAAGGAAGAAGTGATGGGTTTGTCACTTTGACAAACCAATTGAGATGATGATTGGGCTGATGAAGAAGTAGGCAAGTCTGAGCAACTGCAGATAGAGAGTGCAATCGGTATGCAGATGACTCAGATGGAAATAGTTGAAGGTTGATGACATGGTGTCATCAAAGGTGTTTACCGACAAGTATGTTCACCAATACTGTAGACAAAGCACATATGTAGAAGACTCCCATATGATAAAGATGTGCATAAGGTAGTTTAGCAAGAGTGCTGACCGGTTGTGTGTTCTATCGGAAGAGATGCAGAGTGCAAAGTGATGGCAGACCAGTTAGGGTATAACCGACAGGTTTTGTGAACTAGTAGATGAATCTGGTATTGTGTGTTGGTTGGTGACCGACACCAATGACCTAACAAAGGTGAATGCCGACATAGGGCCATGTGGAGTTGAAGTGGCATGCATGCACATGTCAAAATGTTGAGTTGGTAATGTGTCAGGTGACGAGGTAGAATGTGATAGGTCAACATTTATGTCGAATGTGAGATTCACGGGATGCATGACAAAGGTTTGTGGCTCAAGGACAAATAGACAACAAAGATCCAACACAAACTGGTTGAGAAGATCGAGGTAGGTGAAGGAGAATGCAAAACCATTCTTGGTGATCTACCAAGAGACCCACTGATAGGTTAAATGCAGGTTGCTAAAAATAGAAGGTGTTGGCATTCTACACTCTAATGAGAATAGTTGATGTTGTCATTGATGGCAACCAACTGGCAAACAATCGGCAACATGTTTCTACACATGCATCGGCACCGGCAGGCACCAACACCGGTAGACACTTTCATCAGCATCCAGATTACATTGGAAATGAAGTATACCGACACTTAGGCCAACTTGGGATAAAGTTTTTCTTATATGAATTATATTGTAAATGTAATTAATTATTTGTAAGATGACTTGGTATATTGTAATAGACTCATATATGTATGAGATCTTATAGGTCATTTTGTATTATGGATGAAATTGTAATGGATAGGAGATTATTTGTATGAGGTGATATAGTGGACAACAAAGGTTTTGGTTAAGGTATCTAACTGAGCTTAAACCGGTACTGAACAAGACATTTGAGATGCTATTTTGAGAAGTACATTGTATTGGACTTAATTATCCATATTGTAGTCAGTGAGACTCTTTTGAGCAGTGCGCTCCAGGCAGTTGGACTTCCTGCATGTGCAGGCCCCTATTGTAAGTGGTATTTATTCATATTGGCCAGTGAGTAAATATTGTGGGTCACAAATCCCACCGAGTTTTTCCCACACAGAGTTTCCTCATTAAAATATGTTGTGTTATGGTGTGCATTTATGCTGTCTCTATTATTTTTGTTTACTGCATTATTTCTTGTTTACCGGTACATTGTTTTGGGTTGTGAAGATATAAATAAGTTCAAATATAACACTAACTAGTTAGACACTAATTCAACCCCCTCTCTCAGTGTCTTTGGGGCTGTCATTGGATCTAACAATTGGCATTAGAGTCTAGTCCTCTATTTGCAAAAGCCTAACAACTTGAGGAAGATTCTGAAATTGGTACAGATGGAGAATTTAAGAAAATAGTTGGAAGGAGCTCTTGAAGATTTTGATGCAGAAAAATTAAAGAATATCAAACTTGAAGATGATCTAAGGACTGCTAAGGAATTCATTAAAGGACTTCATGAGAACCTGGTTATAGCACAAAATAAGAGAAAAGAACTTCATGAGCAAATGCAGAAACATGATGATGAAAAAGAAACTCTTAGTGATATTGTAGACAAGTTAAGGCAAGAGAACACTAACATGAGGAATGAAATGCAAGACTTAACCATGAAGCTATGCAAGGATCTTGAAGATAGAAAGAAGAATGAAGAAGATTTGAATAGAAGACTTAATGATGGAGGTAATGAAAATCTGAGACTTTGTCATGAAAATGATATGCTGAAGACAAATCTGATTCACATTCAACATGATAAAGAAGAGCTTGTGAGACAAGTTGGAATTCTTGAAAATGAGTTGATCACTGGAAATGAACACAAAGACAAATTCAAGAAAAGTTTAGAAAGACTTGATGACATGCTGAAAAGACAAAAACCTGATGGAGATACAATTGGACTTGGATTTGAACATGGAGAAAGTTCTGGGACTGCAAACAATCAAGATCATAGTAAACCGGTAAGACAACCTAATGCTTATAAATTTAATGGGAAATGTTTCAATTGCAACAAATTTGGTCATAGAGAAAATCAATGCAGATTTAGAAATAATAAGAATACAAACTTACCCACCAGTCAATGTTCCAAATGCAACAAAGTTGGTCACAATTCAAAAAATTGCAGAATGAATGTGAAATGCTATGTTTGTGGTAGATTTGGGCATTTATCTAATCAATGTAGAACACAAACTGGTCAAGTATATGGAAAAGCTATTCAGAGGAATAATGTAACTTGTTATGCATGTAACAAAATTGGTCATATTGCAAAATCTTGTAGAAGCAAGACTATACCGACAAACAATAAAGGATCTAGTGTGGAGGAAAAAAAAAGGTAAATGAAATAAAGCAAGAATTTTCAAAACAATGGATTAAGAAGGGAGATCAGAATGTTGTTGAATCTATCTCTGCACCGGTAGAACAGAGTAACCCTCCACTAGTAGGAGATTCTTCATCTAACTAAGGAATAATCATTAGAGGGTATTGCAACAAATTGAAAATCGTGCATTCTACCCTCGGTTGATGGTAAGAAGACACATTTCTTCTTTACCGACAGATATGTTAAGTTTTCACTTAACCGACAAGCATTTAATGCGGTTTTTGAAGAACTTTTTGGTTATATAACACCGGAAAACCCTCATTTCAACTCACCAAGCATTCAAGCATTCAGGGAGCATGAAATTGAGCAAGGGCAATCTAAAGGCAAAGCAACAAAGTGATTTTCAGGCATTCAAGGACTTCAAGTTAAGATGTATTTATCTTTCAAAATGACATCTTCATCTTCTGCACTTGAGTTTATTGCAAACCCCACTGTGGTAGAAAATATTAAGCGCCATAGGGCCGTGTTTAAAATCATCCCTGAAATTTCCAAGAAAGATGATTCTATCGGAGCTTTTTTGAAAATTCTGAAGGGTGTCGCTTTTTCCAAAGACCCTAGAATCTACATTCACTACAACATAGAAAATCTAGGAACCGATGATTTGGAGAACATGTACAGTGGTGTCATTACTAATGAAAAAGGTTTAATCAAACCAGAGCATAAGATAGTTGAAGACTTAGGATTCATCGAGATGGTGAACATACCTGAATTTCCTAAGAAGGTAGTCCATCTAGTTCGGAGTAGAGTTCATGTGGCTTGACTTTGTTTTTAAAATCTCTAAGGAAGCAATCAAGGTAGTTACTGGTTTACCCTTAACCGGTAGTAGGCCCAACAAAACTAAGAAGATACCTAACAAGGGAGTTATGAAGTTAACCAAAGCTACATCTGACAACAGATCTCTTAGGGTTAATGACATTACTGATTCTAATGTGAGATATGTGAGTATGATACTTAGATACAGAGTAACTCATGCAAACAGATTGAATTCAGTTTCTAGCTTATGTATTCATAATACATATGAGATTCTAAAGAACAACTAAGATTGATATTTGTGAATGGCTTAAAGATGAATTAATAGACAACCTGAAAAAAATTAAGGGTGACAAGAAAGGGACATTTCATTTTGGCAACCTTCTTGTGTGTCTGATGCTTTACTTCGCCAAAGAGATACCTAGAATTGGTCATAAGGACTTTGGATATGACATCCCGATAGGCAAAAAAATCAAGGAAGCTATCACCGGTATGGACTCTAACAGTGACAACATTATAACATATTACTTCAAAAAATTTTAGATTAAGATGAGAGGTAGAGAAAGGTTACCCTAGAGCATAGTAGACAAGTATGACAAGCAAATCTGCTTTGTAATCAAACGTGATGAGACATGGATGGAAGCAGTTAGCCCTAGAACTATTTGGGTTACTAAAATGGGTTATGAAGTTGATCTAAACATTCTTGAAACATATGTAAAAACATTACTTGAGGCAGCTAGAGAACCAACTAAAGAAACTTTTGGAAATGTTGAGACCATTGAGATTGCTGTTTCAATGCAAAAATAGAGAAAAAGAAGAGAAAAGTTTATTAGAGATGCATCCAAGATGGCCAAGGAGGTCAAAGAAAATTAAATGAATATAAGTGGTATATCTGCCAGTGAACTGAAGGATTAAAACCAGAAGCTCATGTTTCACCAGTTATTACTTCTTCAGATACTGATAGTGGGAAAGCAACAGAGTTCAAAAGAGTTGAAAGAAAGAAGAGGAAACCCTCATTGATACCCTCTCCTTCTCCCAAAAGGACTAGAACACTAAGGAAGAAGCAACAGGCAATTAGGGAACGTAAAAAGAAACTAACACCAAAGAAGAAATAGACTAATACACCGGATACCTTGACATCAGAGGAACTGGTTAATGAGATAACACAGGATGGAAATCTTTGCAATGTGAATAATTATTATCATTCCTACAAATATTCAGAGAAGGACACTATAGAGGCCAGTATAATTTTACATTTAGATATCTATAAAAAGGTTTTGATTGAAATTGTAGAGGATCTACCGAATGACTTATATTTAAGGCTAGAAGCTAAAAGAATGTCAGTGATGAACTAGATAAAAAGCTAAAAGTTGAAGCATTATTGGCAGTGCACCCTGTAAACTCTAGAGAGGAAATTGATGAGCTAATCTTTGAGGCAAACCGGTTAGTTTTTATCAGTGGACACTGACAAGTAAGCCTAATGGCTGGTAGAGTTGAGGAGATTGCTGATGAGACTGCAGACAAATGGGATATCTTTTTTGTTGAAAAGGAAAAGAAAGAGGAAAAGGAAAGACAAAGAATAGACAAATATTTTGCTAAGGTGTAACGAAAGGGCAAAGGGAAAGGCAAGATTGGCAATGTACCTGCTATTAAAGTAATAGATAACATCCCTCCACTAGCTCGGGACACCCCTCCATTAACTTCAGCATTACCGGTACATACATAAAATCAACCGGATAAGGAAACTGATGAAGTAACTCATGATGATACTAACCCGGAGTCTGAAATACTTTTCACCATGAATGTGGATACACAAGATATAAACATTGTTGTGGATAAGGAGACTGCAAAGGTTAAGGCAGATGATGTTAAGGACAGTAAGATCTCTGAGATACCAACACACACTGTTGACTCTCAGAAGATTGAGATACCGACACAAGCAGAGCAACCGAAGATTGAGAAACCAACAAAGGATAAGGTAACTAACATAGAGAAAACGGAATCAGAGAAACCGACAGTTGAAGAGGTACTTGTATAGAATGAAAAATAAAAAATAGAGGTACAAACACAAATAGAGGAACCGAAAGAAAATGTAAGTAAAGTGGAAGCAACTGATGGAAATAAATGTTGGCATATGATGAACCGGTATGATAATATGATAATAATATCTGTTGTCATTGATGTCAATAAGTACAGGTCAACTGATATGAAGATTGGAAGACGTTGTTATTGATGATCAAGTTGGAGAACCGGTATGAAGAGATGTAGTGAACCGGTGTCAGGGTTTCACTAAGTGTGACTACCGGTTGGTAGTCTCAGCTCTAGGGTTTCTAGTTTGGCAATCTAGCATGTGCGATGCAACCAGTGATATTCTATGATGAGTTAGCTAAGAAATAAGGATGAGATCAAGATGCCACATCAGTTTTGTGCATGTGAAGGATTTCCTTGAGGATCTTGCATGTGAAGATCAACTGCATTTAATGTCTACCTTGGGAATGAACATTCTTCTTAGCGGTATGAGAAGAAAGCGTGATGGGTTACTGATTTCTATGTGCGGTGAAGAATGGACGATGTAGAATGACTTGTGATCTGTTTGAGATTGTTTTATTCTATGTAATGTGTTTGGAGGGTCAAGATTGGACTGCTTGTAATAGTAAACCTAAATACTTAGGGTTTAGGGTTTATGTTACCGACCTAATTGTTGTCTATAAGGTTGATGATGTTTGTTATTGTAAGTGTTGGCAAATGTTGTGTGTGTATCCGAGTGATGAGATACTTGCTAGACCAGTGAGTGAAAACTGCAGAGTGTGATTGCAGAGTAGAGGAACTGAAAAGGATCCGCCTTAGCATATAGTGCTGTTATTAGATCAGAGCTTTATCTGTTGTCTTCTAACCATCTCAACAGTAGGAAAATCCCTTAACCGAGTATCTTTAACAAGCTTATTATAAAACCTCTAACCAGGTGACTCAATTTCATTGAGTTCTTTAAATCCTCTAGCAAGGTAACCTTTAATAGGGTTTCAACCTTTAACAGGGTATATAGCCATCCCTTAATCGGGTGATCTTTAACAGGATCAGTTCCTAGCAAAACCTTATTGTAAAGTCTTTAACCAGACTAGGCTCCTAATAGAGCGAGCTTCAAAAGAGTTCAAAACAAGCTTGTGGGTATTCATCCCCACCGTGGTTTTTCCCATTTGGGTTTCCATGTGAAAAATCTGTGTGTCATGAGTTGTGCATTTTTCATGTGATGATTAAGTATTCTTTGTTTAAGTGATTATGCATGCAGAGCTAATGGTTATGGTATTACTGATACAACACTTGCACATATGTATGGGTGAAGTAGTTATCAAGTATTGAATGATATTTGAAGCATTTAGTTTTACAGGTTTAAGTTGTCTGAAGTCTTACTATGTTTAACCGGTATTGCCATGGTTAAGTTCAGTAATGAAGACAACCGGTTAGCATTATTTTAATATGATAAGTTGTTAGAGAAGTTTTTGTATGTAATGATTCACCCCCCCCCTCTCAGTACTAGTTAGGATATTTGTTGTTCATCATTATTCATCAATTGGTATCAGAGCAACTCCAGGTCCTCAGTGATATAAGCTTAACCGCTTGAGGTAAAAGATCTTGCTTTAATGATGAAGAGGGAAGGTCCTAAGTTCAATAGAGATAAATTCAAAATATGGAAGGACAAAATGAAGATCTATATCAAGAGTTTGGGTGCTCAAAAATGGAGCTATGTTGAGAATGCCTATGCAATCCCTACTGGCACTCTAACCGATGATCAGAAAAGAGAGATTCAAGAAAATAGGCAAGTCATGGAAGCCCTTATTAGCAGTTTGTCTAATATTGAGTTCATTGATATACAAGATAAGGACACTCCGAAGGATGTATGGGACACACTGGAAACTATTTATGGAGGTGATGAGCATGTCAAGCAAGCTAAGGAAAAGAGCCTTAGAGGAAAATTTGAAGACATGAGGATGGTTGAAGGTGAGACCATTCAGCAATATGGCATAAGGATCAAGACTATTGTTGGAGATATCAAGAGCACTGGTGGAACAATTGATGATGCCACCGTTGTTAGTAAAGTTTTGAGATCATTGTTACCGGTCTATGCAATTAGAGTTGCTGCTATTCAGGAACTAAGGTCTATTGACAAAACCAAGGTATCCTTAGACTCTATCATTGCAAAGTTTATTGCATATGAGTTGAGTAACTATGATGGTAGTGTTTAGAAGACTGAGTCAGCTTTTAGAGTATCTGTTGCACCAACCAGAAAAGGAAAAGAAGTAAGTACCAGTTATGAATCCATGCAAAGCAGAGGTATGGATGATGAAGAGATTCAGATGGAGTTTGAAGCTCTCCTTGCCAAGAGACTTCCAAAAGGCATTGGAAAATATAGAGGTAAGATTCCTTTAAAATGTTTTTCCTGCAATAAGATAGGACATATAGCTGTTAACTGTCCTAACAATGACAATAAGGATAAACTAGAGAGGTTTAGAAAGTAGAAAGGAGGAAATAGAAAAAATTGTCTTGTTGCAGTGGATAATGGTGTTACTGATGAAGAATGTGAGGATGAAGAGAATGAGGACATAGTGTTTGTAGCTGTAAAGGAAGAAGTGTCTGACAAGAAAGCACTTGTCTCTCACATTGACAACTCTAATGAGTGGATTATTGATAGTGGTTGTTCTCACCACATGACTGGTGATCGGAGAAAGTTTCTGTCTCTAGAAGAATATGATGGAGGTGTTGTTAGATTTGGCAATGATCCACCTTGCTTGGTAAAAGGTAAAGGATCCATCTCACTAAATGGAAAGAGCAGTGCGGATGATGTCTACTGGGTAGAGGGTCTTAAGCATTTAAGGACATTGATAACACATTACCTATCTTGGAGATGATTGCACCTACCTGTAAGATAGATCACATTAATGATTCTTTAGGTAAATTGGACACATTGTCCAAATTCATTACTGAAAATGTAATAACTATAGATAAGGTAAATGAGGATACCATAAAGGAAAGAGTAGATAAAGAGAAAGAAAAATTCTTTGAGAAAACCATCAAAAACTATAATGAGCATAAGGATTCATTATTACCGGTACTCGACTCAACAATTTTGGAATATAAGGAGCTGTATAGGGAAGCTTGCAAGCCTCACCATCTGATTGCGGATATAGATGAGGAAATCAAGAAGACACAAACAGAAATTGATGATATTGTGGATAATTTGATAGGTTCTTCGGGACTTATATCAGTTTTTGAGTAGGAAATGGCAGTTTTTGAGGAGAAGTTAGAGAAACTTGAGAAAGAGAAAGAAAGGATAAGGTTAAAAGCCCAAGAACTCAAAAGTAAACTTGGTCCAAAATTGGATAGTCTCATTACTCAGTGGGTTGAGCTATCAAAGGCAACAATTCAAGAAGAACGGTCACCGGAGCAACAAATGCACTATCTAACCGGCATGATCCAACAAACTAAGACCATTAACCAACCGATTACAGGTGATAAGGTAGCATTTTTGTATTCTTTGATTCTTTTTGACATCCTTTGCCATTGATGTCAAAGGGGGAGTAGTATGGAGAAAAATAAGGAGTAGTATGGAGAAAATAAATGTAGAGAGGAGATCACTTGCTCAGGGGGAGAGCACTTATTTTTGGATTTCATTTTTGGATAAATAGTTTTGGATTTTTCTCATGAGTGTTGCCGTCAATGCCAAAGGGGGAGATTGTTGGCATTCTACACTCTAATGAGAATAGTTGATGTTGTCATTGATGGCAACCAACTAGCAACCAGCCGGCAATAGGTTTCTACACATGCACCGACATCACAAACATCATGCACTGACAGACACTTTCACAGACATCCAGATTACACCAGAAATGAAGTATACCGACACTCAGGCTGACTTGGAATAAAGTTTTGCTTATATGAATTATATTGTAAATGTAATTAATTATTTGTAAGCCGACTTGGTATATTGTAATAGACTCATATATATATGAGATCTTATAGGTCATTTTGTATTATGGATGAAATTGTAATGGATAGGAGATTATTTGTATGAGGTGATATGGTGGAAAATGAAGGTTTTGGTTAAGATATCTAACTAAGCTTAAACCGATACTGAACCAGGCATTTGAGATGCTATTTTGAGCAGTACATTGTATTGGATTTATTTATCCATATTGTAGTCAGTGAGACTCTTTTGAGCAGTGCGCTTCAGGCAGTTGGCCTTCTTGAATGTGCACACCCCTATTGTAAGTAGTATTTATTCATATTGGATAGTGAGTAAATATTGTGGGTCACAAATCCCACTAAGGTTTTTCCCACACCAGGTTTCCTCATTAAAATATCTTGTATTATGGTGTGCATTTATGCTGTCTCTGTTATTTCTGTTTACTGCATTATTTATTATTTACCAGTACATTGTTTTGGGTTGCAAATTTATAAATAAGTTCAAATATAACACTAACCGGTTAGACACTGGTTCACCCCCCCATCTTAGTGTCTTTGGTACTGTCATTGAATCTAATAGAAGGCGTGGTCAGGAAGGCATGACAATGGCAGGATTGATTGATGAGTTATAGTTCATCAATCAAGGTGATTAGATTGGATGAGATCTGATTGGATTTGGTTTGCCTCGGGGTCACTGAAGAAATCCTAACCGCTCAAAATTTGAATTGTCTTTTGGCGGGAAAACCAGTTTATAAATATGCAAGACAAAATCGATGAAGGCTACCATTGAATGAAAGAGTGTTGCTGCATATGAGAAGAAATTAGTCAAGTGCTCACCAAGAAGAAGAAGAAGAGACTGAGTGTGAGGAAGAACATGGTTGAAGTGTTCAACCAGCAACAGTGAGGCTACCGACAGTCAGCCATTGAGTCTGATAGAGTTGAGAACCAACGGTGATAGGACCGATAGAAAAGCATTATATAAGACTGTAGAGAAGGCAAGCATAGAACTGACAAAGTCTAGTACCAGTGGAGAGCAACAGAGTAGCTGAGAGAAGACAAAACTGTCAGAGAAGAACCTGCAGAGAAGGAGAAGAGGCTGAACCAACAAGGCTGCAATAGAGAGTGAGGTACAATAAAGAGTGAGGTGCAACAAAGAGTGGGTTGCAACAAGAGATAAGGTTTCTGCAGAGAAAAGGTGAACAGAGAACTGGTAGAGATTTGTAGAGAGGAGAATCGGTGAAGAGACATACTTGAGAGTTACAAAGTTCTTTTGTAACAAGGAGATAACTTTGGTATAAAACCATGATTTTGTAATCATTGAGTTGGAGCTCGGTGCAGGGGTTGTAGCTCCTTGGGTTGGTGCCTTTAAATCAGGGGTTGGTGCCCTAAATATTATAATTAGAGATTCATTGTGAGGATGTGTTGGAGCAGTAGATTCCAACAACATTTCTCACCGAGGTTTTTCCTATCTTGGGTTTTCATCGTATATGATGGTGTTATGTGATGTCCCCTTGTGTGTGATTGCATTGAGTAATCTCTCCTTAGCATACTGGTAGGTTATCTTGGCTTTTGTATGTTAATGGGTACATATACTTATGAGTTTAAGGGAAAATAAATTGAGTACCACTGATTCACCCCCTCTCAATGGCACATTGTGTCTAACAATTGGTATTAGAGCCCTAGGTTCCCGGTTGATAAGATTTCTCTAGCTTGGGTAGATTCTGGCTTAAGGACACAATGGTTTGTCTAGTGTCAATCCCAGCTCCAGTATTTGATGGTTCAAAGTATTCCATTTGGAGTTGCAGAATGGAAGTCTACTTATCCTCCTTGGGGTTTGATGTGTGGATGTCTGTTGTAAATGTATGCCCTAGTAAAGTCAATCCTCCCACCGATTCAGATGCAGAAAGAAGAAACTAGTGTAATGATGTAGAAATGAAGGGTATACTCTGTGGGTTATCAAATGATGTCTCCTCATAGGTGGATAGATGTAGATCAACAAAAAGCTTATGGGAGAGATTGAAGAAGCTCTATGGAAATGAGCCTACCACTACAGAACTAGTTTGTGAAGATAGGATAAATGCATCTCATGTATTTGTAGATGATTAAGGCAGATATGCTAGTAGCTGCAAGAATGATGAAGAAGAAAGCCACCTCTTCATGGCTCAAGAATCAAAAGATGAGAGGCACACATCTGAGAATGATCATGCGGATCACTCCTACCAACAAGATGTGTTTGGCAGTGATAGTGAAGGAGAAGAAGAAGAAGAAGCAGAAGTTGATCTTGAAGGAGAACTTGTAAATACACTTGAAGAGATTATTAGAGTGAGAAATGAATACAAGTTATTCAAGAATGCTGCAATTGTGGAGGAAAACTAGTTGATTAGATGCCTTGAAGAATCTGAGAAATGCATCTCAGAGTTGAAGACTCAACAAGAAGACACCAAGGAGTGCCGATGTAAAGATCTAGCATCTAAGCTAGAAGTAAAAGATAAAGAATATCAGCAGCTGGTAGGAGAAATGTAGATTCTCTGAAATGACCTTGAGAAATATCAGGATGAGCTCAAGGTAAGAATACGATTTGATGGCAGCAGTGATGCCTTGGACAAAATGTTGAAAAAGAAAAAAACATGCCAAGGACATTGAAGGATTAGTAAGTGGTGCCGGTGAATGATCCACCAGCAAGAATGTCCCCCACAATGACATTCTGTTTGTCTCCTCAAATGGAGAAAACAAGGGACAAACCTTCACTATCTAGAATACTCCCCAGAAGAAGAGTGATCTAACCACAATCGATGAAGACATGCAGAGAATGGTGAAGAATGGTGCTGCAAGAAGGAGAAAAAATGCAGATCCCAAAGGAAAAGGGATGATGAGAGAAGACAACTTCATCGAAAGTAGGAACATGAGAAGACAACAAAGAAGACATCCTACCAATAGAAGACAAGGAAATGCTACCGCCCACAGGACAAAGAAAGTGTGGGAAAATAAGAGATTAGATGGAAGATTTATAGAGCATGGTCAATCAAGGATCCATCCCAGGAGAAGCAGAAATGGAGATTCTAAACCGGTAAGATCTCCCCATGCATGGCATAATAAGTTTGTAAGTTATAAATCTTCCTTCTCTGGTTATTGCTTGCATGTAATGGTCATGGCCATTGGGTAGAAGAATGTAGAAATGGATCTAGAAGGAATAATCTAGGATCTCACAAATATCATGCATATGAGAAAAATGTATCAAGAAGTAGATACATGCATATCTCCTCTCTCAGTTATGCAAATAATGTTTGTTATAACTGCAATAGATTTGGCCATAGAAGTTATGAATGCAGGAAGAAGTACTTGCAATCATATGAAAGCCGATATAACAACTATGCTCAACATAGAAATGGATATAGAGCATATGGAAGTTAGAGACATGCATGAAACCAAAGGAGAAATGTCCTTGCAGGATCAAGAGGACCACCACTTCTGGTAGTTGGGTACAATAACATGACCAAAAGAAGATGGTCAAACTGATATGTTAGAAGATTCCCCAATCATGAGGTTGGGATGGATGCCGTGTGCTACTATAGCACTGCTTGCAGTTGTGATGCAAAATCCAAAAATGTAAGGACCAATTTGCAGAAGAAGGTAAGACCTGCTCCCAAGACTGAAAAAGGGAAGAAGAATGTGACCAAGCAGGTATGGAGGGAGAAGCAAGAATATGCAACCATGGACTGACACTATACATTCAATGCACAATTAATATCTCCTAAGGCTTAAAGGAGATGCAATACCTCAGGGGGAGTAGTACACTGACTTTATCATTCACCCCCTCAATGGAAGAGGACACATGGAAGAACAAGCTGCTACCGGTATGAAGGAAGGAAATGAGAAGATAAGTGTGTGTAGTGGCTGCCTTGGCTACACACCTACAGATCAGAGATGGATCACTACTCCTTGTGTCAATGGATGGGTGATTTGCAATTGGAATCAAATGCAAAGTGACACAAGATGTCAGGAGTCACATGAAGGTGCTCCGGTAGTGATGATAGACCGGTACAAGAAATTGGTATGTGAAAATTTTTGTTGGTAAGAATGCTAACAGATACTTGCAGGTTATGTAAGACAATGAGGATAGAGATCATTGCATTAGCCCTGGTAGCATGTAATGAGAAGTTTATGTCTCAAGTGGTGTTGATGAAGACCTGAATGACATATGTTGGCTCGACTGTTGATCATGCAGGCATGCATGTTTTTGGGCTAACTGGTTTGATTCATGGCATGATGGTGACATTGTATGCCATTGTGTACATCCGGGATCATGTCATAGGCTGTGTTAGACATAATGGAGCTAATAGATCATCGAGTGATCACATATGTACAACTCAACTGGTATATGGAGATGATTGGAGCCCTGGTATCGGACCTGACCAACATTGTGGACCTAAGATGTATGACTCAGGGGAAGTTCAAGTGCTCATGATGCTAAACCAATACGCTTGAACTTGTGAGGGTATTGACTGCCTAAGCTATAGATGATGGAAATTGTTGTAGGAATACCTAGGAGAATTTCATGATTAAGGGTATCTACCTTCTCAATTGGTTGCATTCATAGCATAATAACATTTGATTCTAAAAATAAATTGGGGATTAGATGGGGGATGATGTAGTCTGACTGACAGGTAAGCAGTATTCACTGACACATCCTTTTGCAATTGAGTGCTTTAATAATTAGTATCAGTTTAGTATGCTCAATTGGTGTCAATTGATGGTTGAGTCCTCCATATCAAGTGCTGTGACTTGAGAATATGTAACAAATTTTGGTTGAAGGAGGAGAAGCACCAGATAGAGCAAAAGGAGAGAAAAATCTCTGTCAGTGACCGGTAAATACAAGGAGGTGAGAAACCTGACAGTGCCCTTTTCCATTGTTATCAAAGGGGGAGAAAGATTCTGTAGTATACTGTATACTACATCTGTGAGAATCCATGGATCACACAAAGAGGGAGAGAGAATATGTAGTATGCCGAATACTACATGTGTTGACATAAATGCCAAAGGGGGAGATTATTGGCATTGTGTTGTCATTGATGTCAACCGATATAGAAGGACAACCGATATGGGTATATAGTTGATGTGCAGTCATTGATGTCAACTGATAAGTGATATGTTGACATGGAGAAGATAAGTTAACAAAGTGATTCTTTGTCATCTGGAAATCTTATGACCAATGTACAAGCATGGTGAGCAAGATGTTGGATGTTGATTATGATGAAGAGGCAGAATGTTACCTAAATCACATCAACACCAGAGGAGAAGGATATACAGGTCACCAATATGCTGTGTGGATGTCAAATAACATGACTCCCACCTGACAAAGATGCAGTCACAAATTTGAAGAGATGACTGAGAATGAATGTGCCTCAACCAGATCACATGTGCCTGTTTGAAGATATGCTTCTCATACAGGGAAGCCACATTGGTGCATTGCAGGATGTAGATGACAAGGATCCACTCCCATTGGTAAGTGGAGCTTATCTCCTATTATGCAAAGTGTGCATCATAGTTGTGTGAGATAATATAGAAGAGTTAAAGGTAGGTGTTTGAACCGTCACACTAGATCTACTGGTGAATCACAAAGATGCCTCAAGTGCATGAAATCATGGATATGCACTGGACCGACAAAGAAGGCATGTTGAGCAATCGGTACAGAGGAAGAACTGATGCGTTTGTTAGTTTGACAAACTAGTTGAGATGATGATTGGGCTGATGAAGAAGTAGGCAAGGCCGAGCAATTGCAGATAGAGAGTGCAACCGGTATGCAAATGCCTCATTTGGAAACAATTAAAGGTTGATGACATGGTGTTATCAAAGGTGTTTACCGACAAGTATGTTCACCAATAATGCAGACAAAGTACAAATGCATAAGACTCCCATCTGATGAAGATGTGCATAAGGTAGGTTAGCAAGAGTGCTGACCGATTGCATGTTCCACTAGAAGAGATGCAAAGTGCAAAGTGATGGTAGATCGGTTAGGGTATAATCGGCAGGGTTTGTGAACTGGTAGATGAATCCGGTATTGTGTGTTGGTTGGTGACCAACACAAATGACCTAGCAAAGGTGAATGCCGACACAGGGGATACATGGACTTAAAGTGGCATGCATGCATAGGTCGGCATGTTGAGTTGGTAATGTGTCAGGCGGTGAGGTAGAAGGTGACAGGTCGACATTTATGTCGACTGCAAGATTCACTGGATGCACAACAGAGATTTACAACTTGAGGAAAAATGGATAACAAATACCCAACATAGATTGGTTGAGAAGATCGAGGTAGGTGAAGGAGAACGTAAAACCATTCTTGGTGGTCAACCAAGAGATCCCTTGACATGTTAAATGTAGGTTGCTAAAAATAGAAGGTGTGATCAGGAAGGCACGATAATGGCAAGATTGATTGATGAGTTATAGTTCATCAATCAAGGTGATCAGATCAGATGAGATTTGATTGGATTTGGTTTGCCTCGGGGTCATTGAAGAAATCCTAACCGCCTAAAATTTGAATTATCGTTTGGCGGGAAAATCAGTTTATAAATATGCAAGCCAAAATTGATGAAGGTTTCTGCTGAATGAAAGAGTGTTGCTGAATGTGAGAAGAAATAAGTCAAATGCTCACCAAGAAGAAGAAGAAGAGACTGAGTGTGAGGAAGAACATGGTTGAAGTTTTCAATTGAAAACAGTGAGGCTACTAGCAGTCAGCCATTGAGTCTGACAGAGGAGAGAACTGATAGTGACTGAACCGATAGAGAATAGTTGCACAAGACTACAGAGAAGGCAAGCATAGAACATATAGAGTGTAGTTTTGGTGGAGAGCAACAAAGTAGCTGAGAGAAGACAAAATCGTCAGAGAGCAGAACCTGCAGAGAAGGAGAAGAGGCTGAACGAGCAAGGGTGCAACAAAGAGAAAGGTGCAACAGAGAGTGACGTGCAACAAAGAGTGGGTTGCAGTAGGAGATAAGGTTGTTGCAAAGAAAAGGTGAACAAAGAACCGACAAATATTTGTAGACAGGAGAAATAGTAGAAGAGACATACTTGAGAGTTACAAAGTTATTTTGTAACAAGAAGATAACTTTGGTATAAAAACATGATTTTGTAATCACTAAGTTGGAGCTCGGTGCAGGGGTTGTAGCTCCTTGGTTTGGTGCCCTAAATAAGGGGTTGGTGCTCCTTGGGTTGGTGCCCTAAATCAGGGGTTGGTTCTCCTTGGGTTGGTGCCCTAAAAATTGTAATTAGAGATTCATTGTGAGGTTGGATTGGAGAAATAGACTCCGACAACATTTCTCACTGATGTTTTCCCCATCTTGGGTTTTCCTAGTATATGCTGGTGTTATGTGATGTCCCCTTGTGTTTGATTGCATTGAGTAATTTCTCCTTATCATACTGATATGTTATCTTGGATTTAGTATGTTAACCAATACATATACTTAGGAGTTTAAGGGAAAAGAAATTGAGTATCATTGATTCACCCCCCTCTCAGTGGCACATTGTGTCTAACACTAAGAACTCGTAGCATGTTGAGTTATGTGGAACATCAAGAGGAGAGGCTATTGTAACCATTGCATCTGCATCTTTGTTCTTCTCTTGAGGCATCTAATCAACAATGATAGTTGTGAACAATTCCTTCAAACTATCAACCATTTTTTTGTAAGGCATGATATTATCGTCCTTAGTTTGGTAATCATCATTAAATTTTCTGATGACCAGCTATGAGTCACCATATACTTTGTAGCTCATTCAAGTTCCATTGTATGGCCATTCTTAGATCTGTGATCAAGGCCTCATATTCTTCTATGTTTTTTGTGAATGGGAATGTGAGCTTGTATGATTTTGGAATGCTATCACCTTGAGGCGTGATAAACAAAATGCCAGCTCCTAAACCATGCCTAGTGTATGACCTATCAAAATATAGCGTCCATTGCTGTGTTGGCATGACTATGAAGATTTCCTCATTTGGAAAATTTGAGATGAGAGGATGGTCTCCTATGAGTAGCGATTCAACCAACTGATCTACAATGACTTGCCCTTTGATTGCTTTAAGGTCCACATACTCTATGTCAAACTCATTGAGAATCATAATCCACTTTGCCAAGAAGCCTATTAGTGTTTCTTTACTGAGTAAATACTTGAGTGGATCGATCTTGGTGATGAGTTGTATCTTATGTGTCAGCATATAGTGTCTCTATTTGGTTGCTACCAAAATTACTACAAGACAAGCTCGTTCAATAGGCGTATAATTGAGTTCACACCCTACTAGTATCCTAGAGATATAGTATACTGAACATTCTTTTCCTTTTGTATTATGTTGTGTTAGTAATACTCCTAAGGCTGTACCTATAGCTGTTATGTATAATAACAAGGGCATATCTGGAGATGGTCATGTTAGTAATGGTGGCGTCATCAGGTAGTCCTTAAGATGCTGGAATGCTTGTTGGTAATTCTCTTCCCATTTGAAGGGATAACATTTATCGGCTAATTGTGTAATGAATCGACAGATTGACTATAGCCTTCCTTCTAATGTTCTCAACTGGTTGACGTTCTTAGGAGGTGGCATCTCCATGATTTCTTTTACTTTTATAGGATCAACGTTAATTCCTATGTTCAAGACAATGTATCCTAGGAGATTTCTAGAAGTCACTCCAAAGACACACTTCTTTGGATTGAGGCATACATTATACTATTCTAGTCTAGTGAATATTTTGTCCAACACTGCAAGATGATCCGCTCTTGTTAATGATTTAGCTAGCAAATCATCCACATAATCTTCCATTAGTGTATGTATCATTTTGTGGAAGATGGTAGTCATTGCCCTTTGATATATGGCTCCTACAATTTTGAGACTGAAGGCATCACATTCCAACAGTATGTTCCCCATGGGCATGCAAAACGGTTTTGTGTTGATCTTTTGGAGATATCTTAATCTAGTTGTATCTTGAGAACCCATCCATGAGAGATAGAATAGCATGTCCCGCTGTTAGGTCCACAATCATATCAATGTTGGGCAAGGGGAAGTCATCCTTAGGAAATGCTTTATTTATATCTGTAAAATTTGTATAGATACAGATGCCCCCAATAAGTTTTACCACTGGTACGATGTTGAATATCCATTCTGCATAATCAATTAGTCTGATGAAACCAACATCTAACAAATTTTTGAGTTCTGCCTTTACTAATAGTGCGGTCTGAGGATGCATTTTCACAAGCTTTTGTTTGACCAGTTTCACTCCTTCTACTACTGTCAAGTGATGCATCACTAGATTTGGATCTAGTCTTAGCATGTCTGCATAGGTCTATGCAAAATTGATTTGTCTCTTTTGAAAGAACTCTGAAAAATTAGGATCTTCTAGAGGCAATGATTCTGCTAGATGTATCATGTGGGGATGTTTTGGTGTTCCTAGATTTATTTCTTTTGTTTCCTCCACAAGGATAGCTGATCATTCCTGATTTGTGTTAAAGGGGAGAATGTCAAACCTTTCATCCTTAGGCACCTCAGAGAGGTTTTCACCTTTGGATGCATCATTTTTTTTACCTTTTTGGGATCTAAAAGTGCCATAGTGCAGTTTTCACTTGAAGATCATGTTTTGATTGTAATATTTTTGTGATTGAAAGGTTTGGCATCATCTCCAAAATAAGCTGCACTGTTGAGTTCAATAGGGAATCCAACCTTGTAATCCTTGCTTGGTATGTTATCCCATAATTCGAGAAAGTCTATTATCACCTTATCATTTTGGAAGGTGTCAAGGCATGAGGGATTTTGCTAGTCCCAATTTATGAGTTTGAGGTGGATGATTGGAATTGTTTCATCAATTAGGTTGAGTTCATAAGACATGTTAGTTATGGTTATGATGGAGGTATTGAGGTCATTGTCAGTACTCTCCCCATCATAATTGGGCTTAAGAGGTGAACTTTTTGTCCTAGAAGTATCTTCCATATTTGGATCCCAAAAGGTTTTGATCCATGTGTCTCCTTCAACTCTTTAATCTTCAAAAGTATCAAGAGAATCCTCTTCAGATTCATGTGAAGCTCAAGAAACCCATTCATATTCATGTGAATCCATCTCAGAATCACTTTGTAGAATTCTGTCACCGTATATTATAGGGATACCTCTAGGTGTGAAAGTTTTGTTGACAACTTCTATAGGTGTTGTATCTAACAGGGTTGCTGAAATGGACAAGAGTTGTAACCTTGGAGTGACTGACTTTTGTGTAACATAGCCCATTTGCTTGTTTATTACATGTGCGGACTTCGATTGAGAACTGCTTGCGTGACATGGATTTTTTGATGCTGTAGGTTTGTCTGTAATGGACATTAGCCTGATTCTACGAGGGATGGACTTAGAAGTTGGCTGCTTTTGTTTGCTTGTAAGCTTGAGCTTAGAAGAGCCCCCTGAACTAGAATTGAATCCGAGTCCTACTTTTTCTGTTGGTTTTAACAAGGGTTGTAATGGCTCTTGTACACCTTGCTTGTGAGATCCTAAAGCACGATGGGCATCATAGCCCATCTTTTGCATCATGGTAAAACATTTTCTATACTTCTCTGTAGGGATCTTGATCTGTTGTTTACCTTTATCTGAAGGGTCCTTGTAAATCCATCCTTTCATTTCTTCATCAATAGTTTCCTATTCTTGTGATCTTCTTGGGATGAATCTATCAAGTGTATAGGTATTTTATACAACAGGTGGCTTGAGTGAAATTTGTTGTTTTCCATGAGTCTTAGGTGAGAGAAGTAGTTGGCCCACAAAAAAAAATGGCCAATGTTATATTCTCCCGGGCCTTCATTTGTTACCTTCATCTTTATCTTATCCTATTTGGGTGTAGGGATTGGTGTGTTGGTGAGAGAAGATGGGTGGACGTATGATGATGAGGCAGTAGCTTCTCTATTGCTGGGCATCGTGATCTCTGGGTGGTGATGAATGTTATTGCAGAAGGCAAATGGATTGGCGTCACCAAGGATAGTAATCTCTACTCTGTTATATGGAAATTTGATGCACTGATGGTAGGTGGATGGTACTACCTCCATGCATGAATCCATGGTTTTCCCAATAGGAGATTGTATGGAAGAGAGAGATACAGGACTTGAAAAATTACATCCATCACCATAGGTCTTACTCTTACTGATAGAGTAACACACCCTTTAGAGGAGTGTTTTGCATCGCCATATGCCTTGATGGTGATCTTCTTTTTGGCATCAACTGCTCCTTCTGCATATCCCAATGCTGTTACTAATTGTAAGGTGCAAATATTAAGGCCAACTCCATTGTCAATCAAGACTCACTTGATTCTGTGTTTATGTATGAATCCCTCAATGTGGAGAGGGGCATTATGCAGTTGTTGAATAGATGCATTGTCACTTTCAACGAAAGTGAGACATGGTGATGATTTGAGAATTCCAACCATGGCTTGAAATTGATCTATTTTTAGGCTAGATGGAATTGACGCTTCTTGGAGAGCTTGGTCCAAGATGGTTTTATGTGAGGGTGATAGGCATAAAATCTCTAGTATGGAAATGAGTTCTGACATTTTATCTAATTGGTCCACAAGGTTATATTGTTTGGGTACGTATGCCACTCTGGATGGTGCTCCTGGTAAGATAATATTCCTATGATGGGTAACAACGTTGCATGCAGGATATTTTCCTTTGATTGTAATGGTTGCAACTTGTTCATTAGAATCGTAAAGGTTATTGACAATATATGTATATGGTGCATGTGTATAGTTTGTCATGCTATCTTGGTTCTTACCTTGATGGGAGGGCACCCCTTTCTCATATGATGGGAGTGGATTCTTAAACATGGTGTGATCTGTATTGGAAGTTTTTGCAGTGTGGTCATCAACTTATATGCCACCTCGATCAATGCGGTCTTGTATGATGTCTTTTAATTGATGGCAATTGTTCATTTTGTGTCCTCTTCCTTTTTGGAATTCACAATATTCGTTATTGTAGACACCTAAAATTGTCCTGTTTATTTATTTAATTATGTTATCCTAAGTCTTCTGTTAATTAAATAAATCTTTATTTATTTAATTATGCTATCCTAAGTCTTTTGTTAATTAAATAAATCTTTATTTATTTAATTAATTCATTTATCTTCTTCTAAGCCTTTTCTAATTTAGTTAAATACTTTTATTTATTTAAATTATTCTTTTCCTAAATTAAATAAATATTTTTCTTATTTAATTATTCCCTTTCTCTATTAATTAAATAAATATTTATTTATTTAATAAACTCATTAGCTTTTTCCATCAATGACACATCATTTATCTTTTAATTTTCCTCTACCTACCCTCTTACTATTTTTATTATTTCTTCTACCTACCCTTTAATCCTAGCAGACCATTTATCCTCTTCACCTTTTAATCTTATCCCTCCATTTCCTAAAGTGTCTTCTATATAAGAGGATACTCTCCTTCATTATAAACCCTAATCAATCCAACTAGCTAACATCCATATGCAATGAAGCCTTCTTGCAATCAAGATATCAACCACAATTCGTTCTTTGTTGAACTCTTGTGCACACATAATATCTGATAGCAAATATATCAAACAAGATCAATGGAGATAGGAGACAATGGAGATTGAAACCCTACTTGACATGTGAATGGAAATTTTTCTTTATTTTTTTGATTTGCATGATCTTAGGTATCTCTATTGGTATTGGTGAATGTTTCATTGAAGGACCTAGATCATTTATTGTTGAATCTTTATGGTTTTACAATAGTTAATCATCATCACTTTTCACCGTATACAGTTATCTCTCCACCATGGAGGTTTAACTTGTGCTTCATAGTTTGATGTTTTAGGCAATGTGATGAGGTTGGAAGATATAAGTTGCCATTATATCTTTTCAAGAGGTTCTCCCAAGGGTGTGTATGTTCGATTTAGTTTGTAGGTAGAGTACCTATTCTTAGGTGTCTCTTGTTGTGTGCTAGGAGCTTTATTTCCTTGATTGTTTGGGGGATTATCTTGGCTGGTAGTTGTTGGCAATTCTTGTGCCAACTTTAGCAGAGCTCAGATCCAGGATTTTAGTGTGACTAACATGAAAATACCGATAACATGTCGTGTTATCAGTCTCAACAAAGTTAGCTACATTTTTTAAGTTTTGCAGTGTCACATAACACAAGGGTTATATGATGTGTCAATAACACACATGTTATTGACCCCGTGCCTAATATGCTATACCAACAAATCATGTTAATAACATGTCATGTTATTGACCGGCTCGTGTTATTGATCGCCTCAGTTTGCAGCATGTTATTGACCACCAAGGTGGGCCCTAGTTGGCTAAGTGTTTGGCAGTCTTCTCTCAGCAGGTGAAAGGCTTTCACCTTATCCTGCAAGGTTGAAAGAGACATCAAATGAGGCTGTGGGATAAGAAACCTCAAATCTACAAGGGTTTCCCCTTATCCCATAAGCTGAAAGGAACAATGCATAAGTGCCACAGGATAAGGAGGTCAAAGGAGTAAAAAAGTAAAGTGAAGACACAAATGATGCCATAGGATAAGGAAAGTCAAAGGCGAGCGGTTTCATTGCTTTTCCAACACGGGAACAAAGGCAACAACACGTTCCCACGAGATAAGAAAAGCAGGATAAATCAAAGGGACCCTTATCCCGTGGAAGAAAACAAAGATAGGAGGGAGAACGCAGGAAAAGGAAATAAAAGAAAACAGGAGAGGCCTTATCCCGTGAAGTGGAGGAAAGGCTCAACAAAGCTTGCAGGATAACAAAGAGAGACAAAAATAAAGGAAACCCTTATCCCACTAGGATAAAAGGAGACAAGAGGAGGCCCGCGGGATAAGAAACAAAGAAGATAAAGTAAAGTAAGAGTCTTATCCCATGGGGAAATGATAGATCCACAATGATGTCATGGGATAAGAATTTAGTGTGCTCGATGGTTAAACACAATGAAGAAAGTGTGGACCCGGGGTGCCATGCCAATCATCCACGACCATTGGATCTTCATAAAGACCGATCCAACGATGATGTTTTAATCTCTTATTGGGTCCGATGGGTGCATATAGGAAGAGATCTCACACATCCATCTGCGTGTGAGATCTCTTGATCAATGAATAAATTTCAAATTTCTCTGAGTTGTAGAGTTTTGAATGCTCTGTACAGGGTGGTTGTCAACCCGATGGTCGAGGTCTTCAATTTTGCTTGGTCAGCACCCGATTTTGGACCCCATTTCTGTACAACCACCAGATTTAGACACCATTACTCCAGAGGTGACTTCTGTGCGTTGATTTCAGATGCCACCATACCTTCTTCAATGCAAAACAAAGACTTTTATCCCTTCAAGTGTGCCCAACCATGCTTGTTGACAAGGATTACTTCACCAAAGAGTGGTTTTCATTCTTCCAGAGGTAGAGGATGCTCCTAGGGCTAGTTGCAACACGCCATCAGATTTTTTGATCTAATCTTCTCCCCTCTCAGATTTTGTAACCTAACCCGGGTAGGGTTAGGGTTTTCATCAGATGTTCAATCCAGAGTTATGCCTGAACTATAAAAGCAATTTTGGTAATTTTCTCAAGATCACCTCCCTTCTTCTCTTCTGTTGAAGGCTTATGTCTCTACACTTGTAAAAAATTGCTTTGCCCCCACATTAATGAAACTTGTTTGTTTTGCCTGATTCCATTCTTATGATGTGTGTATTTCTTCTACCTCATTGTTTGAATTCATTCTTGTTTGCTTCCCTTTGCTGTAGATGTTGTGTTGGTCCCCTCTATGAGTGTTGACTATGAACTGAGCCTAGTTCCTCTCCCCATTTCATAGATTTCAACCTTCATTTTGCACTTAGGTGACAGATTAGGATAGGAATCCATGCATGTCTTGGGTGGTTTCATTAGTGTTTTATGCATTCAAAGGCAGGGGAGATCATCATTTTAGTTTGGGTGCAAACCCTATTTCCCTTCTTTCATGCAACCCTTCTCTCTCTCCCTTTTCCCTGTCAAAGCATATGTTAGATTTTCATGTGTTGGGTTGGTCCAATACTTTGCATCAGATTGAATAGGAAGCTGACCTTCTCTAGAGACTCAACCTCACATTTAGCAAGGTCCCACACTTTAGAGGTTATTTTTTTGTTTCACAAGGTTGATGACCAAGGTTTCTTGGGTCACAAGGGTGCAAACTTTTGTGACAATAGTAGTGTTGTTGTTATGATTATCCACTTTCTCGGATATTTTGACTATTGGTTGGGTGATCTTGATAGTCCTTGCATCTACGATACCATCATTAATGATGTTTTTGTTCTTGGACCAAAACTTGAGTTTGCTATTGTTATATGCTAGTCGTGGACCGTCCTTATTGTCTTTGTAGATTTTGACAAGTCTCTTCATGATAAGGGCTTTCTCAATTTTGAGTCCTTGGGATATTATGTCCTTAAAAGAATCCGAATATTTGACTTCCAAGTGAAACTCCAGCTCTTTAGTTAAGTTTGAAATGAAGATTTCAACTAATTGTTCCTCAGGAATGGGGAAGAGACGTCGACTAGAAAGGTGTCTCCATCTTTGCAAGAATGTTGAGAATAACTCTCCAATATTTTGTTTAGTGTTGCATAAATCAACCATGGAGACATCACGTTCTATGTTATGCGCATGATAAGTGAGAAATTCTTCAACTAAGTCATCAAATGTCTTGATTCCGCCGAGCAAGCGAAAAATCATTGCATAGCTAAGGCTCCTAGACTTTGGCAGAAGCTGTGCATTAAGTATGTTTCATCATATGCAACGTCTAAGAAAGCGAAGTATAATTATCTCACATAGTCTCTTGGATCTCCCTTTCCTTTGTATTTTTCAAATTTTGGAGTCTCAAAATTGTGTGGGAAAGGAGACATGACCATACTCCTATCAAATGGATAAGGGCAGATATCTTCAAGAGCATATCTCTTTTGTGCCCTCCCTAAATTTAATTGTTGGGCAAGGTCTTCTAATTGTTGTCGCAACATATCTTTTTTGTGGGAGGAGGTGGAATGTTCCCTTGGTGATATTGGTTCTCATCGTAATTGTGGGTATTCCTCGACCTTTTCTCATTTCTCTCTTGTCAATGACTATGTTGGGCTTGTTCTGGTGCTCCCCTAGGTTGTGATATGTCAAAGTCTAAAGGGAGTTTGCACCCTCTTGAGCAAGTCTTAGGAAATAGGCATTAGCATTCCCCTTGAGAATCTCCTCAAAGAGTTTTTTGAACCTAGGATTGCTAGTTGCTTCTTCTATTTCCTCTTGTGTAGGAGTTTCTGGGTCTTCTCCCCGTGCAAATTCTCTATGATGAAAAGGGTTGAGGTATTCTTCGTTTTCTAATTCTTGATGAATTTGCTTTTTCCCACCTCTCTGACCGTGAGACCTAGTCTCAACCATGTTGAAGTTTATATTTTGGAAATGAAAATAATGAAAAGTGGGTGGTTGATCCCCTCTAATGGTTCCAAGATTTTGATGATGGTGATGATGAGTTGAAATGTTTGTGGATGAGTCATCTCTTTCGCTAAAAGGTTGGATGTTAACAAAGTTCTTTTTGGGATTGCTTATTTGGTTTTTAACAATTATGAGATAAGGTGTAGCAAGGTTTGTGTTTACAAGCTACCTAACCATGAGAGGATGCACTCAAAAGCTAGTTTTAACCTATCTATGATGCTTAGTAATTCTTCCTTCAGATGATGGATCCTAAAATGTAAAGACATACTTAGAGAGTATTTGTTGGTGTGATGAGCAATATCCGAAAAAACTAGGGACAAGGCTTCTTTGTGTTTTGAGAGTTGAATGGAATTTTGATGTTTTGATTGTGAGTTTTATTTTTTTGAAGTGAAGGCAACTTTGGAATTTTGAGTTTGATGATTGATTTTGAATGTTTTGAGTGGAAAATGAGTAAGATGTGTGTTTTTAGAATGACTTAAGAAAATAATGAAGAAGAGGAAATGTGGAACCTTGGAACCTCTAATAGGTGATTGTAGATTTTGGAATGTTTGATGAGGAATACGTTGACTGTGATTGTGATGATATGATAAAGCGCTTCTTTGGAAGAAAGCTTGTGATGTGAGGGGTTCTAGTTCAAAATCGTAGGTGAAACCGTGGTTAAAATTGTGATAGCGATGGAGGAAGGTGTGATGTCTCAATAAAAGCTTGCAGTTCTTGTACAAGAAGCTTCTTTTATTTTGGGTCTTCTTTTCACTTGGATTTTTCTTCTCAAGATGATGATAGATGGATTTATTGATGTATTTGAGAGATATCCAAACCCTAAGCATTTGATGTTTGAGCCAGATTGTTCTTAGTCGAGATTTTGTTTTGCTTAGTTGATAGGATATAATTGTTTAAAATATTTGATTCCTTTGACAAGAAGACACATAAAGAACATAAACACTTCTTTTCTTGGTAACCTTCAATTAAATCCGATGAAATATGTATTGTCTAGGATATTTTCAAATCCTCTTTTTTTTTTCACAGGTTTTGAACAATCAAAATACAAATCAGTTAGACTCTTCTATTGTCAAGAAAGGTCATTCATAATATCATAGCCCACATCCTGATACTCCGTCGGTTGAAACAGTCTAGTCACACCCGAGGGTGCACCCATTTTTTTGCATTTTCTAGAAGTTGAACCAAAGAGAATTGCTTCTCAATTAGATCATTTTCTTGGGAGATATATGGTGAGTGTCCTGGGGGCCGATTCTTCCCCACCCTTGTACTATGTTATTACAAATGTTTGGATAATTGACTCCACTTGGCCTCTATACTTAAGGTTCATAGTAAGGGTTCCGTTTGGTGCATCAATGATAAAATCCCTCAAGAAGTTTCCTAATATTTAGAAAAAGGCTTTAAGTATCTCAAGGATACTGTGGGAAGTCTATCAATGCACACTACCATTGGATGTGATTTTCATCACAATCCACATTTGATTATAGTGGGTAGGAATAATTGGTGTTAGTTTTTCCCCACTTAGGTCATTCCCCTTTCACCAACCTTATGAGATTCTCGGGAGGGCAGGCCTGCTAATGAATTTTTTCTAAAAGCAAAAATTGAAAGTGAGTTTGGTTTTTTGGTCACCCAATTAAGGGGAGAGCATAGGCCAATCACAAGACAAAGAAGATATGGTGTTCTTTTTATCCCATCATCGCAATGCAATCTAATTGATACTTGGAGATGTTGCTCCAACAAACATGGTGTTATTTTTAACCAAGATAGCAAAATGAATGTTCTTCCTATCCAATAATTGCAATAATGAACTTTGAGAATTTTAAAAAACCTTGCAAGAAACACAAGAACTTGAAATTTGGAAAAGATGGCTTGTTCTTTGTCACTTTGCAAAATGAAATGTGGCTTGTCCTTTTTACCCTTTGTAAAAAGAAAAATGAAATCTACTTGTTCTTTTTAAGTTGCACCAAAACACAAAGTGAGATACTTACAAAAAAATAAAGGTTATTTTTCTTGTTCTTTTTAACCTTTTGATTCTTTTTAAACTAGCAAGAAATAAAATGAAGTTTTTTTTATGGCACCTATTGAAATGTGAATTTCTTTTTAATCTAGCACCAAATGAAGAGTGATTTATTTTTTTAACTTTTGCAAGAAAAGAAAGTGTGAATTCTTTTTACCCTTTGTAAAATGAAAACTTGAAAAAGTAAAGTAAAATCCTAATCTAACTCCATTGTATTTGCAAGAAATGTTAGCACCTGAAAAACCCTTTGAAAGATTAGTCAATATTGTGGGATCACAAGCCTAAAATTTTCCTTTGTGTTAAAAAAATTGGCTCTCTTCCTGTTACAAAAGTGGTACTCTATGAAAACAAAAGCATTGCTCTGGTGAAAATAAAAGTGCTGAAATAGAGAGAAAAAGCATTAAAATAGATCAAAAGTGCTAAAATAAGTGGCAACAACGCTATTACAGAACAAAAGTGCTACAATAAATGACAAAAGTGCTGAAACCTGTAGACTAAGGATTTACAAAAGCACTAAAACGCATAACAAAAGTGCCAAACTGCATGACAATAGCACTCTAACACGAACTATGCGTGGAAAATATGCAAGTTTCAAATTTTTTAGTAAAAATAAAATAAAATAAACTTCTTAGTGTTGAATATGGGACTCAAGCCCCACAGTGGGCACTGAAATGATGCACATGAAAGGGGACAAGCATACAAGAGCCCAAAGAGTTAGTATTGTTAGCTTCAACCAAAAACCAAATAAACACAACAAAATCTAAAAACATTCAAATGCATATCAAAGGAGATGAAAAGCAAACTAAATAAGCATAAACAAGTGAAAGATCAGTAAGAAGACTCCCTAAGATGCTCCCATTGTGCACTTGATAGCTCTCCCTTGTTCTTCTCCTCTCCAAGATCCAAAAGCTTGTTTGAGTGTAGTTCTCAATTTTAGCATGCAAATGAAAGATTGAATGGTTGAAAATGAACTCCTATTGCTATGAAAATGCACAAATGGAAATACTATGAGAAAGCTAAATGTGAGTATCTATACTAACATAATAACAATGCTTAAAAATGCTTCCTCCTTTTCTTGAGGATGAGGGTTCCTTTTATAGGCAAAATGGATAATTGAAGGGTCAAGATTGATTTGGCTTAGGAAGGGTTAGGATTGCATGAGAGAGTCATGATCCTCAATCCATGTTTGTGACTTCCACCAATGCAATGGTGACAAGTGACATTGTGAGAGGGCTTGAGAGGAGAGGGAAGAGACATTAAATGCTCAAGGGGACATGAGGGTAGCCTCATGTGGTTAGGTTATTGGATAAAGGCTTTATCCAATGGGTAAACTCTTGTGCAAGGGTTACCCATGGTTAAGCTTTGGTCATAGGGGACCAAACGCATGTGGGTTAGTGTGTTGAAGAAGGGAAGTATTAAGTCTCTATAAGAGTCTTAAATGGGTGAGATTATGGGTTGAGGGTTAATTTGGGGTTAGGATTGTGCAAGTGGTTAGAAGTGGGTTTAGGCTAATTTGGAAGGGATTAGATGAATCTAGAAGAAGGGTTAGTGAGCAAGTGAGCTTTGTAGGAGAATGCAAGTGGGTGAGGGTAAATATGATGCAAATAAATATTTATTTATTTAAATGTACATGTGAATTTTGGAATTTATTTAAATAAATATTAATTTATTTAAATGAAAAAGAGGGGGATAAAGCATTAAATGCTTGAAGACTAGAAAGAAGTCATTAAAGGCTTGAAGACTCTAGAAGAAAACCATTAAAGGGTTGAAGAATTTGAGGGAAACCATTAATGGCTTGAGAAGACTCTAGAATGTAACCATTAAAGGTTTGAAGACTTTAAAGGAAACCATTAAAGGCTTGAGTTGATGGGTTTTGGGTTAGCCTTTGGTCTAGGAATGTGCAAACCATTAAAGGGTGATTAGGCTAATAATAGGGGTTTAGACATGATTAGGAGGAAGGTTAACTTGCAACTTGCATTTTCTAAAAAGTGCAAGTGGGGGAGGGATTTTAAGAATTTAAATAAATATCAATTTATTTAAATGTGAGAGAGGGGATTTAAATAGATATTCATTTAGTTAAATGTGTGTGCAACTTATTTTTTAAGAAAATGCAAGTGGGTGGAGGATAAAGGGGATTTAAATAAATTTTTATTTATTTAAAATAGTGGCGCAACTTGCATTTTTAGGAGAATCCAAGTGGATGAGGATTTAAATAAATATTCATTTATTTAAATGTGTGTGCAACTTGCCTTTTTAGAAAAATGCAAGTGAGTGAAGGATAAAGGGGATTTAAATAAATGTTAATTACATGGAAGATGTCTCCAATATGAAATGATTGAGCTGATTATCAAAATCAATGGTTTAGAATTCATGAAAATCAATGCAAGGCAATTTTTTTTTTTTTTTTTTGATCGATAAAAGGCCGAAGCCAAATTTTATTTCTTTTATAAAATTATTACATCTCCATTCAGTGTGGGCACCGGTAGGAAAGAATGGAGATAAGAAAACCTCCGGTCTAGCCCAGATCCCATATGGGATCAGATAACAAAAACAACTGTAAATTTTTACAATTCCTCATTTGAGGATGGTGGCTGTCTTATTAAGACATTTTAGTTTCTTTTTGTACATAAAATCTTGCAACACTTTCTGGTTGGATCCATCTTCACAAATATGGCGAATCCCCTAATACTTCGAGCTTTAACTTTTGTCCTGAATCCCGAATCTGCAAAACCTTATTGCAACTTACTTTGCCAGACTGTTAGTAGCATAGTAAACATGATAATTTGTAACAAACATTCAATGAATAATAACATCTTTTCTAATTTTATGTAAGAGGATTGTAGCCTGGATATCCCTTAGCTTGAAACCATCTTAACCTTTTAGGTTTCAATTTAAGAGATTATCCAGGCTACAATTCTGCCTACACAAATGGAAAGGATCAATTTCTAACAGTTCCTTAATTACTTTTAACACAACAGACATCTGATACTCCAAAACATAAATAAAATCATATATATATGTATGTACATTTAAATGTCAATGTGCGAGATTATCATAGAGTCTGCCAGGATCATGAATATGTAAAAATGCACACAGAAATATATATGCCTGGAGATAGGAGTGAAACAACAAAAGAGCAAAGGACCTGTACAGAGTCTAATCCAATAGAACCTACTACAAATCTGAATCAATGATTAAGCCTGGACTGACCTCTACTTCCATCCACAAACCACTACAAAAATAAAAAACATTCCATCCATTGCTCAGTAGATTGTAATAACCCGAATGACCCCCACCCGATAAATAAGGGGAATCTAAAAACCAAGATAAATCCAATACTATGATACACTATAAAAACCACTGCTGTACACAATCAATGAAACAAAAACCAATGCTATCAGACCCCTATTTAACACAGGGCTTCTATCAATCACTGTCCGATGCAATGTATCAAGAATATCAGAATTCAAAAAGCCAATAACCTGAGCATGAATACACATAGCCTGGCAGACTTTAGATATCATTAGAAGACATCATATATGCCATATTGAAGTCTATACCCTAGCTGCCCAGGACAGCCTAAACACAGATAACTTGCATTGGAGGGGAGACCTACATGTGCCAGAACAGGAAAACCCGACATCTACCAATCTCCTTACAACACTCCTGAAACACCCCTTTCACCCACACACAGGGTCAGGTGAGGAGAGATTAATACAAGCATGTATGAAGGATCGAATAAGGATATCTATGCATATATTTTGTACACATATACACATACTCATATATATATAGTATCTGTATGTATATATATGTATATATGTGTGTGTGTAATTGTATGTGTTTCTATTTACACCCACACACATACACACATATATATATATATATATGCGTATATATATATATGTATATATATATATATGATTGTGTATATATACATATATCTATATATATGAATATATATATATATATGTATATATTTGTATTTATAAGAGTACACCATATAAAACTGCAAATATATACATATATATATATATATGTGAGCATATATATATATATCTGTATATATATATATATATCTGTATATATCTGTATATATATATATATATATATATATATATATATATATATATATATATATATATATATATATATATATATATATATATATATATAACACTTAGTATACCAAAATGCTGTTTTAAGGAAACGGTGACCGCATATCCTAGAAATTATACATGAGGGCCAAGGAGAGGACTTGGAGCGGAGTGATATGAGTAGTAGACATGGCCAACGCCAAAGTTTTAATCCGAGGGAGTATCCTTCCTAAAGACAGACGAATTACCATCTGCCCCTAAATTTGCTAAGTTGTTTGCTATAGTATTACCTTCCCTATAAATATGATTAACCGAAGTTTCCTCAAAATATTTGATCAAATCCAGAATTTTTTTTAATTCCACTTTTAATCTCCAGTTAGACACTTCCCTAGTCCTGACTGCATTTATAGTTAAAGCCGAATCACCTTCAATTTCCAGATATTTAATCTTGAGTGCTTTAGCTATAATCAGTCCCTCCCACAACGCTGAAAACTCAGCCATGTTATTTGAAGCCACACCTATGGGCTTATTAATGCTAGCAATTAGATCTCCGTTAGCTAGATGAATAGCACACCCAATACCTGCTACACCAGGGTTCCCCTGGGATGCGCCATCAAAGTTTAGCTTAGCCCAGCCCTTTCGGGGGGGAGCCCATTTTGTTAGCTTCCTATCTATCTTAGCCTGTTTCCCACCCTTCCCAATAAACAGGGGAATTATCAAACCCAACCATTTAGATCGAAGAGCCTCATCCCATCTGGTTAAGTTAATAGATTTTTCCTGTGTATGTCTAAGATTATTATTAATTTTTTCCACAATTGTTGCTTCGATCTTATTTAGAAGGGATTCTACCCTCAATTTTGAATCTTTGAAGATCCGCCTATTTCTCTCCTTCCAAATTTCCCAAATGAGGATTGCCGGGGAAATTGACCACACTAAGTGATATATATCCTTTGTGTGAGGAGGTTGCCAGCTAATCAGCCATTCTGAAATGTCCCTAGGTCTCGGCGTCAGCCATCCAAGACTTGAGCAAAGCCAATCTTAACAACTCTGACTGAAACTGCAATTGAGTAGCAGGTGATCCGCATTTTCTTCCTCTGATTCGCATAGAGGACATCTTGATGGACCCAGGAATCCTAATTTTGAGAACCAGTTTGAGGTAAGAATTCTTTTTTGGAAAGCCGCCCATGAGAAGATACCAACTTTGGGAAGACCAACGTTATTCCAGAATAGGCTAATCGGTATATTAGGATTGGTTGCTGCTCGACTGAGTTTTAAAAGTGAGTATCCTTCTTTGGCTTTGTAAATGCCTGAAGAGCTACCCGCCCATATTATCCTGTCTTTCCCACTATGTAATGATAAATGCCTATGCCTCAAATTATTCCAAAGGATCTCCTTGTCAGCATTTGACAAGTTTATCTCATTAAGGGGTTTCCACTCCCAACCCAAAGCGGGATCATTGGAGATAAGCTTGATATAATCCTTAACAAACCTACCCCTGATAGATTTGCAATGATCTATACCTTCTTCGCTTATACCAATTTTGTCTAAGGCTGGATATCCCCCCCAAGAATCTTCTCAGAACAGTGCCTCAGATCCTTCCGCAATATCCCAAGTTAGATAATCCCTGATCACCTTTCTACATTCTATCATAAAATTCCAAACTTTGGATCCCTTGGGTAATCTTTCCGTCCTCAATATGCTATCAGGGTTGGAGTTAGTAAGATATTTAGCTTTGAGGATCCTCACCCATTTAAGATTAGGTTCCGAGTACATTTTCCAGACTAACTTCGCCCCCAGAGCCATGTTTTGTACCCCCAAATCTTTGATGCCAACTCCCCCTAAACTGATAGGTTGGCTAATTTTATCCCAAGAAATTAATGTGAATTTCTTTTTGTCTGAATCCATATTCCAAAAGAACTTCCTCATCTTTTTTACCAATTCTAGCCGCGCTCCTTTAGGTAATTGCTGGCAGGACATTTGATATATCGGAATAGCCGCCAAAACAGCTTTAAGTAATGTAATCCTCCCAGCCGAAGAGAGGCATTTGTTCTTCCAAGAATTCAACCTGAGATCCATCTTATCAAGGATACCTTTCCATAATGAAATAATATTATTTCCCTTATCCATCGGAATCCCTAAATATTTACAAGGAAGTTTCCCTCTATCAAACCCAAAAATATTACAAATATCTGTCTCTAAGTTTTGCGAAGTGTTGAAAAAGAAGATTTCCGATTTATTCTTGTTCACTTCCTGACCAGAAGCTAATGCATAAATGTCAAGAATCCTTTTGAAAGCCATGGCTTCCGTCCTATTCGCACATCCCATCAGCATTGTATCATCAGCAAACTGCTGGTGAGTAATGGCCTCCATTCCATTAGTGATTTTAATACCTTTAATGATCTGATTCATACGAGCACAAGAAATGATTCTCCCAAGGCCCTCTGCCATTATGATGAATAAGAAAGGGGATAAAGGATCTCCTTGTCTAATTCCTCTAGATATCTGGAAGAAGCCAGCAGGGGAACCATTAATAAGTAATGACACCCTGGGAGATGATATGCATTCGAATATTAAATTGATCCATTGTTTAGAAAAACCAAAGGATTCTAAACATTTACACAAAAATCTCCAATCGACTTTATCATATGCCTTCTTGATGTCTAATTTGATCATCATAGCAGCTGAACGATTTTGTTGTAACGAGTGCATGACTTCTTGAGCAACAATAATGCCATCAAAGATAGATCTGCCTGGAACGAATCCGGTCTGTTCCTCTGAAATTATGCAAGGGAGAATGCCCTTCAATCTATTCGCTAAAATTTTTGTAAAAAGCTTGTAGATTGTGTTACATAAGGAAATAGGTCGGAAGTCATCAAAGTTACTTGATTCCTCCTTCTTAGGAATCAAAGTAATGAAAGTATTGTTGATCTCCCTTAAAATACTTCCTGAGTTTCTAACAGCTTCCAATGCATCCACCACCTCCTTACCAATAATGTGCCAGCATTTTTGAAAAAAGCAAGCTGGAAAGCCATCGGGGCCGGGTGCTTTATCAGGGTTAAGTTGCCCCAATGCTAATTTTACTTCTGATTCTGAAAATTTGTTGCTAAGCGTTTTGTTTTGGTTTTCAGTTACGATCTTTGGAATATTCCTAAGCAAAGTTAAATTGGCATCTTTAGGGGAAGATTCCGAACTGAATAGGGATTTGAAATGGTTCACCGCTTCTGTAGTTATGTCCTTTTGATCTTCCAGAAGTATACCATTATTACTCATGATCTTGTGAATACTATTGGTATTCCTCCTGTTTTTTGTACTATTGTGGAAGAACTTAGTATTCCTATCCCCATTTTGAAGCCAATTCTCTCTAGATTTCTGTTTCCAAAAAATTTCTTCTTTTGTTGACGTATCCTCATATTTCCCGAGGAGCTCCTTTTCTTTGAGGAAGCTATCTTGATCCATTCCTAGTCTAAACACTTTTTCATTTAGGTCTGCGATTTCTTTTTCTAATGAAATTTTGGTTTCAAAAATGTTACCGAAGACTTCATTATTCCATTTCAGTAACTTGCTTTTAAGATGTTTTAGTTTATTTACAAGGCAAAACATTTTTGATCCCTGAAAATTAACCTCAGACCACCACTTGGCTACGAGATCAAAGAAATCCGGATTTTGCATCCACATTTTTTCAAATTTAAAGGGGCAACACCTCGGTGTAGCCTCTCCCTCAAAATTGAGGATGATAGGATAGTGATCAGATCCTGAAGATGGAAGTAACGAAGCTATGAGGTTAACCGCTAGATCGCTCAGATTCCCTCTAAAAAGGAATCTATCTAATCTCTCAGTGATTTGTGTAAAGCCTGATCTTCTATTGTACCAGGTATACACTCCATTACTAATTTCTATATCAATCAGATTGTTATGAGCTACCCACTCTCTAAAGTCTTTTAAGGACTGCGGTTCCCTACGAATACCACCCTTTTTTTCTGATAGATTTAGGATAGCATTGAAGTCCCCTCCTAGAATAACAGGGGAAGAGGGATCTAGCCCCATCATAAATGAGATTTCCGACCAGACTTTGCATTTCCCAGCATCTGGAATCGGGCCATAGATGTTAATTAGGGTAAATGAAAGCTTGCTGAGTTTGCTACTTACCTTTCCTAATAGTAAGTTTCTGTTTCCTGCTATGGGACAAAATAATATACTTCGCGAATTCCAAATGATACCTAATCCACCAGAGGCGCCCCTGGCTTCCACAAATTCACAGCTAAGAAGACCTAATTTCCTTTTAAAAGCCTCAGCTTCTACTAGGGCTAATTTAGTTTCTTGAAGGAGAACGATGTCATGTTTCCATTTTATGATGTTGCATCTAATTAGACGCTGTTTGTTAGGGGCATTCATGCCCCTAACATTCCACGAAGAGATTTTCAT
Organism: Cryptomeria japonica; assembly: GCF_030272615.1. Taxonomy (NCBI): domain Eukaryota; kingdom Viridiplantae; phylum Streptophyta; class Pinopsida; order Cupressales; family Cupressaceae; genus Cryptomeria; species Cryptomeria japonica. Next base: position 453,262,537 of record NC_081415.1, read on the forward strand.
TGGACCGTGGGAAGGCCCTTCCCCTTTCCAGCATCAAAGAAGGCAGTTAATTTGCCTTGGTCTTTTGCATTTCCATCCTGCAACCTTAACTCGCTCAAAGATTTTCTGCCTCTACTTTTAGCTTCTCTAGCGCAGTCAGGAAAGTATTTCCCATCATATATGTTTGTTATTCCTAAGGATTGCTGGGGAACTATCACTACTTCTCCGTCATCCTCTCCCGGCTGGGACTGAGCTGCTGTGTAGTCATTGACAGGGAGAGGGGAGATATCTCCCACCCTATTTTCATTATTATCTTCCTCATCCATAGAGGCCAGAAGCTCCTGAATTAGAAACCTCTTCTCATCTTCCTCTTCCGGGGAAAGATTTTCAACTACATTATTATTGAATACTTCTAGAACAGCAGCCATTCTAGAAGACATTTCTTCTTGATCAGCCTCATTATCTTGCCCCAAGTTTTTGACTGATTTTGTTTCAGAAGGAGATTTCAATGAATCCACCGATTCGGAGATTCTTTTTGACATCTCCACTAAGGCTTCTTCTTTAATGGAATTTGCCTCATCTATTATCTTATCAAGATCATTAATATTACTGTGGTTATTGTGTTTATTTTTATCTGTGTTAGCCACAAGAGGGCAGTTAGCATTTTCATGGATAGAATTTAATGTGATTTTTTCATTCTGATCTGAAAGAGAGTTTTCCTTTTGTTCGATACTTTTAACCAGTACCGGGCTTGACTTCAGCCAAATATCAGTTTCATTTATGACCCCATCATAGAAAGTGGGATGGATGTTCCATTCCCCCCTGTTTGTTACTAGCTTGGTGGGTTCCAAGACCCGAGAATTACTGTCAAATTCAACTAAGATTTTGGTGTTCTTGTTTAAAACCGTTCTTTCTAATCTTTCACAGCCCAAAAAGGACCCAAACTGTTCCCCTAAGAATTCCAAAATTTTAAAATCCAAATATTCGATTGGTAATGAGCCCAGATTAATCCATCTTGGGTATTTGTTTAAATTCTGTGCATGTGGATCAAAATTCGGCATCCATTCACATCGAAAAAAACCATAGCCTCTATACAATTTGACCTTACCATGCATAATGTCATTCCTTGTATTTTGATTATCACACAAAATTGCAAGAAAATTATTTTCCAGGATAGTAATACTTACCTGTCTCGGATATAGGGCCAACCACCAGTCGACAATCCTTTTTGTATCTTCACCAAATCCAGTCCATTTTACAAAAACCCCACATTTGCTGTATATATTGAATTGGGGTTCCATTAGATAAGCCGGAATATTGCATATACGCCTCTGCCTAATATTAGGTTTTGGCACAAAAGTTCTAACTTTCCCGAGTGGCACCAAATTAGCCCCAGTTGCCGGAGATTGCTTTGAGGCAGTGAGTTTGAGCCTATCAACATATAAAGATGTATCTCTATGATTGCCCATCTTTTTCATGGTTTTTTTCGAACGATACACTTGCCAATTTCCGTCGGAGGGTAGCGACAGGGCATCTGCATTTTTTGCCCTAATTGCATCATTTAACCCAAAACCACCCTCTCTGAAAATCGAATCTCTCCTATCGTTTGACAACGTTATGTTTCTAGCAGGGATTTTCTTACATGGCGGACTGAAGACTGAGATGCTCCTCGGGCATGTGGCAAACACCTGCTTGCACCCCCCCGCCGAAAATCTTGACAAGTTCGTTGCGCGCTGCATTCGCATTTTCGCCAGATAGCAGAGCTAGCATACTAAAATTATAAATTGATCATATTGAAATATTTATCTTCATTGTAAAATCAATGCAAGGCAATTGAACCTGCTTCATCCATTGATTTTTTTTCGTTGCTGGATGTATGGGCAAATACGCTGTTTATATTTAATCTTTCATTCTTCCATCTGTTTTCTTTTTGACTAGGTGTACAGGAAAATATAATTTTTTGGAATCATCGTGCCATTCATTTTCTTTTCAGCCTCACATGCTGATGTTTTCCATCCTCCGACAATAAATTTTTGCCTTATGGAAGTAATCGTGGTTGGTGAACATGGAGTCCCACAAATTGTACTGTAACAAAAAATTAAAAAGTTTCTTTCACCATAGTTGTATCTAAAAGGTATCCACATATTGGTTTTCAAATAGTAGTCTTAGTTTAAAAACTTTAAATATGGCGCTCAATACTAGGAATGTGTTACCAAGTATTTTCCCAAAGACTAACCATTTAGGTGAAAAGGTAAGAGAAAAACATTTTTAATGTTGGGAAAACATATTCCATAGGGCGATGTTATAATTTGTGGTATTTATATTATTTTAGAATAAAGATATTAAAGGTTAATTTATAAATAATACTATTATTAATTTTTAAAAAGTAGTATTATTTTTTATTTAATTATTTATTAATTTATAAATTTTATTATTTATTGTATTTTAATTTTTATAAATATTTTAATTTTGATATGAATTTATTTCACATTTCTTAACATTATCAATTATATTCATTTTTAAATTTTTTTAAAAAATATACATAGTAAAATTATTGTTTTTTATTAACAAAATAATATTTTTATGTGTTTAAGATTTGAATGTGTAGTGTTTTATGCATAAATTAAATCATAGTTTCCTCTCATGAAGGTCGTCAACTAGAATTAATAGATTTCCACAATCCATGTGAACTATATGTATGTTGCTTTTGATTTGACTGCATGAGTGTTTTTTGATCATATATTTACTATATAATTAAAATTTATAGTTATATATCTATTTAATTATGTATATCTATACTCTTAAAATTAATGTTTCTTTTTGAAATAATAGTATTTAGTCATTATAGATTCATAATTGTTATATATTTTAATTCTGTATACTTATATTTTTATATATTTTTATTCTATGATTGTTCTTTTAAGACGATAAGTAAAAAACGCCATGTCATGTCTTCTAAAAAATTTGGCAAGCATTATCAACTATTTTTTGGTTTTTCTTTAAATTCTTTTTTGACAAGTGGATATTTTAATGTCTAAACACATGCAAAAACTAATTTTAACTTGAACCTATTATTTCTTTACAAACATGTTAGATTCATATTTTATTATTTTAATCATAGAATTTTCTCACTGATTTTTTTTTTAAAGGTGAATATATATATATATATTGCAAGATTTGAATGTCATACCTATGTTTTCATATCTCTCTATCTCTCACTATCTCCCTCCCTATCCCCTATATATCACACTATCTCTATCTCTAACTCTATCATTCTATGCCACAATCTCTCTCTCTCTCATCAATTTATATCTATTTGCCTCTCTAAATATATTTCTCCATTTCTTTCTTCCACCTTTCCTTCTATATCTATCTTATTAGTGTTGGCAACAACAATAAAGGGAAACTAAGGGGGGGGGGGGGGGACGGGTGGTGAATAAGTTTTCACAGATTAAACAATTTAAGAACAATTCTCTAATCTAATCAATTGCAGCAAGAGAAAAGATAAACACAATAACAACAATACACATAACACCGAGATTTTGACATGGAAAACCTGATTAAGGGAAAAAACCACGGTGGGAACCTACCCACAATAAGATATACTCGATAGTAGTATGTGTAAATATTACAATGGGGAATGCACATGCATTAAGGCACACTATCTAGACTTCATTGGTCAAAATATAATGATCCGAAAGGCTACAAACCTTAGAGAAGGTCCACTACCTTACAATAACATTCGGACAACAATCCGGTTTAGATGAACTGAAAGAATAACATCTCCAAATGCCTGATGACAGTTCCAGTTAAGCACATTTGTCTGCCCTGCAACACTCTTTACTTAACACTTCATACCGAAAGATAAATTCACTTGTTCGCACATACACCATTCTCTGATAATGCAAACACAACCAACATTCTTGAATTACATGAATATAACACCTATTTATACAAATTATCAACCTTGACTACAAGGTCGGCTCAACCCTCAAGATCTATTTACAAAATTATATTACACGATATATAATCAACCATTGAACCAATACAATGTCATAAATGACATAGAACTGACTCAAATCAAATCCTTAAACATGCAACACCACCAAAAATCTTGCCAAGATCAACCGTAACACACTACACCATCAGAAATACCGTATAAGATGAAAAACATCACCAAACACATAAGATCTTCAATAACATGTACAATGATCAATGCGGAACACCAAAACAAATAGGACATGATTAGGAAACACCAACATGCATATTAGAACCATTCGCAATAACTGCACCAACACCACTTAATCAAATCTTCATCGATCAACATGCTAACACTCAAGAATACACAACAACAACAACTGGGACTAGAAAGATAACTTGCAAAACACCAAATCATGAACCATCTGAATTGAAGATACACAAAAACATCCCAAACACTCTCCAAAACCTCAAATCAAGATATAATCATTCCAAAGCACATTGGATCAAATAACAAAACACTGCAACATTGAACACTGAAAAACCAGTCTTCATACTGAAATCCATAACTTGATCAAATCACCACATATCATCATGAAACCAACACATAATCAACACTAAACCAAGTATCTCTAGTTGATTCAACATATCAAATAGATAAACCAACCATATCAACTCAACTCTCTGCAATACCAGAATACCAAAACACAGGAATATGTTGACATCAATGACAACAACATATCCTAGAAGAAACAATATCCAACAATCTCCCCCTTTGGTATTAATGGCGACATATGAATGTGAAAAACAATCAATGCAAAGAAAGAAATCAACATCATCAATCTCCCCCTAAGATCATGCACACAAAGCTTCCAAGATAAGATAGTTTTTCACATGCTTCTCTCCCCCTTTGACAACAATGCCAAAGACAAAATACAAATCATTATTCTCCCCCCCTTATAATAATCTCTCCCACAAATACAATCCTTTGGACATCACACACTAACTACTTTGGCTGAGTAGCAACAATAACTCATCAATCTAGATAAGAAGATAAGACATGGAGTCCACCGGATTGATGCATCTCCATGCATCTATATCTCATCAGGAGGGACAGAGACCCCTAACTTGTCTCTCAAATATACTAATGTATCTACAGGTAAAGGATTAGTAAAGATATTTGAAATTTGATCCTTTGTAGATACATACTGCAATTTGACTTCTTCATCACTGACTTTCTCCCTCAAGAAATGATACTTAATTGATATATGCTTTATCTCATAATGCAATACCAGATTCTTGGAAATATTAATAGAACTTGAATTATCACAATATATAACAGTAGGTTCATGATAAACAACTCTAATGTATTTCAACATCTACTTCATCCAAACTACTTGAGTATAGTTGCTAGTGACATCAATGCATTCAACTTCTACAGTAGATAGAGATATAACATCTTTCTTCTTACTGGACCATGAAACCAACTTCCTTCCCAAAAAGAATGCTCCACTAGTAGTTCTCTTCTGGTCATCAACATCACCTGCCCAATCAACATCAGCATAAGAACATAACATGAAATCATCATTCTTCGGATACCACAAACCATAGTCAACTGTCCCCTTCAAGTATCTAAAAATCCTCTTCACAACAGTAACATGACTTTCTTTAGGATCAACTTGAAATATTGCACAAAGATAAACAACATGCATAACTAGTCTAGTCTGAGTCAAGTATAGCAGTCCACCAACCATAGATCTATATAAAGTCTAATTAACTATTTGAGATTCATCATGCTTAGACAAATTGCATCCAATCACTATAGGAGTTCCAACAGGTTTGGAGTCATCTAACCCAAACTTCTTCAACAATTCCTTTACATACTTAGATTGAGAAATGAAAATACCTTTATAAGTCTGTGTGATCTACAATCCTAAGAATAATTTCATCTCACCTATCATAGACATCTCAAACTCTTTTTGCATATCATCAACAAACTTCATACTCAAATCATAATCTCCTCCAAAAATAATGTCATAAAAAAAAACTTCAACAATCAAAATGTTATCATTATCAACCTTAAAGTATAAATTACTATCAACAATACCTTTACATAATTCCAACTATATAAAATACCTATCCAATCTAGCATACCAAGCTCTAGGGGCTTGTTTAAGTCCTTACAATGCTTTCTTCAATTTATATACCATGTCTTCTTCATCTGATATTGAAAACCCATCTGATTGCTCAATGTAGACTTCCTCTTCCAAATTGCCATTCAAAAAGGCTGACTTAACATCCATCTAATATATCTTGAAATTCTTATAAGCAACATATGCAAGAAGTAATCTAACAACTTCAATTCTAGATACCAAATAAAAAGTTTCCTCATAATCAATTCCTTCCATCTATGAACATCCTTTACATACTAGTCTTGCTTTGTTTCTAACCACTTCACCAACTTCATTCAATTTATTTTGGAACACCCATTTTGTACCAATCACATTTTTTTCTTTAGGTCTTGGAACAAGCTCCTATGTGTTATTCTTCTCAATTTGATTCAACTCTTCTTCCATATATTTTATCCAATTCTCATCTTTACATGCTTCTGCAATATCTTTAGGTTCAATCTTAGAAATCAAACATATCTCTTTAGCAAAAATCTTTCTTCTAGTCATTGCACCTTTATTTTTATCACCAATAATCTAATTTTTTGAATGATTCAATTTCACATACCTCGGATTGTTTTGATTGTTCTAATTCTTTGGCTCTTGAACTTCTTCACCGGCAACAACAATATTTGGATTAAATGTCTCTACCAGATCATTCTGCTTTAAGACCCCAGTCCGCACAGGCTTTGAAATAACACCTTGATCATCAAACTTGTATCCGCATGCTCTGATCTGCTTCTCATGACATTCATCAACCTTTACATTTTCACTTTCGACTATCTTCTACAACCTCTTATTGTAACACCGATAGGACTTGCTCTTAGTAGAATAGCCCAAGAAGATTCCTTCATCACATCTTGCGTCAAACTTCCCTATATCCTCATCTCTTTTGATATAACATTTACTTCCAAAATTCTTAAATATCTAACTGTAGGAACATGACCAAACCATAGCTCATAAGGAGTCTTACCGGAATCACCTTTTATATGCACCCAGTTGAATGTGTAAACAACAGTGTTAACAATTTCTCTCCAAAAGGTCTGCACAACATTCCCTTCAATAAACATAGTCCTAGCAACATCCAAAATAGTTCTGTTCTTCCTTTCAACAATTCCATTCTGCTGAGGGGTTCTAGGAGCAATTAATTGTCTTCTAATTCCATTCCTCTCACAAAATGAATTAAACTCATTGGATGTGAATTCTCCTCCTTTGTCAGATCTCAGACACTTCAACTTCAATCCCATCTCTATCTCCACCTTAGCCTTGAATATTTTGAATTTCTCCATTTTTTTTTATTTCTCCCTTAAAAAGGTAACCAACATCATTCTAGAATAGTCATCAATCAACAACATACTTCTCACTCTTGTAGGACCATACAAGTGAATATGCACAAGATTCAATAAACTGTTAGATGTATACAACTTAATTTTGAATGAAATTCTTGTTTGTTTTCCCAACTGACATTCTTTACATACCAGATTAGAAGGTTTCACAATCTTAGGTAAATCTCTAAGAACTTGAGTAGAACTTATCCTTATCATGTAGTCAAAATTAACATGAAACATCCTTCTATTCCACAACCAGCTTTCATCTATCTAAGCAATCAAACAACTTTTCTCATCGGCATTTAGGTGAAAAATATTACCTTTAGTCTTAGTTCCTGATGCAATCTCTATACCAGAGGCATTTAGAATCTTGCATTTACCATTCTTGAATTGCAAATCATATCCCTTGTCAATCATCTGTCCAACACTCAAAAGATTATGCTTCAAACCTTCAACGTATAAGACATCATCAATATTATGCTTACCATCAAAAGAAAGAGAACCTCTACCACGAATCACACAAGCTTTACCATATCCAAATATTACTATACCACCATCATACCTCTCCATGTTCACAAATTTTATTTTATGACTTGTCATATGATGTGAACAACTGTTGTCAATTACCCATTCATCTTTCTCTTCAATCTTTGCAGCTAAAGCTTTCTCCTCAATAATACAACTTTTAGAATTCACTGGTACCTGACCATCTTCCTTGATAGCAATAAATACAAATTCATCTTCTAAATTCCCATTCTCAGACTCTTCATCTGTCACACCTTCATCAACAACATAAGAACATTTCTTATGATATCTATACTTCCAATTAGGCTTATAAGGCTTATCATACTTATCATGCTTCTCATATCGATCATGCTTATCACACCTTCACATTCTTTCAGGACACCTAGAAGCAAAAAGTCCTATCTTATTACAAGAGAAGCATCTCAAAGGCAACTTTCCATCATACTTACCGTCTCCCTTAGGAAATATATGAGCAATAAGTTCTTTAGGATCATCCATCTCTCTTTCATGTCCTTCCATCTCTCTCATCTCTCTCATATCTAGAAACCCTAGATGAAATTTCTCTCAGATCATACTTCTACTTCTCAGATACAAAGGCTTTAAACACAGTCTCAGATTTTCCATGTGATTCTCCAAATTCACTCAACTCAAAAGCAACAAGTTTCCAACCAACATTTCTCTTGTCACAGTAGTCATAGTCTGGATCTCATCGATTGCAGCAACTTTAGATTTGTAAGCAGGAGACAAAGATATCAACACCTTAGCAACACTCTCATCTTTTTCAAGATTTCCGCTGACACATCTGATGTTCATGATGTGTTCATTCACTTTAGCCATAAAGGATGTTATGTTCTCATCTTATCCCATCTTCAACATCTCATACTTTCCTTTCAAACTCTGCAACTTTAAAATGTTTATCTCCTTCATACAAGGTCTCCAAATTTTCCCAAATTTCATGTGCAGGCTGCAAACCCATCACATTAGTGATCTCTGAATCGGTTAGGGAACTCAACAATGCTTCCTTAGCTCTTATGTTATGTTCAACATCCTTGATCTCACTTGCAGTAACCAGACCAAACTGAGGAACATTGTAGGTATTATTTGTAATCTTCCAATAATCATCTCCAAGACACTTCAAGTGACACTCCATAGGATCCTTCCATACAATATAATTACTTCCATCAAATATCAAACTCTCTTTCTTGAAAACATAGGTTTCCATCCCAGATCTCCTCAAGTGGTCAAGCTTCTTTCAAAGGATCTCTCTGATACCAATTATTGTCAACAACAATGAAGGAAAACTGAGAGAAGGGGGTGAATCAGTTTTCACTGGATTAAACAATTTAAGCACAACTCTCTAATTTGATCAATTGCAATAAGAGAAAAGATAAACACAATAACAACAACACACATAACACCAAGATTTTGACATAGAAAACCCAGTTAAGGGAAAAACCACGGTGGGAACCTACCCACAATAAGATGATACTCTGCAATAGTATGTGTAAATATTACAATGGGGAATGCACATGCATTCAGGTACACTACCTAGAGCTCACTGCCCAAAATATAATGACTCAAAAGGATACAACCCTTAAGGAAGGTTCACTACCTTACAATAACATTCGGACAACAGTCCAGTTTAGATGAATTGAAAGAATATCATCTCCAAATGCCTGATGATAGTTCCAGTTAAGCACATTTGTCAGCCCTGTAATACTCTCTGATCAACACTTCATACTGAAAGGTGAATTCACTTTTTCACACATACACCACTCTATGATAATATAGACATAACCACCAAACCCTAATTACATGAATATAACACCTATTTATACAAATCGTCAACCTTGACTACAAGGTCGACTCAATCCTCAAGACCTAATTTAAAAAATATATTACACGATATATAAATCAACCATTGAACCAATACAATGTCATAGATGACATAGCATAGACCCAAATCAAATCCTTGAACATGCAAAACCACTAGAAATCTTGCCAAGATCAACCGCAACACGCTACGCCACTGAAAAATATCGCATAACACAAAAAACATCACTGAACCCATAAGATCTTCAATAACACACACAATGATCAATGTAGACCACCAAAACAAATAGGACATGTTTAAGAAACACCAATAAGAATGTTAGAACCATCTGCAATAGTTGCACCAACACCACTTAATCAAATCTTCATCGATCAACATGCTAACACTCAAGAATACTTAACAAAAGGAACTGGGACTAGAAAGATAACTTGCAGAGCACCAAATCACAAACCATCTGGATTGAAGGTACACACAAACATCCCAAACACTCTCCTAAAACTACAACTCAAGATATAATCATTACAGAGCATATCAGATCAAATACCAAAACACTGCAACACTGAACACTAAAAAACCAATCTTCATACCAAAATCCATAACCGAATAAAATCACCACATAACATCATGAAACCAGGACACAATTAACACTGAACCAAGTATCTCTAGTTGATTCAGCATATCAAATCGATAAACCAAGCAGATCAACTCAACTCTCTACCATATCAGAATACCAGAACATATGAATATGTTGACATCAATGATAATAACATATCCTAGCAGTAGCAATATTCAATAATTATTTCTTCATCTCTCTCTGACCCTATATATCTCCCTCTCTCTCTCTCTCTATATATATATATATATATGTGGTGGGAAAAAAGCAAGACCGGGTAACTAGTACCTAATCCCACTTTAACCAACACATTGGGAATATGAAAAAGCCTAGGGAGATAGCTCACTTTGGCTACTTCTTGTGAGACACAGAGAGCCAAGGATTATCTCTTAGGGTTTTTATTCCTCTTGTTGTATATGAAGATAGGATGTGCAAGATTGATCAACTAGACTTGGAGATGAACAATGAAGCATATATGAACTAAAATTGCATACACTTGTAGACCTCAAATTGAGATACTGAAAGCAGAGAAGGGGGAGGAATTTGGATGTGTACTTGATGCTGAAAAATGGGCCAAATTGACCAAGACCAGGGAACCACACCTTGTCCCTGATTATTTGACAGAGAGCTGTAATTGAAAGGCTGCAAACCTGAGATCCTGAGCCTTCACCCTGTTAAAATTCACTAAAATTGAGGGTGACCAAGGTGCCACACCCCTGTCTTGGGTAGGACCAGGGTGCCATGCCCCTGTCCCTGATGGATTTGAGATAGTCTGAGGCCTTGGGACTGTCCTTGTGCCTTTTGCTGATCTGGGAAGCCTTCTGAGTACTCGTTTCTGCACTTGCAATTGAAAAAGAAGGGGGTTTGGGTGGCTATAGGGATTTTCCTTGGTCAAAACCCTGTGTTGGTGATTTCCACCTCCACAAATAGCCAATTTATATAGTAAAATAGTGTGTGTAGGAATCTTGTGTGTGTGTAAGACCCTAGGATGAAAGCAACCAATCTAGACCAACCCTAAAGAGTAAACCCTAAATGCTTGTATTTGACAAAGTAAATGCTCTAAATCAATGATGCAAAGTGATATAAAGCATGAATTTAAATATGTAAATTGATGTAATGAAGCTCATATAAAGACATGAAAATAACATGAAGCCATACCCAACCCCTAAGGGAGGGGTACAAGCCAATCGACAGTCAGTGATCTCCTATTATTTCTTCAATGTCTTCAAGGCTCCTAATTGATGACGAATGATTGAAAAATACTTGATGAATGCTTGATGAATGTTTTTGAATGTTGTTGAAGACTCCACATAGGTTTCTCTTTCACTACATAAAAGGCTCCTTGTGCTTACTTCGCCAAAACTTCCTTGTTCTTAGATCATAGATTCCATTAGATTTCATCTCTTCAAATGAAGAAAGAGAACTCTTATGTATGAATACCTAGATCTTAATTTCATCTTTAGGCTGACCTAGGATTTGAATTTCTCACCAATTTCTTGGGGTTAAGCATTATAATATCATATGATTATGCTCCCAAAATTTTGAGAAAACTGTCGGGGACCGCGTTGCACTTGCACAGCGTCCAACCAACTTTTCAGCAAATTTTCAGGGCCGTTAGATATGATGATATTAGAGTGAATCCCAAAGTTACATCTGATTCTGAGGTGTTTTGATATGCGAAATCGAGCTTTAAAGGTCGAAATAAGACATAATTAGGGTTTATGATTTAATGATTTATTGGAGGAATAAAATAAAAAGGGGCACACTTAGGGTAAAGGGTCCAATTTTATGATGTGGGGAGTGATGAAATATGACTTTAGATTTAATTAGATTAATTAATTAAATGCTTAAAGGGAAAGTACAATGCAAGATGCAAACACACTAAGGCGGGTGCTAAACTAAGCATAGAATTGTACCCCCCTAGCAAGGGTGTACAATTTATGACACTAT